>NC_086191.1:2626666-2927083 GCF_023053635.1 Elgaria multicarinata webbii | reverse complement strand
ATGGCCTTCCAGCTCTACTATTCTAGGACTCTAGGATTCTAGCCCATCAGTGCAGAGCCATCATTAATAGATTGGTCCCGATCCGCATTCCCACCCATAGCCTCTGTTTAATGTAAGATAGGATACCCTGGAGAAGAGGCTGATGCTAGGGAAAGTGGAAGGCAAAAGGAAGAGGGCAAGATGGATGGAGGATATTCTGGAGGGGACAGACTTGACCTTGGGGATGCTGGGGGTGGCAACGGCCGACAGAAAGCTCTGGCGTGGGCTGGTCCACGAAGTCACGAAGAGTCGGAAGCGACTGAACGAATAAACAACAAAATTCAGCGTACCTGGTCGAGTGACATCCCCGTGTCGTGGGCAATCATGCGCAACGGCTGTCCCCCCATACGGATGAGGTGTGTCCCAATCTTTTCCACAATCTCTCCGAAATGTTCATGGAGCAGGAGGGAAGAGAGCTTGATCTCTGCCTGGGTCATCTTGCTGGGGAACGTATCGTGGTTACAGGCGACTGCAACGGAGGGTCACATACATACAGGTCAGCTGCACCGAGAAGGAGAACTCATCAGGATCGGAGTCTAGACAAATTTGCTTTGGATGCCCCAATTGTAAATTGCAATGTATCATAGAATCATAGAACAGCAGAGTTAGAACAAGGCCATCGAGTCCAACTCCCTGCTCACTGCAGGAATCCACCTAAAAGCATCCGTGACAGATGGTTGTCCAGCTGCCTCTTGAAGGCCTCTAGCGTGGGAGAGCCCACAACCTCCCTAGGTCACTGGTTCCATTGTCGTACTGCATCTGCCAGGAACTTTTTCCTGATGTCCAGTTGGAATCTGGCTTCTTGTCACTTGACCCCATTATTCCGTGTCACTCTGTGAGGATCGAGAAGAGATCCTGGCCCTCCTCTGTGTGACAACCTTTTAAGTATTTGAAGAGGGCTATCATGTCTCCCCTCAATCTTCTCTTCTCCAGGCTAAACAGGCCCAGTTCTTTCAGTCTCTCCTCCCAGGGCTTTGTTCCCAGACCCCTGATCATCCTCGTTGCCCTCCTCTGCACACGGAGTCTTGATTTGGAGAGAGCATGCTTATTATTATTATTAGTAGTAGTACTTTAGAAGACAGAAACAAACTTCAAAGTGATCTTGATAGGCTGGAGTGCTGGGCTGAAAACAACAGAATGAAATTCAATAGGGATAAATGCCAAGTTCTACATTTAGGAAATAGAAACCAAATGCACAGTTACAAGATGGGAGATACTTGGCTCAGCAATACTACAAACGAGAAGGATCTTGGAATTGTTGTAGATCGCAAGCTGAATATGAGCCAACAGTGAGATACGGCTGCAAGAAAGGCCAATGCTATTTTGGGCTGCATTAATGGAAGTATAGTTTCCAAATCACGTGAGGTACTGGTTCTTCTCTATTCGGCCCTGGTTAGGCCTCATCTAGAGTATTGCGTCCTGTTTTGGGCACCACACTTCAAGAAGGACGCAGACAAGCTGGAGCGTGTTCAGAGGAGGGCAACCAGGATGATCAGAGGTCTGGGCATGTTTAGCCTGGAGAAGAGAAGATTGAGGGGAGACATGATAGCACTCTTCAAAGACTTAAAAGGTCATCACACAGAGGAGGGCCAGGATCTCTTCTCGATCCTCCCAGAGTGCAGGACACGGAATAATGGGCTCAAGTTAAAGGAAGCCAGATTCCGGCTGGACATCAGGAAAAACTTCCTGACTGTTAGAGCAGTACGACAATGGAACCAGTTACCTAGGGAGGTTGTGGGCTCTCCCACACTAGAGGCCTTCAAGAGGCAGCTGGACAACCATCTGTCAGGGATGCTTTAGGGTGGATTCCTGCAATGAGCAGGAGGTTGAACTTGATGGCCTTGTAGGCCCCTTCCATTATTCTATGATTCTGTGCCTTGCATTTCCCAGAGTAGCCACAAATGCCAGTCCTGAGAAATCTACAATAAGACATTTGACAGGAGACAGAAATCAACGACATGCATTCAGCTCAATTTCAAATAATGACTTAATTTCTAATTATAACAATATCTAATATGATTTCTCCCGTTATCAAAAATATGACCCTGGAGTTGTAGCCTACCCTGATGAACTCAGGAGTCCTGGCTCCGAGCAATCCCATATATTGTCTTCCCCGCTAACAAGCCTCCCCTTTCCTGGAAGGGAAAAAGGATCCAGGAGTCCTGCCTGCCTCTCTCCCCTCCCAATAACAACAATCCTGGGTCATCCAGCGGCCAGAGAAGGAACAGCTACAGTGAGCTCACATCCCATTCCAGCCAGAAAGTGTACAGGGTGCCAACTGACGGATGCCCTGCTGGGACTGCAAATAAAGGGGCAAGAATGCTCTGGACGAGGGGGACCTGAGTTCGAGTCCCCACTCGGCCATGAAGCTCATTGGGTGACTTTGGGCCAGTTGCTGACTCTCAGCCTCACGTACCTCACAGGGTTGTTGTGAGGATAAAACGGAGAGGAGGATCATGCGCTCCGCCTTGGACTCCTTGGAGAAAAGGTGGGATATAAACATTTTATTATCATTATTAAGATTAATGATACTAATAATATTTAACTTTCCCTCCAAGTTAGGGTGACCCTATGGAAAGGAGGACAGGGCTCCTGTGTCTTTAACAGCTGCATAGAAAAGGGAATATCAGCAAGTGTCATTTGTAGGCATGCAGAACCTGGTGAAATTCCCTCTTCTTCATCACAACAGTTGAAGCTGCAGGAGCCCTGCCCTCTTTTGTATCGGGTGGCTCTAGTATAGCTCCTGCAGCTTTAACTGTTGTGATGAAGAGTTTCGCACATCAATGACACCTGCTGAAATTCCCTTTTCTGTGCCGCGGTTAAAGATGCAGGAGCCCTGTCCTGCTTTCCACAGGGTCCTCCTACTCCAACTGATCTGTTCCTTTTTATTCACCATTTTTTCCTTAGTGACAACAACAACCCTGTGGCTCAGGCCAAGAGAGAGAAAGAGAGAGACAGGCCAATGCCTCCCCCCCCCCCACATTTTAACCTTCACAACAACCCTGTGAGGTAGGACGGGAGCCCAAAGTATGCCACCTTGGGCTCCTTGGAGGAAAGAAGGTGGGCTACAAATGTAAGAAGCAAGTAAAAAGGAGCCACTAATTGCCTTTCAAGCAAGGGGAGACCAGTCTTGCCTGGGGTGCATTTAAATGCTCGTCCCCCCCCTCCCCATTTTCCTGGTGTCTCTTGTCATTTTAGTCTGTCAACTAAATGGCAACAGGACGCGTGTCTCTCTCTCTCTCTCTCTCTCTTTTAAATTATATATTGATAGGAACCGATTTGGGAGACAACCATTGCCTGAAAGGCATGACAACAACGCAGTAAATAATAATAATAATAATAATAATAATAATAATAATAATAATAAACACAACCAAATCATTCCTCGCCCCGAGGCCATTTCACCCACCTACCCCAGTTCACTCTCCTGGCGCTCCTAAGCCGCGGCCCCCTTGTTTTTCCTCCCCACACATGTCCTACGAGTAGGCCTCAAGCCTGGCAACCATAGCAACCGCGCTCCGCCGGAAGTCTCGCTCGGCTCAGGAACCACTTCCGGTCGCCTCCTTCTTGGCCGCTAAAGAGAGGAGGAGGAGGAAGAGGAAAAAAAACAGAGAGTAGAGCGGAAGTAGCGCGGCTAGAAGGTCCTCCCTCGGTGTCACTTCCGGCTCTCCGCTCTAGGCCTGAGTCTGTGGCCGGTGTCGGCTCAGCGTCGTTGTCACTTCCAGCCCGGAGGACTGACGGCGGCAACCGGCAGCAGCGGCGGCGGCGACAAGATGGCGGAGGCCTCGGCGGCAGCGGCGGCCACCGTCTCCCAGCACCGCTTCTTCTGCCACAGCTGCAAGGGGGAGGTCAACCCCAAGCTGCCGGTAAGAAGGGGGGGGGAAGGTTGTCGTCTCACTGTGTCCCCTCACCTATTAAAAGGAAGGGCCTGGGGCGAAGGTAGCTTAATTAGACAGGGGGGGAGGCATATAGGCAGTAGAGTGGGGAGCCAGGACTCCTGGGTTCATGTAGGGGGGAGGGAGGGGGGAGACAAGGGGAGCAGGACTCCTGGGTTCATCTAGGAGGAGGGGGGGAGAGAGGGGGGAGCAGGACTCCTGGGTTCATAGAGGGGGAGGGAGAGAGAGGGGGAAGCAGGACTCCTGGGTTTATAGAGGGAGGGGGAGAGAAGGGGGAGCAGGACTCCTGGGTTCATACAGGGGGAGGGGGAGAAAGGGGGAGCAGGACTCCTGGGTTTGGGGAGGGGGAGAGAGGGGGGAGCAGGACTCCTGGGTTCATCTAGGAGGAGGGGGGGAGAGAGGGGGGAGCAGGACTCCTGGGTTCATAGAGGGGGAGGGAGAGAGAGGGGGAAGCAGGACTCCTGGGTTTATAGAGGGAGGGGGAGAGAAGGGGGAGCAGGACTCCTGGGTTCATACAGGGGGAGGGGGAGAAAGGGGGAGCAGGACTCCTGGGTTTGGGGAGGGGGAGAGAGGGGGGAGCAGGACTCCTGGGTTCATCTAGGAGGAGGGGGGGAGAGAGGGGGGAGCAGGACTCCTGGGTTCATAGAGGGGGAGGGAGAGAGAGGGGGAAGCAGGACTCCTGGGTTTATAGAGGGAGGGGGAGAGAAGGGGGAGCAGGACTCCTGGGTTCATACAGGGGGAGGGGGAGAAAGGGGGAGCAGGACTCCTGGGTTTGGGGAGGGGGAGAGAGGGGGGAGCAGGACTCCTGGGTTCATCTAGGAGGAGGGGGGAGAGAGGGGGGGAGCAGGACTCCTGGGTTCATAGAGGGGGAGGGAGAGAGAGGGGGAAGCAGGACTCCTGGGTTTATAGAGGGAGGGGGAGAAAGGGGGAGCAGGACTCCTGGGTTTGGGGAGGGGGAGAGAGGGGGGGAGCAGGACTCCTGGGTTCATCTAGGAGGAGGGGGGAGAGAGGGGGGAGCAGGACTCCTGGGTTCATAGAGGGGGAGGGAGAGAGAGGGGGAAGCAGGACTCCTGGGTTTATAGAGGGAGGGGGAGAGAAGGGGGAGCAGGACTCCTGGGTTCATACAGGGGGAGGGGGAGAAAGGGGGAGCAGGACTCCTGGGTTTGGGGAGGGGGAGAGAGGGGGGAGCAGGACTCCTGGGTTCATCTAGGAGGAGGGGGGAGAGAGGGGGGGAGCAGGACTCCTGGGTTCATAGAGGGGGAGGGAGAGAGAGGGGGAAGCAGGACTCCTGGGTTTATAGAGGGAGGGGGAGAGAAGGGGGAGCAGGACTCCTGGGTTCATACAGGGGGAGGGGGAGAAAGGGGGAGCAGGACTCCTGGGTTTGGGGAGGGGGAGAGAGGGGGGAGCAGGACTCCTGGGTTCATCTAGGAGGAGGGGGGAGAGAGGGGGGAGCAGGACTCCTGGGTTCATAGAGGGGGAGGGAGAGAGAGGGGGAAGCAGGACTCCTGGGTTTATAGAGGGAGGGGGAGAAAGGGGGAGCAGGACTCCTGGGTTTGGGGAGGGGGAGAGAGGGGGGAGCAGGACTCCTGGGTTCATCTAGGAGGAGGGGGGAGAGAGGGGGGAGCAGGACTCCTGGGTTCATAGAGGGGGAGGGAGAGAGAGGGGGAAGCAGGACTCCTGGGTTTATAGAGGGAGGGGGAGAGAAGGGGGAGCAGGACTCCTGGGTTCATACAGGGGGAGGGGGAGAAAGGGGGAGCAGGACTCCTGGGTTTGGGGAGGGGGAGAGAGGGGGGAGCAGGACTCCTGGGTTCATCTAGGGGGAGCGGGGAGAGAGGGGGGAGCAGGACTCCTGGGCTCATGTAGGGGGAGGGAGGGGGGAGACAAGGGGAGCAGGACTCCTGGGTTCATCTAGGGGGAGCGGGGAGAGGGGGAGCGGGGAGAGAGGGGGAGCAGGGCTCCTGGGTTCATAGAAGGGGGGGAGAAAGGGGGGAGCAGGACTCCTGGGTTCATCTGGGGGGAGGGGGAGAGAGGGGGGAGCAGGACTCCTGGGTTCATAGAGGAGGAGGGGGAGAAAGGGGGGAGCAGGACTCCTGGGTTCATCTAGGGGGAAGGGGGAGAGAGGGTGGGTGCAGGACTCCTGGGTTCATCTAGGGGGAGGGGGGGAGAGAGGGGGGAGCAGGACTCCTGGGTTCATAGAGGAGGAGGGGGAGAAAGGGGGGAGCAGGACTCCTGGGTTCATCTAGGGGGAAGGGGGAGAGAGGGTGGGTGCAGGACTCCTGGGTTCATCTAGGGGGAGGGGGGAGCAGGACTCCTGGGTTCATCTAGGGGGAGGGGGGAGAGAGGGGGAGCAGGACTCCTGGGTTCATCTAGGGGAAGGTGGGGAAAGAGAGTTTCTTGTGTGGGGGGAGATTGGGAGCAGGACTCTTGGGTTCATCTTGTGATAGGAGAGGGGCTGAGAAAGGATCTTTAATTCTGGGAGCCCAAGGAGTGAGCAGTGACACCTTAGACAGGCTTGCTCAGAAGTCAGTTCCCATGAAGAGCCGCCATGGGACTTGCTCTCAGGTAAGGTATGTCTAGGACTGCAGCTCCAGTGTATTCTGCCTCCCACCAAATTGTGGTCGGGCAGGGGCTGTCTTGGGAGGAGGAGGGGGCAGGAGAGAAGAAGGGGCTCTTACCCCCTTTCACACACCATCAAAATATGGGGAGAAGAATAGTACGGGTTGAGCCTGGCATAAAACTTCCTTCCCTTGCCATGTAATGTCTAAACATTGTTTTTAACTGTTGATATTGTTTTAATTTTCTATGTTAATTTTTTTAGTCTGTTTTCATTATGCCTTATTTTGTATTTTTATTGATTGTTGCAAACTACCCTGAGAGCATGGGCTGTGAGGTGGTAGAGAAATGAAATGGAATAATAATAATGATGATGATGATGATGATGACATGGATATGACCATGTTTGTGATGATACTTGGTTGGGTATCAGGTGTTCCCCCAATATCCTTCTCTCCTCCAATATATTGGGGTTGGTTTTCGTTATTATTCCTACCAGAACTTGCTTCTCTAAAGTCAGGGGGTTAAGGAGGAAGGTGGTCCTGTTTTCCTTCTCAACCTTTTTAGCAATGTAAGAGTCTGGAAGAGGGGAAAGCTTATTTGGGGAAGTTAAACCCCATGCTGTGGTGGCGGGAAGAAGGGGTTAGACCAGGGGTTGACCAACTTGGAGCTCCTCCAATGTTTTGGCCTACAACTCCCATGAACCCTCACCATTGCCTGTGCTGCCCAGGGCTGATGGGAGTTGTAGGCCCAAATATCTGGAAGGTTACAAGTTGCCTCTACGTGCACTAGACCGTCCATATAAAAGACAAAGGTAAGTGTTCAAGCAACTGGAAGGGGTCTTGAGCCCCCAACCATCTTTCCCCAGGGTGATGAGATGGGTGGGGCTGGACAGCCTTCTCCCTTTTAAAGGACGTTTACTTTGGGTTGAAAGGAGAATGGGATTACATACCCCGCACACATTTTCATCCTATTGAAAGAGTGGTTGGGAAAGGTGGCAGGAAGGGTGGATGAAACAAGGCAAGAGAAAAAACCCTTTTGTGAATGTAGAGTGGGATCTGGTAGAATATAGTAAAGTGGGCTTGGCTAGGATCCACCCTAGTCAAGAAAAGGTAGGAAAGCAACCAACGTATGAAAGAGTAGAGGACAGTGGAAGGTAAATATAATTGAATCCCAGTATCCTAATCCCCTTTAAAAGACAGGTGAAGGGGTTGGGGGAGGGAAGGGAACAGAAAATTGGAATTACACCCCAGAAGAGAAAGCAAGAGAAGATTTTTATTCTCACGCATCACAAAGGCAAAAGAGAGGCAGGGCTTGAAAATCCATAGTGTCCTAAAGACGTGCGGACGTTTAGAACATTGAATTATTTTCCTCTCTTCTTCCGAGGCAGGTGCCTGGACTTAAAAGGTGTACATTTCATATAACATCCTGCAAGCTTGCTCTCCAGGCCTGAGGAGGAGGCCTTAAGGGTTCCGCTGCGATTTGCTTGGACTTCGAGGGGTGAATTTCTTAGGGTGTTTTTTGCATCCAGCAAAAACTTGATCCGTTTTGCTTGTGGTTAGTGAGGGTTGCATTCTGGCCTGGAAGTGCTACTGATGTTCTAAGGTTAGATGGAAGGCGAGGAAACCAAGCGTGCAACCATGGTTAATCTAGGATTGAAGACTGCTCGCTAGTGGTCTTCCTTCCTTCCTTCCTGGAAGAGGGAAGGTAACACTGTCATGTATTCCACCTTCAGGATGCAGTGCTGTCTAGACCGACATGGGGCTGCTTCCCTTTCACCTGGAAATTTGCAAACTCCAACCTGGAGTCAAGAGGTCCTCGCTTTCTAGGTGTAACGTAGAGAACAGCTGCCATGTGGTAATGGTGGTTGCTTATCCTGGCTTATTGGGAGGTGATGGAACTGGACATGCTTGTGCATCTCTGCACAGTTGAGACGTTTTGCTTGAGAGTGTACCAAGAGCTCCTCTTTCCACATTGAGATGGTGCTACGGGTGCGTTGGAGGTGAGGAAAGGGAGTCTAACTTCAATCTTTACGGCTAAACCTGAAAGAAGTTGGACTTCTGCTTGTTTGCACATATTTGTTTGCTTCATATTTCTTGCACCTGCCTAGGACAGTAATAAAATAAAATAATAATAATGGGGGATGGTCAACCTACATTGTGTTTGGCTTGGTGAGTCATGAGTTGTGAAGTCCTGCTGTTATGCTGTCAATAAGCTCATCATGTTGTCTAAATTGCAGAGGGCAATGGAGAATGTGAGATGTTTGTGTGAGATACAGGACACCTGAGAGAGTGCCTTCTCCCTTACCAATCTGCCCGGTCACTGAGGTTATCAGAGGCCAGGCTCCTGGTGGTTCCACATGGACCTTTGGCCTGTTTGGAGTCCACCAGGAGAAGAGCCTTGAGTGTGGTGGCCCCTTCACTTTGCAACTCCCTGCCCCTGGAGGTCAGGCAGGCACCAACACTAGGCTGCTTTCCGGCGCCTCCTAAAAACAACTCAGTAGCTTTCCTCAACAGACCAGCCATTGTTTTTATTGGTCCTTGAACCATTTCAATTTGCAGTTTTTAAATCTTCTGTCTTTTTATTGTTTTATTTCTGTGTGCACTGCTCTGAAATCTATTCTAGATGCAGAGTGGTATTGTAAATAAACAACAGCTTCGGCTGTTGGGCGGTATAAAAATGCAATAAATAAATAAATAAAATAAGATGAATATGGTGCTGATGGATACAAGCCTCTATGGATGCATTGTAAGCAGGGTGGGTGGGTAAGAAACACCCTTCTTGCTCAGCGCCTTGATCATAGAATCATAGAATAGCAGAGTTGGAAGGGGCCTACAAGGCCATCGAGTCCAACCCCCTGCTCAATGCAGGAATCCACCCTAAAGCATCCCTGACAGGTGGTTGTCCAGCTGCCTCTTGAAGGCCTCTAGTGTGGGAGAGCCCACCACCTCCCTAGGTCTAACAGTCATAGAATCATAGAACAGTAGAGATGGAAGGGGCCTACAAGGCCATCAAGTCCAACCCCCTGCTCAATGCAGGAATCCACCCTAAAGCATCCCTGACAGATGGTTGTCTAGTTACCTTCCTTGCTTTGATGGGCTTGGCAGGGGAGTCTCCTCTGTCTTCTACTGCTAGGATGTGCTATTTGCAAAATGGAATGAGTGACCAGACCTGGAAAAGAAGCTTTGGTGCCCACATATTTGCTGCTTGGGTTTGAAAGATGAAATGTCTTCTTTTTTTCCTTCCCAAGTATGGCTGGCTCCTGAAAACTTGGTTGTTTAGCGCCTGCCCCAATGGGCTGCTGAAATGCGGCGTATGACCTCTTCTCTGTGGATCTCCTGAGTGGATACCTTGCAAAATTGCACCCATGTTTCTCACTAAAAACTCCACACTGACTCCCAGAAAGTGGGTGCGTTTTTAGAAAACTAGGCACCCCAGAACTTGATCCTGGCTCCTAATAGAATAGCAGAGTTGGAAGGGGCCTTTAAGGCCATCGAGTCCAACCCCCTGCTCAATGCAGGAATCCACCCTAAAGCATCCCTGACAGATGGTTGTCCATCTGCCTCTTGAAGGCCTCCAGTGTGGGAGAGCCCACAACCTCCCTAGGTCACTGGTTCCATTGTCATACTGCTCTAACAATCAGGAAGTAGTGATTGCTGGTGACTTAGATTGGGAACGGTTTTGTAGCCCAGCGTGATGTGGGTAGTCATTTTCTTTTTCTCTAGCTAGCTGTTCTTTTGACACCTGGGAAATGATGGCCTTGTGTCTCCGGAAATTTCTTGGCGGGGTTCTTTTGCGTTTCCAGAAGGTGTTTCAATTTGCTGAAATTATGTTGGTGTAGTGGGTTTAATACTGTACTTGCTGCTTTCTGGATCTCTATGCAGTCAAGGGAGATGAGGCTTTAAGGGTTTCTTTAAAAGACTAGCGTAGGTGTTTCCTCCGTCCACTTGCTCTTGTCGCAAATCTTGGCGCCGAAAGACTCTTATCTGTAAACGAAAAGCTGACTGCATGAATAGTTCCCTGCTTGCATTTCTGGCGACACTTCAGACGATAGTGCTTATGGCAATTAAAGACCAGAGCTGGGCAGAAGGTAGATCTGGATCTGCTGGTAGATCTCTGAGTCATTTGCAGTAGATCAGTAAGGATTTCTGACTCCCAGCTGTTTCACAGAAGCCACGAAATGACTCCATCCTCCCCTAAATTAAACTGCCAAAATGAAAGGGGGCGGGGGAGATGTTATAGAGCTAGAAAAGGTGGAGCATCACCCCTGTGAGGGAAGGTTACAACAGCTAGGATTGTTTAGCTTGGAGAAAAGGAGGCTGAGAGGAGACAGGATAGAGATGCAAATATACAAATCTATGGTGCAACCACACTTAGAATACTGTGTACAGTTCTGGTCATCACACCTAAAAAGGATATTATAGAGCTTGGAGAAGTGCAGAAAAAGGCAACTCAAATGATCCAGGGTCTGGAGCATCTCCCTGTGAGGGAAGGTGACAACAGCTGGGATTGTTCAGCTTGGAGAAAAGGAGGCTGAGAGGAGACAGGATAGAGATGTGCAAAATTATTGCTGGTGTGGAGAATGTGGAAGGGGAGATATTTTTCTCTCCTCTCTCAAAATACTAGAACCGAATGGGGTCACCCCATGAAGCTGATGGGTGCAAGATTCATCGGGCAATCCTGAACTGATCCAGCAGGGCTCTTCTGATGTTCTTGCATGTAGAAAATCTATGCGCTCCAGTCCCTTCTGGTACTCAAAACAAATTCCTCCGTTCAGAAATCTTTAATTCCAAGCGTCGTTTTTCGCACCAGGCTGCCGTTGATGGATTTTGACATTCTCATTAAAAAACCCAAAGTATTATCCTGCAAGTCTTAATTTCTTTCCACCTCATTCTAGCATTTTTGTCTGGCTTCCCCCCCACCTCCTAGCAGTACATTCTCTCTTCTATTTGTGCTTAGCTCCCTTTTCTACTGCTGACCTCGGCAGTTTTCCTGTGCTGTGTTTCGGCTGTCTTTTTGTTTCAGCAAATACGCCACCCCAAACCCCCTCACGGCCTTTCGCTTCCCGTAGCTGCAGTTCAGGATTGCCCGATGTCGCTGATGCTTTTTCTGTAGTAGGCCAAGAATCTAAGCTAGTCATATACAAACGCCGATCCGGTATGCGCGCAATGCCAGCCGAAAAATGTGGCGTCGGGTGCATCGCTGAACATCTTAATGTTCATTCTTTTCCTTTAAAGAAAAATAAAGTTGCGAGCCTTTAAGGTCGTCATGTTATGGGACGTGGCCGATGTTTTTGTAATGACTTGGAAGTTGTCCGGTACAGCCAAGCAGTATTTCCAGGTGGAGATTTGAGGGGTTTTTTGCTTCCTTTAATGATGTTGAATAAACTGTGCCAGTAAATAAATACATGAAATCCTGCATAATTGATGCAGATTTCATAATATGCGTAAGCTTCCCCAAGAACTTTGTCCTGTAGTTGATCTGTTGGCCTACACATGCACTGAGCTGAAACTAGCCACATACTTTTGCTTTCTGTTTGTTGTTTCTGAGAAGTGCTTACGCTTCTTGACAACTCTCTCTGCCTTATCACCAGTGGGGTAATGTTTGTATCCACAATCAAAACGGTTCAGAATTCTGTATAATCCTCCTCCTTTCGCTTCCTGTACCCAAATGCCAGCCATTGTTTCAGGACGGGGCTCGTCAAACTGCAAAAGCTACTGCTAATTTAGGAATAAAAGAACAATAGATGCTGGAATCCAGGACTGTGAAGTACTTATATTTTGGAAGCCAGGAGTGTGAGAAAGCGAGGTCTGCCTCTCTGGGGCGATTCCTTCAACCGCCTTAGGCAAATTCCTCTTGGTGTGAATGTGTTTGACCAAATGAGATAATCACTTCCTCCATCTGGTTTTGTTACAGGCTCCCATCTAGCACTTGGGTGAGTCGCTTTGCTTCCGGGGCCTCTGTTTCCTTATCTGTTGCAATGGGAATAATCCCAAATTTATCATTCGGGTGAAGGGCCAGATTGCTTCGGGCACTGCGTAGCAACTGCACGTTCAAACGGAGCTAGAAAACATGTTGAGCTGCCGGCACAGAGCATGGGACAAGGCGGCGTCGGGGGCAGCATTGCACTTGCGGCTGGGGAGAGACCTGGGTTCAAATCCTGACAGTATAAGCCTTGCACACTGGGTGACTTTGGGCTAGGCACTGTCTCCCAGCCTATAATCTATAATCATGTATGGGTTTCTGAGCTCTTTGGAAGAAAGGCCGGAATAAAAGTAATACTTTTTGAGTGTCTGGAGGGCTTTGCGCGCAATAATCCTATTGAAAGATTTACAACGATCCTGCGAGGTAGGTAAGCCCATTGTAGAAAGAAAGGCTGACGGGGAAGGGGGGGAGCGTTGCCTATGGCAGTGTCACAGAACCACTTTCAGCCTGAGTCTGGTTTTAGAGAAACTCTCTGGCTCCGTTTAAGGCTCTCACTGATATTAAGCATTTGCAGAGGCGTTTCACCCTTTCAGAATGGGAGGAACTGTGCACGAAAGGGAAGGACCGCTAAATGATCCCTGGCTGGGCGCAAAGGGGCTGGAGCAAATTTGACTCAGAGGCCTGAGTTTCTACACACAGGAATAAATGGCAGCGGTGAGATTTGAGTTGTGACTTTTTGATCCCTAAGAACATCAGAAGTGCCCTGATGCTGGATCAGACCAAGGGTCCATCTTGCCCAGCACTCTGCTCACACAGTGGCCAACCAGCCATTGGCCAGGGATGAACAAGCAGGACATGGTGCAACAGCACCCTCCCACCCATGTTCCCCTAGTTTCATGTGCAATCCTATACATGTTTACACAGAAAGAAGGCCTAGGCCTCTCAGCGGGCCCCAGCTGGGAGTTCTAGGCCGTTTTCCTCTCTAAACCTGCATAGGATTGTGTCTTTAGTCTCTTAATCTCTCTGCTACATCAGCTGAGGCAGGATAGGGGACTGATGCAGGGTACTATGACTGAGGAAGTTCTCCCGCACAAAGCCCTTTGAGGTCGAGAGGAGGGCATCCCAGTGTTGTCAAGGAGGGGTGACATTTGGGCTTTCTGCTTGGGGAGGAGTTTCAGATCCATCCCTGACTCCAGCTCCGAACCCCTAGGCATTACGCTAACCGGGTGCCGGGGATTTTCCAGCCCTTCGCTGAAGCCTGCCCAACGCCTTCTCTCCCTGTGGAAGAGAAATCGGAGCAAGCCGTCATTTTAAAGAGAGGGGAAACGCCGCTGCGGCGCCCGCTTCAGCCCTCCGCTGTCCGGAGGCTTTTCACTTGCTTGTTTCATCAAGAGCCGCTTCTTCCACGGCTCTGCTGTGCGGAAGGGCTGGCCATGGGGCAGCGGGATCGTGGCGCTCACGCAGCAGGGGGGCTGCATCGCGGCATTCTCTCCGGCGTCTGTTTTGGACGTCCGTAGGTTGCAGGTGTATGCCGCCATGCCAAGGAAGAGGGGGCACTTTTGGAGGGCTTGCGTCCGTTCTGTTAAAAGATGTAGACGACGTAAGGCTGAATTTGGCCCATCCTGTCCTAGAATACGTCTCACAGTCCCCTGAGGAAAGTAGAAGCCCCCCATGGCAGATGCGTGTAGGGGTTTCTCATCAGAAAGTGGGGAGAAGGTTTTCCTCGAGAGTCGGGACATTTTCAGAACACCTGCCCTCGAATGAAGTCTATTTTCTGCAAGGCAGTAAAAGACCCAGTTTAGTTTGGCTTTTAGTGACTGCTATTTCTGCAGCGCTTTTGAATGAACGTGGTACTTTACAGAGAGAGCGAAGCAACGTGCAGTTGCAGTTTGGCTGCGCAGGAAGCAACGAATGGGAGAGAGGCGAAGGTGTCAAGGGATGGCCAGGAAGCACGCGGTTTTTAACTACCTTCCCCTACCTTGTGTCTTCCAGATATATTGGACTACAGAGACCACCATTCCCATGCTGGCTGGGGATATTGGGAGTTGTAATTCAATATCTCAATGACACCAGGCTGGGGAAGGCTGTTCTGTGTTGAGGGATTTTTCTGTTGTTGCTTTCACTTTTGCTGACAAAGATACAGGTCAAGACGCGAAACTGGAAGTAAAAGTTTCTTTGGAAGGGAAACTCCAGTGGCGTGGCCCTGTTAACCTGTTGCTGCAAAAAGGTGGGTTGTGTCAATGTTTAAGAACTATGGGATTGCAGCGTAAGTACTTATAAAACTAACAGAGCAGTTGAGAATAATTTAGGGCACAATCCTATGCCTGTTAAGACGATCTGGAATTAGGAGTGAGCAGTGAAGTGGCCAAGTTTGCCGATGACACCAGAATAGTTAAGGTTGTTAAAACACAAAGGGATTGTGAGGAGCTCCAAAGGGATCTCTCCAAGCTGGGAGGGCAGGCGTCCAAATGGCAGATGCGGTTCAATGGAAGCGAGTGTAAGGTGATGCACGTTGGGGCAATAAAACCACCCAACTTCAAGTATAAACTGATGGGATCTGAGCTGGCGGTGACCAAACAAGAAAGAGATCTTGGGGTTGTGGTGAACAGCTCGGTGAAAATGTCCACCCACTGTGCGGCTGCTGTAACGAAGGCAAACTCCATGTTAGGCATTATAAGAAAAAGAACTGAAAATAAAACGGCCAGTATCGTACTGCCCTTATACAAATCTGTGGTGCGACCACACTTAGAATACTGTGTACAGTTCTGGTCACCACACCTAAAAAGGATATTATAGAGCTGGAAAGAGTGCAGAAAAGGGCAACTCAAAGGATTAAGGGGCTGAAGCATCTCCCCTATGAGGGAAGGTTGCAAGAGCTGGGATTGTTTAGCTTGGAAAAATGGTGGCTAAGGGGAGACATGATAGAGGTGGACAAAATGATGCCTGGCGTGGAGGATGTGGCTAGGGAGACATTTTTCTCCTCTCCCATAATACTAGAACCCAAAGGGCTCATCCTATGAAGCTGATTGGTGGGACTGATCAAAGGAAGGACTTCTTCACACAACACATAATTAAACTATGGAATTCACTACCACAGGATGTGGTGATGGTCCCTAATTTGGATGGCTTTACAAGCGGGTTGGACAAATTCCAGGAGGAGAAGGCTATCCATGGCTACTAGCCCTGATAGCTATGTGCTACAACATGTGAGGCAGTAAGTGTTGAGTTATGGCTTTAGAAGCTGATTAGTTATGGCACAGACTGGGTTTCTGGCACATAACCTTTTGTGTTAAGTCTCTGTCTGGGCCTTCCAGAGACTAGCAGAGATTGCAGCGGTTCTCAGCCAAGCCAGCAAAGACGTGAATTAAGACAGAGATTTTTGTAGGTTAAAATAAACCTTTTACTGGCAAATAAATATATAATTTAGTTATGGCAGTACAGATACAAATACTTACAAAACGGTCAGTCAATACAGCTCACATCAAGTTGGGTAAGGGACATGGAAGTTATGCCTTCACATGAAAATACATTTACTTTTAAAGACAACCTGTACAATGATGCAACTCCTTGCAACCCTTAATTGAAGACAGTTAAACAATTATTCAATTATGACACTCAATGTCCAGGTGTAGAGTTGACCTTTAAGTTTCTGCTGAGTCTTCTGTTCCTCCAGATCCTCCGCAATTAACAAATCAATGGAAAACATAACCAGGATCCATTCCAGGATCCAACAGTAAGCTGGGGAACATGGGTGGGAGGGTGCTGTTGCACCATGTCCTGCTTGTGGGTCCCTGGTCGACAGCTGGTTGGCCCCTGTGTGAACAGAGTGCTGGACGAGATGGACCCTCGGTCTGATCCAGCAGGGCACTTACATTAGATAAAAGTCCTACATCTCCCAGCATGCATCAGCCAGCTTGGGCATGCTGGGAGTTGTAGGACTTTTTTCTGTCTAAGCAGGCGTAGGATTGCACCCTGAAGTTCATTTTCTAGGACACTGATCTTTTATACAAGTTTGTCAGGTATCTCAAATGGACGGAGGGGCGATGCAACGTAGGCTTCCATAATGCGTTTGACGCTTCTTATGTTTATAAAGAATTAAATGTGTGAGAGCGGGAGTTCCTTTTTTGCAAGTCAGGCCTAAACATACATCTGAAAGGGCTGGAGACTAACATTCATAGAACTCCCTGTCAATTCATGTAGGGTCAGACCAACCTCTCTTACAAACAGAGTGTGTAGACCACTTCCCTGTGGTCCTTCGGCAGAGGGGAAAGATAGACAGTTAGAGAACGACTGCCATAAAGCGTTGGCGTATTATGGGATGGGCCCAAAGTGGTGGCGGTTTTCCATCCCTTTTGGCCGCTGAGAGTCACCAGGCGCCATTGAAACAGGTGTTGCGTGTCTCTGAGAAGTTGGCTGGGTTTTGGTAAGAGAATAGGCGATCTCCATGTATTATGTATGTCAGTGTTGCTGGCGTTGTGCAGCCTGAACAGTGGTGTGCATCGAGAGGTGTGAATAAAACTGACTAAGCGGCATAACAGCTGGCGGGTTGAGGCTGCGATGCAATCGCTTTGATGCAATTGAAATGTATGAAGGGGATAGAGCACGTATTGAAGTTTAAACGTTGGTGCTCATGCTACTTTTTTATGGGATTCAGATTATTGAGTATTGCGTCCAGTTCTGGGCACCGCACTTCAAGAAGGATGCAGACAAGCTGGAGCGTGTTCAGAGGAGGGCAACGAGGATGATCAGGGATCTGGAAACAAAGCCCTATGAGGAGAGACTGAAAGAACTGGGTATGTTTAGCCTGGAGAAGAGAAGATTGAAGGGAGACATGATAGCACTCTTCAAGTCCTTGAAAGGTGGTCACACAGAGGAGGGCCAGGATCTCTTCTCGATCCTCCCAGAGCGCAGGACACGGAATAACGGGCTCAAGTTACAGGAAGCCAGATTCCAGCAGGACATCAGGAAAAACTTCCTGATTGTTCGAGCAGTACGACAATGGAACCAATTGCCTAGGGAGATCGTGGGCTCTCCCACACTAGAGGCATTTGAGAGGCAGCTGGACAGCCATCTGTCTGGGATGCTTTAAAGTAGATTCCTGCAATGAGCAGGGAGTTGGACTCGATGGCCTTATAGGCCCCTTCCAACTCAGCTATACTATGATTGTACTTGTAGAATGCAAAAAAGCACATCACTATTAGCAGATGGTAGTTTTGAACAAGCTACCCGCAACTAGGCATTCAGGGAGTTCCATGTTTACTTGGCACTTCATGGATCAAATGTTTGTTTCCGTGATTGCTTCAAGCTTGCAAGCACTCGGGTTCTGGCTGTGGCGGTTCTGCTGCACCTGGCTGGGTAACTGTTAGAAGGGAAGCCTACTGTTAATTTTATTTGCTCCCTCATTCTGGAGCAAACATCACAAAAACAGCCCAGCAAATACGCCTAGAGGACGTTCTCGATTTAGTCTCTTCTCCTTCTACCAGTGACAGCTTTAATTGATCAATCTGCTCATTAAAGCTGGCAACTGCACTTTGCAACGTCTCTGCTGAGTTGCCTGGGCAGATCTCCACCACAAAGGCAGTTGTGCCATTAGCTCGGTTCAAACAACACGCTAACCCACATGGACTGGGTTCAGACAACACGATAACTAATGGCGGTTTAAAGAGTTGATGGTTGGTTATTTAACCCACCGTGGGTTATCGTCTTGTGTGAAGGGAGTTTTTTAACCAATGGCTGGCTATTTGGCCACCAACGCAAATAGCCAACACTGTGCAGACTTGGCTATTTGAACCACCATTGGTTATCGTGTTGTCTGAAGGGCACCGTTGGTTATTTCCTTGGCCACTGTTGGTTATTCTGTTAGCCACAGAGTCACAAGGTAAGAGCAGTCGAAGCGGTGGCTGCCGCTCTAGTCTAGCTGGCAGGATAGATTTTTGGCAGCAGTGGCTGATGGGATACTAGAGGGAGGACTGAGGGGGAGAACAAGCGTGGGGGATGAGTGAGTCAACTCAGCATGGACTAATAGTCAACGCTGATCCTAATCCACACCACAATTGATTATTACCATGTGTGGGGACTCCCCCCTAGATAAACAACTGTTGAGTTGATTATTACCCCACTGTTGACTATCGTGTTGTCTGAATGCAGCCGTTCAGTGGTTGAGTGTGGGTTGTTGAAGTATAGGTTAGTGTGTTGTCCAAACCTAGGAGATGTTTAGCAGGGTGGCTTGTTAACCATGCAGGGTGGCTTATTTTTCTTGAACAAGCCACCTTGAGGACCTTGTTGTTGTGTTGTTTGGGGAGGGTAACAAGCCACCCTGCAGAAAATGTCCTCAGTTTGGACAACACGCCAACCCACAGTTCAGTAAACAACCTGCACTTCAACAACGACCCACACTCAACCACTGAGTGTGGGTTAGCCGGTTGTGTGAACCCAGCCGCTGTGTTTCTGCCTCCCCAAATGTTAATATAAATATGATAAATAAATAAAAATAAATAAAATAAAAATTTGGCTTGTGGCTGTTGAATTCAGAAGAGCACCCTCAGTTCAACAGATCATGATGGGACCAGTGTAGCGATGGACCATTTTCTCTCCAGAGTAGAAGGAACCAGTAAGAACTCAGTCTTCTAAAACACGAAGGAACTCCCATCATCTCCAACGATTCCCCGTTGTAGTCCAAAACATCGGGAAGGCTTTGTGGATGGCTTTCCGTTGGGCGTGTCGGGGGAGAAAATCTGGTCTGGTGTGGGGAAACCGGACAGAGAATACTGTTTCTCCCTGCCTTAATTCTAGATCCCAGTTCACACGTCGCAACAACCCCTGGTTTGTTAAACCGTGGGTTGTTGTGAATGAAGCATACTGACTCCCAACCACCTGCCCAAGGGACTCAGCCTCTGGGATGCTGTCCGTAATGTCCAGACCTGGAATTGTAGGTTGTTGGGGGAGGAACAACTCACAACTTTAGCCCAAGAACAAACCTGCAATTCCAGGTTCTGACATCATAGACAACCATTCTAGGATGGAGCGTCCCTGTGCTGTTTAGTTGAGCGAGAGTTGGCGGGTGGCCAGAAGCCAGCGTGCTCGCTCACTCCACGATTACCCAGGGTTTGTTCAAACTCTGGGTAGCTGGGATGTGTAAGCCAGGTCTAGAATTTGGCAGTTGTCCAATGAAACAAATAGGCACAGAAAAAATGGGACCACCAGCAGCTATTTGTCATAATTGCGATCTGGAATTTCCCAGTTCAGAGAATAGAAAGTGTTTTGATTCCCAGTGGCTGAGGACAAAAAGAAGGGAGGGCTCTTTCCTTCATGCATCCCTTGTGGGTTTCCTGGAGAGATCTGGTTGGCCACCATGTAAAACAGGATGTTGGACTAGAATGACCCTTGATCTGATTCAGCAGGGCTTTTCCTAGTGTGGTTTTTTACACTCTTAGAACTTGCCCCTGCGTACTTAAAACCTGCCAATTAGTTCTTTAAACTTGCCCATGTGATCATGGGGGCCACAGGGCTCAGTCCTGGGCCCAGTGCTCTTCAACATTTTTATGAATGATTTGGACGAGGAGGTGCAGGGAACGCTGATCAAATTTGCAGATGACACCAAATTGGGTGGGATAGCTAATACCCTGGGAGACAGAAACAAACTTCAAAGTGATCTTGATAGGCTGGAGTGCTGGGCTGAAAACAACAGAATGAAATTGAATAGGGATAAATGCCCAAGTTCTACATCTAGGGAAAAAAAACATGCGGGCAGGTTCAGTGATAAGGAGTTTCTGGGAAAGTTTGAATTGATTCCCCCCCCCCCCCCCACTGCTCATAATCAATGGAGATTTGGTTGTTTGATTGGGGCTGTTCACACAACACATTAACCCACACTCAGTGGTTGAGAGTGGGTTGTTTTGAATCGTGAGTGGCTTGTTGATCCATGGATTAGCCTGTTGTCTGAACACAGCACACTTTCCGTAGGGTAGGTTATCGTGTTGTCTGAACGCAGTCAGCATGGCCTGATAACTATGCAGTGTGGCTTGTTAACCACCCAGAACAACCCAGCAACAAACCGTGGGTTATCAACATGGCTTGTTTGAGAAAAATAAGCCACACTGCATGGTTAACAAGCCACCCTGGCTGTGTTCAGACAACACACTCACCCGTGGTTCAACAAACAACCTACAATTTATTCATTTTATTTATTATTGGATTTATATCCCGCCTTTTTTCCTCCAAGGAACCCAAGGCGGTGTACATAATTCTCCTCCTCCTCTCCATTTTATCATCACAACAGCAACCCTGTGTGGTGGGCTGGGCTGAGAGCCTGTGACTGGCCCAAAGTCACCCAGTGGGTTTTCATTGCCGAGTGGGGACTCGAACCCAGATCTCCCGGCTCCCAGTCTGACACTTTAGCCACTACACCACACTGGCTAAACAACCTACAATGTGTTGTCTGAACACAGGATATTTTCCACAGGGTGGCTTGTTAACCATGAATGGTAGAGAGCATCCTTCTGGGTGTGTTGGACTAGAACCCAAAGCCCCAGGCTGGGAAAGTCTGCTATAGAGGAGGCAGAGAGAGAAAGGCAAGGAGACAATGGCGTTCTCTCTCTGCCCCCCACCCAAGCAGCTTTCGCCAGCCTGGGGCTTTGGGTTCTAGTCCAATACAGGCAGAAGGCTGCTCTATACCATTCATGGTTTTTAGAGTCGGAGCTGTTCACCGCAAGGTTTCCATGTCAGAGGAGAGGATGAAGGCCATTTAAGGAAGCCGTGTGCCATGAGTTTTGATGGTGTGGTAAATGACTCCCCAAGTGATAGAGGTGTACACATGCATGGTGTAGAGCAGCCTTCCTCAACCTGGGGCGCTCCAGATGTGTTGGACTGCATCTCCCAGAATGCCCCAGCCAGCTGGCTGCGGCATTCTGGGAGTTGTAGTCCAACACATCTGGAGCGCCCCAGGTTGAGGAAGGCTGCTCTACACTATGCATGTGTACACCTCTATCACTTGGGGAATACTAGAACCCAACTGGGTCGTCTCATGAAGCTGATTGGTGGGAGATTCAGGATGAAAGGAAGGACTTCTTCACCCAGGACAGAGTCAAACTATGGAATTCGCTACTGCAAGTCGTGGGGATGGCCCCCAATTTGGATGGCTTCAAAAGAGGGTTGGATAAAGAATTCCTCTAAGAGAATGCCATCCATGGCTACTAGCCCTGATGGCTAGGTGCTACCTCCAGTATCTGAGCCAGTAAGCCTATATATACACCAGTTGCTGGGGAACATGGGTGCTGCACCATGTCCTGCTTTGTTGGTCCCTGGTCTACAGCTGCTTGGCCCCCGTGTGAACAGAACGCTGGACTAGATGGACCCTGGTCTGATCCAGCCTCAGGGCTCTTCTGATGTTATGTTCTTCCTTCTCTGTTTCTTGCACTTGGGAAGATGGCTTGAACGCACAGTGGCCCTTCATGTGCCGCGGTCTGTCGATTTCCGCCCTGCGGCTTGCCTGTGGTGCCCTCCGAGGCGATGCCCGCCTGCTCTCCAGGGCTAATTCCCCCGGGGCTCTGTTGGCGCTGAGAAGCATCGCACCCCTTAATTGGCACTGAAGTAATTGGGAAGGCTTTTTGCGTCTCCCCGGGGCTGCTCTCCAGCAGTTACGAAGCCGTTATCTGAAGGCTTATTGAGAAGAGATAAAGGCTATCTTTAGACCGGGAAGTATGCCTCCGAACTTGGCAGAATTCCTGTGTTGTGGCTCCCTGGATCTCTGTCTAGCTCCTCACCTTGGCGTGCAACCCCAGGACGTCTCAGCTCGGCAAACAAGGCTCCCCAACACTGCCCTAAGAGTTGCCCTCCTGCTAGGGTGGTTGTAACATGAATGGATCATGGAGGGGCACTGTGCAAGGACCTCCTCTCTCATCTCACACTATTGCCCCGCTCGTGCTCTTCGCTCCTCTGATGCCATGTTTCTCGCCTGCCCAAGGGCCTCTACTTCCCTTGCTCGGCTTCGTCCATTTTCTTCTGCTGCCCCTTACGCCTGGAACGCTCTTCCAGAACATTTGAGAACTACAAGTTCAACCGCAGCTTTTAAAGCTCAACTAAAAACTTTTCTTTTTCCTAAAGCTTTTAAAACTTGATGTTGTGCGGACTTTCTACTGTTAGTTTTTCCCTACCCTGTGCCTGCTTACCCTACCCTGTGCCTGTTGGCATTCTCTTCCCCTCCTTATTGTTTTACTATGATTTTATTAGATTGTAAGCCTATGCGGCAGGGCCTTGCTATTTACTGTTTTACTCTGTACAGCACCATGTACATTGATGGTGCTATATAAATAAATAATAATAATAATAATAATTGGAACTCTATAGAAAAGCAGAGCTGGGGTTCGTGGTACGGGTTCTCAAGCCAAGCTCACCGGCGCGCTTGAATTCTATGTATTTCAGACATCAGCGTTGCTTGACTGGGTCAGACCTGCGTTCCATTCCCGCATGTGTCCAGAAAGCCTGCAAGCGGGACGTGAGCCCCGTGGTGCCGCTCAGAGCAGGGAAGGGTGGAATTCTAGGGCTGGAATCTTAACTTTTAATAGTAGGCGTGATACTTCTAACCCTCGGCCGGGGGTGGTGGTGGGGGTGTTTCATTGAGAGGGAATTCCAGCTTTCACTGGGTGCATCCAACCGTTTTGAGAACCCTGAGCTTTCTCAAAGAATTCAGAGGGTTGTAGTTTTCACACATGCTGAGAATTCTCTGACTGGGTTCAGAGGAGACGATAACCAATCGTGGGTTAAATAGTCAATGGTTAGTTATTGTGTCGTCTGTCGGGATCTTTTCACACCACGGTTGTTTCTTCGGCTGAAATAACACAACTCACCAACGCTGTGCAGAGTTGATTATTTGAGCCGCCGTTAGTGACCGTGTCGTAAGTTCGGGCACCGTTGACTATTTCGCCGCACACAGTTGGTTATTTTGGCGTCTGCAGAATCTCCTGGCGAGAGCGGCCTAAGTGGAGGCTGCTGTTCTCGTCCAGCCAGCGGAACTCGCAATGGCTGATGGGATACCGGCGGGAAGACTGAGGGAAGGGGAGAGAGGGCAGGGGCTGTATCAGTCAAACACACGATTGATTAATAGTCAGCTCGACGCGGGCCTGAATCCACACCACGGTTGATTATGATCACGTTTCCTCAATAATCAACTGTGGCGTTGACTATTAACCCACCATTGACCGTTGTGTTGTCCGAACGCAGCCTTTGTCAGTGGTCCTCTGCAATGTGCACACACAGGGTTGTTCGGAAGATGAGCCAACACAGCCCGTCGCACAAATGGAATTAACCTACTTACCCGCACTGTGTAGTCTGAACCTGGCACCCGGTGCGGGAGTAGTGCATTTTCACTCACCCTACCACCTCTACCGCAAGCTGTGGTTTGTAGGGTGGGTGAAAATGCACTACACCCATGTCATGCACTGGGCTCAGACGACGGAGCGGCCTGTGATGTGGTGCAAGTATAGAATCATAGAATAGCTGAGCTGGAAGGCGGCCTCTAAGGCCATTGAGTCCAACCCCCTGCTCAGTGCAGGGATCCACCTTACCCAATGCAGGGTAATTAGGGCAATCCTGGCCATGCGACCGGTCAGTGCAGGTGAAACAACATGGTGTTTTCCCCCCCAGTTGATCATCCGGACCCGGACACAGTCTCCGAACTACATTTTCCAGGATTGCCTGGGAATTGGGGATGGCTGTGAAGCTGTTAGCTGCACCGTTGGATAGTGGTGGGCAGAGAGAACATCTCCAGTTGTTTTGGACGAACTCCCATTCCTGGCCTGTTGGTGCAGGGGCTTCTGGGAGTTGAAGTCCAAACCATCTGGAGGTTTACCTTCTGACCACCCCTGACTTAAAGCTCCTGGCATCTTTCCTCCCTCTGGGGCCTCTCTTGACGCTTCGGGGCCGTCGATGGTTTTAAAGATTGAGTAAACAGCACAGAACACGTGAAACCAGAAGAGTTGCCGGTGCTCCTGTCTCTCTTCCCCAAGCTAGGAAATTCTTCAGGGGGGGGGGGAAGAAAAGGGGTCCCTTAATAAGAAGAAATTATGTGAAGCCTTTCTGTGGAGGAGGGATAAGCTTCCCTTTGGGGTGGGGTGTTGAAGGGGTCCCAGGCCGGGTCCCAGGCCTTCACCTGCCTGTTGCGGCTTGCTTTTGTGTGGCATAGTTTCCATCTGAGATTATTCCCGGCCTAAAACTACCCTCTCTCTCTCTCTCTCTCTCTCTCTCTCTCTCTCTCTCTCTCCTTTTTGCAGGAGTACACCTGTCCCAGATGTGATTCCGGCTTTATTGAAGAAGTGACAGATGATTCCAGGTATCTTTCATCGTCCAAAATGCTTCGGTAGATTGTCATGCTGCTTTTTTTTTAAAAAAAAAAATCTGAAAACTGGCCGCCGTTGTATGCAGTAGACGCCAGGCGTCGAGGCAGTAAGCCTGTGTGCACCAGTTGCTGGGGAACATGGGTAGGGAGGTGCTGTTGCACCATGTCCTGCTTGTGGGTCCCTGGTCGACAGCTGGTCGTCCGCTGTGTGAACCGAGTGCTGGACTAGATGGACCCTCGGTCTGATCCAGGATCAGGGCTATTCTGATGTTCTTATGCATGTAGTTGCACCTGTAACTACCCCCACAGGCCGGCAGCTGTGTTTGGCTAGGGAGCACGTCCATTCTCTGGGTTTTCTGCGCTTCCACAAAACGGTCCAGACGCAGAGCCCTGGCTCCAGCACAAGCCAATGGGAGAGAGCATCTGGGCTGTGTAAATGGAGGACTTTGCTGTTCACAAAGTGAGCCCTGTGCTTTAACCCGGGCAGAAGGAAGTGTCATCGGGGAGGGCTGGGGATCCTTTCAGCAGGGTGGGGGAAGCAGTGACGTTAGGAAGGAGGTGCTCATTTCTCTCTCTCTCCAAGGTCCGATCCTGCACTTGCTGCCTTTTGACTGTGACCAGAGAGGGAGGGAGCTGGCGGTTAGGAATGGAAAATTATGCCAGCAAAATACCTGGGATATATTTTGTCCTGAGCAATTGGTGACTTGCATGCTAGATTTAAAAAAACAACAACGAAGAAACTACTAGATCTGGCTGCCAAATTTGGAAACAGTCCTTGAGAGGTCTGACTCAGTGTCACCTTCTGGCTGGAAAAACTGCCACACTCCTCGCTCTTCCCCCCCCCCCCCCCCGACACCTCGTCGCTTTGGAATTTGGAAGTGTCAGTTCAGCCTTGCGCAGATTCAGTGCTGTGCGTGGGAATCTGTGGTACTGTGGTCGTCGTCGTCGTCCCCCCAGCTCTGGTCATAAGAATACCAGAGTCCTGCTAGATTGGACCAAGGTTCCCCGAGTCCAGCATTCTGTTTCCAAGAGAGGACAGCCAGATGCGTCTGGGAATCTCACAAACAAAGGACAAAGGGTAACAGCCCTTCTGGGTTTGTCCCCGGTGTCTGGTACTCGGAGGTGGACTGCTGATAGATGTAGAAAGTCCACTTTTCCATCACGGCTATTTATTTCCTCCGTTAACGTGTCGAATTTGCCTGTGTATCTGCCTTTCCTGCCACAGTGGAGGGAAGGGTGTTTGCTGTTGCGAAAGACACACATTTCGTTCTCTGAGAACGTTCTACCGAGAGCCAGGGTGTTGCGGTACTCAGGATTTGGGCCTTAAAAGGCGCAGGTTCAAATGCAACCTTTACTATGAATGTGGCAGTCATTTTCAGCCTCATTCCCTTCATCTGTGAAATGGGAATATTAAGCTGTCTTGTGTGTGTGAGTAAAGACTACTTTTTCGCCCAAAGGCCCTCCTTCACTCCTGATATAAACTGGTATCATCTTGGAACTCAATTAAGAACCTGTTGTTCTTTAGCGTGAAAGAACTATGCAAGGCATCCCTGTAGAGACTTGCATTAACATATATAACACCCTCATCAAAAACTGCAGGAGCTTGGGCCGAGGTAAATTGGCTTACATTTCTTTCTTTACATTATTTTTTTACCTGCTCTTCAGCCAATAAAGGCACACAAGAGCGCCTTGCAAAGATTAATAATGAGTCCCTGCCTGCAAGCCTACAATTTAAAAGACTCAAAAGGAAAAGACGGACCTTGCCTCAGTTATCCACGTACTAGTCACATCCAGGCTGGACTACTGTAATGCTCAGTACGTGGGGCTGCCTTTGAAGACAGTTCAGAAACTTCAGCTGGTGCAGAATGCGGCCACCCGAGTATCGGTGGGTGCATTGTGATTTGATCATATAATGCCTATACTGCACCAGCTGCACTGGTTACTGGTGTGTTTCCAAGCCCAATTCAAAGTGCTGGTTTTTTGACCTTTAAAGCTCTAAACGGTTTGGGACCAAGCTACTTGAAGGACCGCCTTCACCCATATCAGCCTGCCCTCACTTTAAGATCAGAAAGAGAGGCCCTTTTCACCTGCCCACCCATGAGAGCAATTAGGTGGGTGGCCACACATGAGAGGGCCTTCTCCATGGTGGCCCAACACCTTTGGAACAAGTTGCCATCAGAGGTCCACCATGCTCTGTCACTGCAGTCTGTTTAAGAAGGCCTTGAAAACGTTTTATTTTACCATGGTCATCTTGCTGTTGCTGTCCTTGTTATTGCTGGTTTTATTGTTGGATTTTATTGCTGTTGTATCGTGTTTATGTTTTTATTGCTTTTAATATTTATTTTATTTATTCATTTATTTATTGCATTTGTAGACCGCCCCATAGCTGAAGCTCTCTGGGCGGTTCACATAAGATAAAAACACTTAAAAGCAATATACAAAAACAATGTTTCAAGTGTTTTCATGTATTTTAATATTTCAAGTGTTTTCACGTAATCCCCTGGGAGGGGATTCGGCACTGAAAGGTGACCAAGAAATATTGTAAATAAATAAAATCAGTAAAAATGACTGGCACGCAATCAGCATTCCACATGATGGTTCCAATTGCTTGTGAATCTACGCTTTTTAACGCCCTGATTGCTGCCTGGCCAATACAGGCAGTAGAAGCCCTCAGCACAACCAGCACAGGTAATATGGAGCCTCACTAAATGAGATACTTCCTGTTTGCCGCCTGTAACATCTGGGAATCCGTGTGGGGCAGTGACTCGCTCAGCTGTCCCCAACCTGCTGTCCTCTAGCTGTCTTGGACTCCAGCATCCAGCAACCTCAGTCAGTATGCTGAGTGGGGCTGATGGGAGTTGTAGTCCAACACACCTGAAGTATGACCCTACCCAGACATTATGATCGTCATCTGAGGCCATTCTCCAAGTGCCTCCTCCGAGGGAGGTTCAGAGGAGAGGGAGAGGGCCTTCTGGAACACTCTCCCTGGTGAAGTCTGCCTGGAGCTGGCACTGCCCTCTTTCCAGTGCCAGGTTGAATTCTTATTGTTTAAATTCCTCTCTTTACGGGCATTTGACAACATATTTTAGGGATTTTATTGGGTCATGGGATTTTTTAATTGTTTGTTCTAATTATTTATATGTCTTTTTTAATATTATGCTACTATACTGTACATTTAAGGTTTTAATCTTGGTAAACCACCCAAGAGTTTTGTCTGGCGGTATACAAATGAAATGAAGGTCACCAGGTTGGAAACGGACAGGCTAGGAACTCCCAAGCTCAGCTTCCTTCTTGACTAAAAATAAGTAGTTGGTGCCATGGTCCACCTAAGCTGCTCTCAGCCTAACCTACTTCGCAGGGTTGTTGTACGGCTCTGCTGAAATCAAGCTTCTTTCGGGAAGAACTAGGATCATATGTTAATAGACAATATTGATATCACACAATTTCTTTAGCCCATGTATTTTGTGTGTGTGTGTGTGCACACACATACAGAGGTTTCATCTTGCTCCCTCCCTGAGAATGTTGCTTACGTAGCCTTCAGCCTATGTTTAGTCCCCCCTGCCCCACCCCTGCAAGGCGGGCTTTGGCTGTTATATTTCTGGAATCACACCGGTGCTCTCAAATGATTTCTCTGCTTAGTTTTCTAGAAGGCGGTGGCAGCGGAATCGACGACAGCCCGTCCACCCCGTTTGCAGAGGTGAGACCTTTTCTATGAATAATTTGACTGGGGGTTTCGGTAACAGTTGTACAATGAAGGCAAAATGAGTCAGAGGCTTTGCTTTTGCCGTCTCGCCCATTCCCACCGCTGCGCTTTCCTTGGGGACTCAATGGGAGACCATCGTGGGGCAGGGCGTACCGTGGAAGGAGAAATGTAAGAAAAAGCACGGGGTACAGAGGAAGCAAAGGCATGGGCCCTTCTGCATTAATGGAGGTTTTGTTTGGGTTACCAGGAACCAGGGGGCTAAATCGCCCAGAGAGCTTCGCCTATGGGGCGGTGTATAAATTTAATAAATAAATAAACAAATCATTTCAAGGGGAAGTTGATAACGAAAGGGGCAGTCATGGTTTAAAAGTACAGACTGGAAGCTTCAAGTTTGAGATGATTTTGTGCAAGACCTGAAGCCCCTGCTGAACTAGCAAGACACTTGGGGGGAACCTGATAGAATCATAGAATAATAGAGCTGGAAGGGGCCTACAAGGCCATCAAGTGCTCTGTTTTAAAACTCCGTAGATGAAAGGGAAGCGAGTTCTACGGGGTCCTTTCCTTTTTGTTTTGAACGACTGACCCACTGGATTTTGCAAATGCATCACAAGCAAGGTTAATTATAGCACTGGGCCGAAGCGATTATATATTTAGGCGGATGACTGTTGTGAATTCCCCTGAGATGCGGTTTTGGAGTCTGACACGGGCCCCCATGAAGGAGTGGGTGAGGTGCTAGCAGAAGGGAGGGGCAGCCAGCACCGGGAACCACCTTTGGGCCTAGACGTGCTTGTGGTGAACGCAGAGCCTGGTCTGGTTCTTGTTTCAGTGGAAGGCCTTAGAGGCCTGCCATGCTCTTACTGTCCTCTGCCCCAGCCGTAATATGGGCCAATAAGACTGACCTACCTTACAGGGTTGTTATGTGGGTTACTGATAAAATTGGAAGCACTGCACAGAACCCGATTGCCCAGAATTTGGGCCTTTGCATGACTTTGAGCGTTTGTTAGTGGGTGAACTCATTCGCTGATACGATTTGAATTCTTATTGTTGAAAATGCCCAGGGTGGCATGAATGTCACACCTGTCTACTCTGACGAGGCAGGTAGGTTATACAGAGAGCGACCAGCTGCCCGCTCAGTCAGCTGGTGGGAATTTCAACCCCGCGTTGTCAGGGCCTAGTGCAGCCCTCTTTCTGTGGTGCCATAGTGACTTGGAGCTGAAGTTGTGGGGCGGGAAAAGGAACGGGAAGTTTGAGGGCTGGCGGTTAGATGGGGAGATGCTGAGGGCGGGCTTCTTTGGGCTTCCTCTGCAATCCTTCCTCTTAAATGTATGAGTTTTTATCCCCTTTTGGTTGGAACCATTTTTATATTCCTTTCAGTCATGTCATATACCTAATGGTTATGACGACTAGCAATATGTTAAGACAGGAGACCATCAGAACATCAGAAGTGCCCTGATGCTGGATCAGACCAGGGGTCCATCTAGTCCAGCACTACATTCACACAGTGGCCAACCAGCCATCGGCCAGGGAGGAACAAGCAGGACATGGTGCAACAGCACCCTCCCACCCATGTTCCACAGCACCCTCCCACCCATGTTCCCCAGCAACTGGTGCACACAGGCTTACAGGAGATAGCACACAACCATCAGGGCTAGTAGCCATGGATGGCCTTCGCCTCCATGAATTTATCCAACCCCCTTTTAAAACCATCCAAGTTGGTGGCCATCACTACATCTTGTACCCAGTAGCTGGGAGCCAGAGAACCGCACAGTCAGCGCATGGACCCGAAGAGGATTTGGGAGCTGTGCTGCTCCCATTGCAGCCTGTCATGCCAGATGGCGCACTGCCGTTGCAGGAAGAACACCTGTCCTGTAAGGAGAAACAAACGCAGCAGTGTTGGTTGAAAGAAAAAAATCTTAAATCTGTCCGCTGTAAAAAAATAAAATAAAATTATTAAGCCTGCTCAAGGTTCAAATGTGCAAGGTTTCAGGTTCTCCAGAACTCTTCATCAGGCAAGATGGTTCAAAAAGCAGGTGGTGATGGTGGGGGAGACTAACTAGATGTTGAAGCCTGGATGCCTGCATGGTCAGAGTCTTAAGATGAGGAGGAGGAAGAGCTGCAGACATTCAACCTTGGCTCTGCCAGGTGACCTGAAAGCATAGAATCATAGAATCATAGAATAGCAGAGTTGGAAGGGGCCTACAAGGCCATCGAGTCCAACCCCCTGCTCAATGCATCCCTAAAGCATCCCTGACAGATGGTTGTCCAGCTGCCTCTTGAATGCCTCTAGCGTGGGAGAGCCCACAACCTCCCTAGGTAGCTGATTCCATTGTCGCACTGCTCTAACAGTCAGGAAGTTTTTCCTGATGTCCAGCCGGAATCTGGCTTCCTTTAACTTGAGCCCGTTATTCCGTGTCCTGCACTCTGGGAGGATCAAGAAGAGATCCTGGCCCTGTGACCTGGCATTATGTCACCTGGCTGAACCCAATTTGCATGTCCGTCCTCTTCCATATCATCTTAATATTCTGACTATGCAGACGTCCTGACTATAAGATCTGGTCAGTTTCACACACACACACCCTTCTCCAATCTGCTTTTGTAACTCGCTTGATGAAGAGATTTGGAGATCTCGAAAGCTTGCAGATTTCTTTGTGATCTTTGAGTTGGCCCAATGAAGGAGCTACACTACATGGATTTTGGAATCTTCTACAGCAGCTCTAGGTCCTAGCAAAATACCCATGGAAGCCAAACTGTGTTTAAAAAGCTTAAAATAAAAAGTTTAAAATTAGCTCCGGCTATTGGGTGTCATAGAAATGTAATAAATAAAAAAAAAAAAACTGTACAAATATCCTGTGCCGTCTTTGAGCCATCATCAAAAAGCAGCCCAGACCAGAATTTGTATAGAGTTTGTGGGAAATGCTTAAGCCTGAATTCTGACAACTATTCCAAGGAGTTAAGGGTCATAAAAAGTACAAAATTTAATACAAAGCAGTCAGCCCCACTTGATAAATGTTCTTTGCACATACAAGCCTAGATTTTGGGCCACTGAAGAGGACCTTCTGGTCAAAACATGTCTGACTATTAGAAAAAGAGCACTTTTTATCAAATCATTGGATGTTCAATTTAGAAATACAAGTGCTCTTATGCGAAAATATTGTCAATTTTAATTCATTTGCTTTGAATTAAATTTTGTACTTTTTTATGGTCCTTAACTTTGTTCGTATCAGCCGTTCACATTCTGTTAAAGCTAGTACCTTTTTGTGCATGTGTTTAAGTCCTCCAAGGAACTTAGACCATGAGGGCCAGAAACTTGACTTTTAAAAAGAAAAGAAAGTCAGATTGAGATGCCCAAGCAGTAAAGGTTTAAAAAGTCCACCTCTTTCTCAACTCATCCGAGCTTGTTCCAGAGCCTCAGTGCCACAGGAAGCTATCTTAAAAATAAAACTCCCTTCAAAATAAAGTTCCCCATCGGGCAGCTGGGATGGCTACTGGACGCCTGCTTGTTCTGGATTTAGCGTCTCTGCTCAGCGTGTCACAACCCACTGCCTTTTCAGATGGCGTCATCCTGGTTTCCCTCTCTGAGCTCAGATTCAGCTGTCATAGCCTTATTGCTGCTGCTGCTTCTGGCAGGGACACGCAAGGCTGAGGGGACCGTTTGGTCTTTCTGTTTTGAGGATCTGTGAGTTGATGTGTCGTGGAGCTGCCTATTTTTACAGAATGGCATCATCATCATCATCATGAATCATCTATTTATTTCTTACCCACCTCTCCCTCTGGATCGAGGCGGGCTACAACGCAAATACGAAACACCATAAAATACATGTAATTGATTAAAAACTTCTAAAACTGAATACATTATTAAAAGGCAGCACATTATTAAAAGGCATCTGAAAGTTCGACAGATCAGTCTTTATGGCTTTCTTAAATTCTGGAAGACTATTAACTTGACAAATCTCCCCTGGCAGGCCACTCCAGAGTCTGGAGGCAGCGGAAGAGAAGGTCCTCTGGGTAACAGTTGTCAGCCTAGTTTTGGCTGACTGGAATAAACCCTTCCCAGAGTGCAGGACACGGAATAACGGGCTCAAGTTAAAGGAAGCCAGATTCCGGCTGGACATCAGGAAAAACTTCCTGATTGTTAGAGCAGTGCGACGGTGGAATCAGTTAACTAGGGAGGTTGTGGTCTCTCCCACACTAGAGGCCCTTCAAGAGGCAGCTGGACAACCATCTGTCAGGTGTGCTTTAGGGTGGATTCCTGCATTGAGCAGGGGGTTGGACTAGATGGCCTTGGAGGCCCCTTCCAACTCTGCTATTCTATGATTCTATGACCTGAGTGTGCGGGGCGGATTGTATGGGAGAAGGTGATCCCGCAGGTAACTTGAACCCAAACCGTGTAGGGCTTTAAAGGTAATAACCAACACTTTATACTTTGCCCGGAAACTAATTGGCAGCCAGTGTAGCGATTTTAAAATTGGTGTAAAATGGATGTGATAATTTAGCATTTACTTGCTTCTGGTTTTTAAGACTGGGGCTGAATTACAAGCAGGGCCTAACTGGTTGCATAGCATACCAGCACTAAGCCCAGTTTTAGCGTCCAGTGTAGTTCTTGAAAGAAAACTTAGCAAATAGTTTCCAAAATTGCTAAATCTAAAAGAAGGATAAAGATTCCAGCTCTCTTCCTGTATGCAATTCCATCGCTTCTCTGCCTGCATGCTTCTGAAATGCATTCCCGCAATTTCTCTGCTAGAAGAATCCTGGTTTTGTGGTGGATATCCCAGAGTCTGGGAGAAGGGAGGGGGCCATTGACTTGTGCAGCAGTCCTATGATCAAGCTGAACACTTGCTGAATTCAGGCCTTCCCTTCTTCTGGTAATTTCCAGATGTTTGTGAGGCTGGTTTTAGAAGGCGCCCCAAAAGCTGGTTGTGTTTATGTTCCGGAGTTGGACTGCCGACACATTTACTGGATTTACCTCATGGTGGAACTCACAGAAACGGGCCTGGTTTGGAAGTAACAAAATCTCTTAAATCCAGAGTTCAAACTATGGTTGGTTGAAACAAACCAGGATCACAAACCACAGTTTGATCCTGGCTTGTTTCAATAACCACAGTTTAAACTAACCAGAGTTAGTTTAAAAATGGAAGCAGATACTTCCAGTTTCCTTCTCACACCTGTGCCAGGAGAGGGCAGGGCTCCCTCAGGCTTATAATTAGTGCTCAATTGTGGCTTAGCATTGCCTCTGATCCAGGACCCAGGGATCTTAGCTCTAGAATGGCCCCCACTGCTGAAATATGGTGGCAATGTAAGCAATAGAATTGGTAGTTCGTCGTCCAATTTCAGTGGCAAACTTATTATTATTATTATTTATTTATATAGCACCATCAATGTACATGGTGCTGTACAGAGTAAAACAGTAAATAGCAAGGCCCTGCCGCATAGGCTTACAATCTAAGATTACAATCTTGTTCCCCGCCTCGATCGGAATGGAGAGGCAGGTAAGAAATATTATTTTTATTTTTATTTTTAATATTATTCACACCACCTGACGTTCCACAGCATCCAAACGGTCTCTCACCTGTATGTATCCTTCGGTGCTGAACGAGTCTCACCTGCTGAGAAAAGTTCTCCCCACATTCAGTGCACGTGAACGGCTTCTCCCCAGTGTGAATCCTTTGATGGTAACTGAGCTCCGATTTCCGGATGAACCCTTTCCCGCACTGCACACATTTAAACGGTTTCTCCCCCGAGTGAGGAGGGGCAAATTTAGCTCAATTTCTGCAGCAGCTTTCCTCAACCTGATGCCCTCCAGATGTGCAACTCCCATAATTCCAATGTCCATGGTGGCTAGGAATTATGGGAGTTGTTGTCCGACACATCTGGAGACCCCCAAGCTGGGGAAGACAGTCTTACCGGCGCGTGCATCCCACAGAAACGAAGCAAGCTTTTCAAATGACACAGCCTCTTTGCCCTACGAGGGTTACAGTGCCGTCGTTTGATCCCGTGTGGGTCGCAAAGCGTCTGGCAGACTGCTGACTTGGGGAATCCTTGCAGCAGGGGCGCGTCGGGCCCAGTGAGTCACGCTCAGGATTTCTTTGAAGGGGTTGCTTTTCATGTTGGCAATAAGAGAGGCGATTTACGCGATACGAAAGGCCAGTATTAAACACAGGTACGTAGCTGGCAACTTCCAAACTGCTAGCGGCCCCCTTTCCGCCCCCAGAAAAAAAGCTTTTAAGGATTTGGTTAAAAAAAGAAAACAGTCAGCAGACTTTCAACCTTTCTCTGCACTAGTGAGGACTAGAATCTTGCTTCTAAAAACAAACAAATGTTCTCGTGCATTTTGAGCGGCCTACTGGTTTTTTCCAGCCCTATTCCCATAGCCTTTTAAGACAATCATGTTGGGGAGGAGGTACGTGGGCCGTGCTCCACATTTAAGCCCACGAAACCTGCCACGCCACACTGGGCCTTGTTTTGATAGAGCTGCCCAACCCTGGGTCTGGGCTGTACCACTTCACGCTTTCAGCCTGGGATGCTCCTTCACACACGCACCAGATAAAATCCCCTAAACAGAGGAATCAGGCATGTCGGGGCGATGAGTTCTAGCGGAGAGGTTGTAGCCCAGAGGCACAAGCACTCGCTTTGCATGGAGAAGGTCCCAGGTTCGAACCCTGCCATCTCCAGGTAGGGCTGGGGAAATTCCTTCCGCACTAGTGAGGGCTAGAACGTTGCGTCCAAAAAAAAAGCAAACGCAAATGTTCTAATGTGGAGAGCCGCTGCTGACAGCCCGTGTCGACAATACTGGGCTAGATGGGCCGAGGGGTCTGACCTAGTATACAGCAGCCTTTTATGTTCCTATTTTAAAGACAGCCCTGTATTTAGAACCATGAGGACTAGAATCTTTATTTTCAGGGAAAGGGCCATTGCTACCAATGAGAGTTGACCCAACTGGGCTACTGAATCTTTATTTTATTTTTTTAAGGGGAAAGGCTTTAAGTGAGTGCTAGAAGGTCCCCATTTTGATCCTCAGGTAGCCATCTCCAGGTAGGGCTAGGAAAAAACCCTGCCTGAAACCCTGGAGAACTGTTGCTGCCAGTCCGTGTCGACAACACTGGGTTAGATGGACCAAGGCTCTGACTCCATCCAGGGCAGCTTCCTCTGTTCCTGTGACTTGCTAGTTTCCTACGTGGAGGGCGATCACGAGGCTCCAAGCCGCGAACGGCTTAAATTTCGCCTCGCTTGCCTGAAAGCTGCTCCGGTCCATCTCTCTGTGTCAACTGATCTCGGAGGCTCTGCTTACCTGCAGATGCTCAGTGTCTGGCTGGCAGGTGGGTTTCAGGATGCCCAGGCCCCAGGTGGGGGCATCAAAGTCTCTCTAGCAACAGCAGGCAGACCCCAGGCTGGTGGGCGAGTCTCTTCCAAATGCCAGCCCCACGTGAACACCCTGATCTCCGGGGCTTGGAAGCAGGCCACTGCATGTATTTTGGCAAGGAGGCATTTTTTTTTAAAAAAAATATATATGACTGCACTCATGCATCATATTATTGTTATTATATATTTATTTATTTATATCCTGCCTTTTTCCTGATACTGGGACCCAAGACAGCTTTACAATTTAATAGACGTACAGTTAAAACATATAAATAGAGATATACAAAAATTAAAAATATAATTAAACATGCCACAATATTAAAACATTTAAAATACAAATACTGTATTTCTTCGATTGTAAGACGCCATCAATTCTAAGACGCACTCTAATTTCAGTACCACCAACAGAAAAAAAGCTTTGATTCTAAGAATAATAATTGTACCTGCGACTCTTAAGACGCACCCCGTTTTTAGAGATGTTTATATGGGGGGGAAAGTGCGCCTTAGAATCGAAGAAATACGGTAATACCTTTTTTAAAAGTTCTAGTACATAAACAACGCATAAGCAGAAGTCCAGATTATTGGCCAAAGGGCTGTCAGAACAGACGACATTTCAGAACGTGGCAAACCAGCCATGCTGCTTTTCGGGGGCCTTCTGCTCGTTCCCCTGAGTGGGGGCCCCGACCTCTGCCCCAAAGTCCTACCCCGACAGCACCACCGGTCCTGTGTTTTCCGTCCTGTGCTTCGCTCACCACTGATCCTTCATTCAGCACTGATCCTGCGCGTCATTGATCCGTCGTTGATCACTGATCAGAAGAATATCAGAAGTGCCCTGCTGGATCAGACCAAGGGTCCATCCAGTCCAGCACTCTGGCCGGCCCGCTGCCTGTAGGAAACGCGCAAGCAGGACCGGAGTGCAACAGCACCCTCCCGCCCATGTTCCCCAGCAACTCGTGTACACAGGCTTACTGCCTCTGAGACTGGAGGTGGCCCATAGCCATCAGGGCTAGTAGCCATGGATAGCCTTCTCCTCCAGGAGTCCATCCAACCCACCTTTCAAAGCCATCCAAATCCGTGCCTGTCACTGCATCTTGTGGTAGTGAATTCCTTTCATTGATCATTGATCCTTCATTCACTATTGATCCTTCATGGACCAATGGCCCTGGCGTTTCTGAGCTGCACTTTCTTCCAGCCTGTCTTGTGAGGGAGCCCAGGTGGACAGGTCTCCTTGCTAAGACGGCATGTCAGCGACGTCCCCCCCCTCACAGAGAAACCACAGTTGTAGGGTTGCCCTGCAAAGAAGCCCACCCCACTTAGGGTCCTATAAAGGGTCCTCTTGCACAATTGCTGGTTTTGTGGCACGTCGCGGGCTTGGAAGAAGTAAAAGAGCCCTTGCTTTCCCAGTATATCCACAACTTCCCTGTCTTGGCAACCTGGATGGGATTTCTCTCTGCCTGGGCTGAGTGGCTTATTTGAGAAGCCTGCTCTATGGAGGATTTGATCGCTAATGGCAGAGGCAGTGTGGTGTAGTGGTTAGAGCGCTGGATTGCGACTGGGAGGTGGGGCAGGTTCTAGTTCCCACTCGGCCATGGAAGCACACTGGGTGACTTTAGGCCGGTCACTGCCTCTACGCCTCGCCTACCTCACAGGGTTGTTGTCAAGTTAAAAACAGAGTGGAGGCGGCTCATGTATGCCTCCTTTGGTTCCTTGGAAGAGGAGAAAAGGGCAGGATACAAGTGGAATAATGAATGAATAAAATAAACTCAGTACCTCGTGCCGTGTGTGTGTGTGTGTGTGCGTGTGTGTTTCCTGTACCCTACTAAAATTGGAATTGCACAGAAGATATCCCAGAGGCCTCCAGTGCTGTTGGCTCCCATCATTCCTTGCGCCACCCTTTCCACCTCCTGCACCCTGGGAACTGTGGGTTGTTGTGTGGTTTTTGTAGTTTTTTTTAGCGCCGCTTGTGTCGGACCGCCACGTTCTTTGCCTTCACCACCGCTTTTTACACGTTGCTTCATCTCTCGCACACTTTGGCGGCTGCAGAGAGAAATTACCCGGGGTGGGGTGGGGTGGGGGACAAACTCAGCGAATGCATTTCTTCCTGGACCGTCTCCGCCACCCCCGCCTGGAGAGGGCTAAATTGAGCCAGTTGCTATGGTGGCATGGAGCAGACGTCTAGCAGGCAGTATGGCTATGATATCACACACACCCCTCTCTCTTGGGGAAGTTTGCATTCCCCTCTTCACGGCTTAGATTTGGACAACAGCTTTAAAAGCGGCTTAAAGGAGAAGGCTACTAGCCCTGATGGCTATGGGCTACCTCCAGTAAGCCTGTGTGCACCAGTTGCTGGGGAACATGGGCGGGAGGGTGCTGTTGCACCATGTCCTGCCTTATTGGTTCCTGGCCGACGGCTGGTCGGCCACTATGTGAACAGAGCTCTGGGCTAGATGGACCCTTGGTCTGATCCGGCCTCAGGGCTCTGCTCTTCTTAGAGTAAGTGTCAGAATGATTTGGCTTGTTGTTGCTGTTGTAGTAGTATTTAGGGTTCCGCTTCCTGCCACAACAGTTCCCAAAGCAGTTTAAGCTAAAGAATGGAAATTTGGAATCTTTTGGTTTTCACCCGGAGACGTATGCCCTGCCCGCTGTGTCTTGCACATCCTTTTTCAGAGTGCAAAACGAGTGTTGTGCGGCTTGATCCAGTGATGCAGCTAGGATCAAGCGGCTCCACACTTCAAGAAGGACGCAGATAAGCTGGAGGGGGTTCAGAGGAGGGCAACCAGGAGGATCAGGGGTCTGGAAACAAAGCCCTATTTATTTATTTATTTATTTATTCTATTTTTATACCGCCCAATAGCCGGAGCTCTCTGGGCAGTTCACAAAAATGAAGAGAGACTGAAAGAGCTGGGCCTGTTTAGCCTGGAGAAGAGAAGATTGAGGGGAGACATGATAGCACTCTTCACGTCCTTGAAAGGTTGTCACACAGAAGAGGGCCAGGATCTCTTCTCGATCCTCCCAGAGTGCAGGACACAGAATAACGGGCTCAAGTTACAGGAAGCCAGATTCCAGCTGGACATCAGGAAAAACTTCCTGACTGTTAGAGCAGTACGACAATGGAACCAATGACCTAGGGAGATTGTGGGCTCTCCCACGCTAGAGGCCTTCAAGAGGCAGCTGGACAACCATCTGTCAGGGATGCTTTAGGGCGGATTCCTGCATTGAGCAGGGGGTTGGACCCAATGGCCTTGTAGGCCCCTTCCAACTCTGCGATTCTATGATTCTAGGTCATTGTAGACACTGGACTTAACAAACATATGGGATACCAAGAAAGCACACAACTCCAGTTTGCCTTCTCCCTCCACAGCTGCCATTCCACGGTGTGCCATTGCGTCCACATTCCAATGGTAGTAGACTGGGGACGCTGGAAGTCATAGAAACCATGGGTGGAACACCGACTGTGAGTTATGAGGTCCGGACAGACAAGGCTATGTCAATTCCTTTTACTGCGCTGGGATTATTTTATCTGTCAGTATCCTGAGGTTCTCAACTTCCCCCTCAATACGTTTCGAGTCCCTAAGACTGTAAAAGCGGGCCCCGAAGTGCCTGGGTAAAATTCCAGAGGCCTTTGAGAGTGAGCGACTGGACATTGCTCACGGCTAGGAGCCGAGTTTCAGAGCTCTGCACCACTGTATGACAAGCTGAGGCAGAATTCGCTGCGTTACAGGTTCATGCAAAAAGAATCCCTCTCTCATGTTTTGGTGTGTTTCTAAGCGCCTGAGTTGTGCACAGCTCTGAGTGCGTTTTCAGTGCGTTTCCATTGTCATTCCTCCAGTTTTGGGACCAGCTGGACCGCTCAATGGTTTTCCCGTTCCTGAGCAGCTCTCTGGACCACGACGGCAGAGACAATGAAAGGGGCCACCAAGCCCACGCGGACCTTTGGGGGCCAAGCCGACCCCCGCGGCTGCCCATGACGCGGAGGAACAGACCCCGGTTCACCACGCGGACCGATAGATCGCCTGCCATCGAAGGGTAAGGGCGCGCCGGGGAGCAGGGAGGCTGCTGGGATCCCACATCTCCTCCGGCTAGGAAGAGTGTGTGCGGGGAAGGGGCCCCACGGCGGATGTCAAAAACGGCAGCACTTAAAACGCATAAGAACATCAGAAGAGCCCTGAGGCTGGATCAGACCCAGGCTCCATCTAGTCCAGCACTCTGTCCACACAGGGGCCCACCAGCCATTGGCCAGGGACCCACAAGCAGGACACGATGCAACGGCACCCTCCCACCCATGTTCCCCAGCAACTGGTGCACACAGGCTTACTGCCTCGGATACCGGAGGCAGCACATAGCCATGAGGCTATGAACCGCCCAGAGAGCTTTGGCTATTGGGCGGTATAAAAATGTAATATTTTATTTATTTATTTATTTATTTAAGGATTTTTATGCCGCCATTCAGCCAAAAAAGGCTCTCACGGCGGCTTACAAAAGTATTTCTTGACAGTCCCTGCCCACAGGCTTACAATCTAAAAGACATGACACAAAAGGAAAGGGGATTGGGAGGGAGGAGGAGGAAAAGGAAAGCAAATTCAGGCACTACAATCTTAGTTGCAAAGTTCGGCAGTTACAGTTGACAGCAGGAGGGAAATAAATAAATAAGTTTGAGGACTATATATTCTCCTCCAGGAATTTATCCAGCCCCCTTTTAAAGCCATCCCAACGGGTGTCCATCACTACAATCTTGTGGCGGTGAGTTCCATAGTTTCACTCTGCGCTGGGTGAAGAAGTCCTTCCTTTGATCTGTCCTGAATCTCCCCACCCGTCAGCTTCATGGGATGAGCCCCTTTTGGGTTCTAGTATTTTGAGAGAAGGAGAAACACGTCTCCCTGTCCATTTTTTCCACATTTTTTTGTACATGGAAGCACTCTCCCCATCTCCCAGGATGCCCTGCTGTTGACCTTCAGGGACTAGAGTTCATCAACAGATTTGGTTCTGTTCCGTTCGGGCTAAAGCAGAATTCTGTTTATTTTTCCCGCACAGCAGGAGTTAAATGAGCAGAGCTAGCAAAAAATAGTCTTCTCGCCATTGTGAGCTGGTCGCTTTTCTTACTTTGCTTGGGCTTTGTAGGCCTGCATCTTACATGTCATGTCTGACTGGCCCTGATGTTTACTTGTATTTTACCAACCGAGGAAAATGCTTTCAGTTTGCTGCCAGAATCAATCTGTTACCATAAGGTGTTTCTCTTTTGTTTTTGCTTCAACAGCCGAACTGCGGCTGCTGCTCTGGGTTCTGGCTCTTTCTTACATGTGGCTTCTTTCTCTCTCTCTCCCCCTCATTCCCAAATCTTCTATCTTGAACAGGATAATACAACAGTTCTTTGCGGGCTTGTTAGCGAATTCGGCGATTCCTGGTTCCCCGCCTCCCCCTTTCTCCTGGTGAGTAAGGTGTGCTCCTGGCGAGCACGTTTTGCCTTTACCTTATTGACGTAAAGAGTGGGCAAGGAGCGTGCTAAAACGTGAGCAAACGGCTGTCTGTGTTTGGGGAAGGGGAGGGGCAGGGAGAGAGGTTTTCTGCCATCCGGGCGCCATCTTACTTGAAAACCTTTTCAAATAGCTTTTTGGTTTCAGTCTACGGTGTGGAGGGGGCAGAGGTCCCTTCAAGGGGGGCCCCTGAGCCTCGAAGCTAGTTTCCACCTCTAAGCAACTTGACTGGGCTCTTTAAGGGGTTAAAGAGCACTCTTTGAATACCTGAAAGGTTGTCACGCAGAGGAGGGCCAGGATGTCTTCTCGGTCCTCCCAGAACGCAGGACACGGAATCAGGGGCTCAAGTTACAAGAAGCTGGACATCAGGAAAAATGTCCTGACTGTTAGAACAGGACCACAAAACATCAGGAAAAACTTCCTGATGGTTAGAGCAGTATGACAATGGTACCAGTTCCCTAGGGAGGTTGTGGGCTCTCCCACCCTAGAGGCCTTCAAGAGGCAGCTGGACAGCCATCTGTCAGGGATGCTTTAGGGTGGATTCCAGCATTGAGCAGGGGGTTGGACTAGATGGCCTTGTAGGCCCCTTCCAACTCTGCTACCGTATTCTATGATTCTAGGATAAGCAGACTGCCTCTGATGCTGGAGGTTGCACTTAGCCATCAGGGCTAGTAGCCGTGGATCGTCTTCTCCTCCAGGAATTGGAGAGAGTCCTAAAAGACTCTGGCAATCTCTGCTCTTCTATGATTCTGTGACTGTGTTCTGCTGCAATTCCTTCTTCTGTTCTCCCACTGCCCGCAGTTTCCCTCCCTTCCCGCGGGAAACTTTCAGGTTGGAAAACTAGTTTGGAGATGCGAACAGCTAGCAAAGGCCGTGAGTTAGGCATGGAAGGACGTAGTCCTTGCTAAAGAGGGCCTTCATAAAAACCGGAGCAGCTAAAGAGAGCGCGGGAACCCTCGGACGGCCAGCCGGACTCCCCCCTGAATCCACCCCTGACCTCCTTGGCGTCTTTGGTTAACCCTTCCTTGAGCGTCTCTCCCCTTTCCCCACCTCCAGGGGCGGCATGTTGCACTCGAGTCCCGGGGACTACGCCTGGGGACAGAGCGGCCTGGATGCTGTTGTCACACAGGTAAAGAAGAGGCCGGCGGGTGGCAGGTGCCCAGGGATGCCCCCACCCCCCACTTCCCCCCAAGTGCTGGCTGCGTCAGCATCTTCATCCTGATGCCGTCTTGCTCCACCTTCCGCTCCACGGTCTTCCCTGTTCTGGCTGGGCAGAGAAGGGGACGTCCGCGGTTTCTCTGGAGCGACAGTCGCTCTCTGCAGGCAGCGGAGGGGGAGCTAAAAGGACGCCGTCGCTCACCCAAAATAAGCTGGTTTGCTTGATATCGCACTGTAAAGTGTTCCATGGCCTTTGCCTACATCACCTTCTTGTAATTTTTACCACGACCCTATAAGGTAGGCCAGTGTTTTTAACCCCACCCCCCATTGCTGCTGTTGGAGCTGAGGCTGAGAGAGCGGCTTGCCTAAGGCCCCCTAGGGAGTTCAGGTAAAACTCGTCGGCTGCTGCTTCATCTTTCGGCTGCTGCGTTACGCTCGTTCCCAGCGGATGCGCAGAAGGTAGAGGGTTCAATTCGCCCTTGCAAAAGCTGCGGCATGAGGATGAGGATGAGGATGAGGATGAGGATTTGTATCCCACCTTTTGCCCAATGCTGGGCCTCAAGGCGGCCTTACAAAGTTTATAATATACATGGGGGGAGGGAAACAAAACCATAAACGTTTAAAATACACAACAAAATTATAAGTCATTAACATAGATGGAGGGCCGGATTATTCTCCAAAGGCCTGCTGGAAGAAAAAAGTTTTCGCCTGCTTCCGAAAGCCCATCAAGGAGGGAGCCGGCCTAGCTTCCCCGGGAAGAGAGTTCCAGAGCACCGGAGCAGCCACCGAGAAGGCCCTGTCCCATGTTCCCACCAAGCGCGCCTGTGAAGATGGTGGGACTGAAAGGAGGGCTTCCCCAGAAGATCTCAAAGCACAGGCAGGCTCATAAGGGAGAAGACGGTCTTTCAGATAACCTGGACCCAAACCATATAGGGCTTTATAGGTCATAACCAGCACTTTGAATTGTGCCCGGAAACAGACTGGAAGCCAGTGGAGCTGTTTTAACAGGGAGCTTTGAACGCAGCTAGCTGAGCAGAAGGCCAGGCCAGTTACTATAGGACCGGGGGGGGGGGGGCGGAAATTGGCTCCCCAGTGGTCCTGATCCAGTCTTCTGGGGTTTCTCCAGGTGGTCCCAACTCCCTTCCCCCAAACTGCTGATTGTCCGTTGAATATTTGGTGGTTTTCCAGATTTTTCCATTGTCCCCCCCCCCATTCTAGAAAGTTAAAATTATTATTATTATTATTATTATTATTTATTTATTTATTTATTTATTTATTTATTTATATAGCACCATCAATGCACATGGTGCTGTACAGAGTAAAACAGTAAATAGCAAGACTCTGCCGCATAGGCTTACAATCTAATAAAATCATAGTAAAACAATAAGGAGGGGAAGAGAATGCAAACAGGCACAGGGTAGGGTAAGCAGGCACAGGGTAGGGTAAAACTAACAGTATAAAGTCTGCGCAACATCAAGTTTTAAAAGCTTTAGGAAAAAGAAAAGTTTTTAGTTGAGCTTTAAAAGCTGTGATTGAGTTTGTAGTTCTCAAGTGTTCTGGAAGAGCGTTCCAGGCGTAAGGGGCAGCAGAAGAAAATGGACGAAGCCGAGCAAGGGAAGTAGAGGCCCTTGGGCAGGCGAGAAACATGGCATCAGAGGAGCGAAGAGCACAAGCGGGGCAATAGTGTGAGATGAGAGAGGAAAGATAGGAAGGAGCTAGACCGTGAAAAGCTTTGAAGGTCAACAGGAGAAGTTTATAGTGGATTCTGAAGTGAATTGGAAGCCAATGAAGAGATTTCAGAAGTGGAGTAACATGGTCAGAGCAGCGAGCCAAGAAGATGATCTTAGCAGCAGAGCGGTGAACAGAAACCAACGGACTGATGTGAGAAGAAGGAAGGCCAGAGAGAAGAAGGTTGCAGTGGTCCAACCGAGAAATAACCAATGCATGAACAAGCGTCTTGGCGGAAGAGACAGACAAAAATGATCGAATCCTGGCAATATTATAGTTACTGGCTGTAAGAGCTGTCAGTGGAAAAAATGCTTGGGGGACGTTTTATGGTTTTGGCCCCATCCTTTTTCACACACACACACACACACACACACACACAGATGGACTTCTGAAATTGAATTGGACCCTTTGGCTGGAAGAAGCTGGCCCATCCCTGCTATGGGTTCTAGTCTTCAACCAAGGGGTCCAAGCATCTCAACCGTTTTTCTTTGAGATTGGGGAGAGTCCTAAAAGTTAGAAGGGACCTCGGGCACCATCTAGTCCAGCCTCCTGCTCAAGGCAGGATGCAACTCTGGCAGAGGGCTGGACGGCGCCGTGAGGACGGAGCGCGAGACGTACGCGCGGAATTCAGTCCCAACAACCAGGGGTCATCCAACTCCGAGACTAAGAAAAGCTGAACCCTACAGCCCGTATAAACTCCAGAAATTAAGAGAAATTAGGGGGCATTTGCTGACTTGCATAATTTACTCTTGCATAAATCTTATGCGGGCACAGAGCTCCGGAGGCCACCCTCCACCCCTATTCTCACCCCTCCTCCCAATTCCGGAAGAACGGCCACATTCCTCAGCCTCTCGCTGGGTTTAAAGAAAAGGCCACGGCTACGAAGCCGGTGTGGCTTTTGAACCACGTTCCGGGGGACCCCATTGGGTTCTTTGAGATGTGTATTGGGGGGGTTTCTAATAAGAAGATGAATAATGATCCCTAAGGACAGCTTTGGGCACTGCACAGCTGCAAGGGGATGCAGGCAGATCCTGAGTCCCTGTGAGATGACGCTGAGGCCCAGCAGGCCTGGTCAGTGAACTGCATGGCTGTCTTACAACACACCCGGAACCCTGTGCTGTTGGGGAGGTGTCCGCGGCAGACCGGTTGTGGCAGACAGAGGCTTCCCCAGAAGGCAACGGCCCTGCCGACGGCCGCCTGGCCCTCTCTCCGCGGGACGAACCTTTGCGCTTTGAATCTCCTCTTTCGCCCGATGTCCGTGCCGTTCAGCGCAGCAGCGCTTTTTACGCTTGTTCCTCTCTGGTGTCCCTCCCCGCCCCAAATGTTTTGATAGCAAATACCTCTGCAGGGAAACCAACCCTCTGGCGTCACCTTTGCCTTCTCTCCCAATGTCTCTCTTTTGGCAGCTTCTGGGACAGCTGGAAAGCACGGGACCTCCCCCGGCAGACAAGGAGAAGATTTCGGCTCTCCCGACAGTGACGGTCACTCAGGATCAAGTGGGTAAGTTCCTGCCCCCTCCGGATGGTTCCGTAACCTTGGCTAGCCTGGCCTTCCCCAACCTGGCGTTCTTCGGATGCGTTGGCCAACAACTCCCATCACTTATACACAACTCCTTTGCTGAAGGAACTGCACTGGCTGCCTATTGTCTACCAGGCCAGGTTTAAGGCTTTGGTGCTAGTGTACAAAGCCCTAAAGAACTTGGGACCATGATACCTCAGAGATACAGAGAGAGAGAGAGAGCCTTCTTCCTTCCCAACCTGCCCGGTCACTGAGGTCATTGGAGGACATACTCCTGGACGTTCCATGTGGACCTGTGGCCCGATTGGAGTCCACCAGGAGCAGAGCCTTGAGCGTGGTGGCCCCTTCTCTGTGGAACTCCCTGCCCCTGGAGGTCAGGCAGGCGCCACCCCCAGGCTGCTTCCGGCACCTCCTGAAAACCACTCCATTCCACGAAGCCTTCCTCAATTGCCCAGTCACTGTTTTGATTGGTATTCTGTTTTAAATTGAACCATTTTCATTTGCTGTTTTGAATCTTCTTTCTTTTTATGGTTTATGCCTACGTTCACCGCTCTGGAATCTTATTTAGATATCGAGTGGTATAGAAATATTGTAAATAAAACTATGTCAATGGATAAACTGGATGGGGATGATGGGTGTTGCACTCTAACACAGCTGGGGGACACCAGGCTGGGGAAGGCCGAGCTTCCTTTGTATTTATCCCTTTGCCTTTCTAGCCCCCTTTTTCAGACGAAGTGGCTCCCATCGATTAAAAAGCAAAAACGCAGGTCCACCAGGGGCTTGCAAACTAAAATGACAAAATACGCCAAACGGGAAGCGGAGGGAAAAGGAGGCGGAACGAGGACATGCTCTAAGCGGGCGTTTGGATGCAGCTCAGGCTGGGCGGATCTGCCCTCGCCGTTGCGTTCCCGCGTGAGGAGCCTCCTCTGGCCGGCGGAGGGGCCCAAGGGTTCTCCCCACCCCCCCTTCCTTCTGCAGTCCCAGCAGGGCGTCTGTCCGTTGAGCCGAGGGCCCTTTCTGGCCAGGCGGGGTGAAGGGAGCGCCCTGCAGCCGCGCCCGCTCTGGAGGCTGGCGCCTCCGATGCCGGTGGGGCAGGGAATCTGCTCCGGGTTTCGGCCAGAACTCCGAAGGAGCCCTCCTAAGGGTGGAGCTGTCCGTTCCGCCGTGTCTCTCCTCTCATCGAGCAGCGAGCCTAAGGGCAGGGCCGGCACCTCTGGACGGGGCCCGGCTACTGCTAACAAGCCGGGTGTTGGCCGCCGCTGCCCTCACCGGCGTGTCTTGCAGATACAGGTTTGGAGTGCCCTGTGTGCAAAGAAGACTACACCGCCGCGGAACAGGTCCGGCAGCTCCCGTGCAATCACTACTTCCACAGCAGCTGCATCGTGCCGTGGTTAGAGCTGGTAGGTCCGCTCTTCGGCTGGCGGGGGTGGGGGGGAAGGAAGGAAGGAAGGAAAGAAGGAATCGCCCCAGCCTCCTGGCCGGTGGAACAGCCCCTCCTGCGAGGCGAGGCCTTGGCTGTCCCAGGGAGGAGACGGAGCTGCCCCATGGGACACGATCCCCGGAGAAGCTCGCTTCCGCCAGAGAACCTGGATTGCTGGAAAAGCTGCCTTGTGGATTCACGTGGGTTTACTGGGTGGGGGGCTGTTTGGGTGCTTGACGTCAGAGGGTGCTGAGCCCTCGCGTGCTTGGTCCAGAGAGTCCCTTGGCTGGCCCGGTTTACCTAGCAGAGCTGTCGACCGGCCGCCGATCCGCACGGCAAACCACGCGTGAAATCCAGGGGCGTCTCCATCGCAGCTTTGGCTCCGCGTTGGAGGGTTGGGTGGGCCGAGTCGGCTGGCAGTTCTCAGGGAGAAATTCCAGCATCCAAAGTAGCTTTCCAGATTGTGCCTCGTATTGAATTTACAATCCAGCGGAAAGGAGAACGTTGCAGCGAGGCGTCGACCGTGCTTCCCTGCAGGGGTGGGCGCCGTGGAGCCCACGGCCCCAAGCCTGGACCTCGGAGGTCTTTCCTGGCACCCACCGGGGTGCCCGCCCCCCCCCCCCCTTCCGCTTTTTCCTTTCAATAAATGCCGTCGTTCCTGACTGGGATGGCTTTAAAGCACAAAAGGCTTCCCTGCCTCTGCTTTTGGGATTGCAAATGGGTGTGGGGGGGGGGCGCGTGTGTAGTCCTTGAAGATTTATTCATCAACACAAGAGCGTGATCCCACGCTTGCAGGGCCTGCCTAGAAAACGCCGGGGTGGGAGGAGCCGGGCTTCTCCCGTGTCCAGAATACCTGCTTCCCCTGAAGGATAGAAAAGGGTCGGCTTGCTGATTTGGGGCCTTTTCAAACGGCCGTCTCCATAAGTAGAAGCCGCGTGTTGTGGGGAAGGCAGATTCCTTTCCCAGCCCTGGGCCTGCTGGACGTCCAGCTGTGGGCAGAAGGTTTGCACGAGGCTTTCCTGGCAAGAGAGGGGCCCATACGCAAGGGCGTGCCGATTCCCCGAGCGTGCGTGGGGGGGGGGGATCGAGTGCCTTTGCGTGTTAAACGTACGTTTCCTTTGCAACGTTTGCTCCTCGGCCAGCACGCCCAGCGCTCCAAAGCCCATGTGCCACGTCCAGATGGCCAGCAGGCCCAGAGGCAGGCGAGCCGGCCCGTCTGAGGGCGTGACGGGAGGGCCCAATCCCCCACCCCGACGTCCCTCCGACCCAGATCTGCAATAGGCGCTCTTTTCTACACCTGGCCTCCGCCCGAAGTATTAACTCTGGCAGGAGCGGCCGATTGGCGTTTAGCCTCCTACTCTCCGTTCACCCACGCGTGTGTTCTTTCCCTTGTCAGCACGACACGTGTCCCGTCTGCCGGAAGAGCCTAAGTGGCGAAGACTCCACTCGACAAGCAGCCAACTCGGAGGCGTCCACGAGTAACTCCTTTAGCAGCGCCGGCCTACAGGACCGATGGACATTCTGAAGCCTCTCCGGAGCAGCTGGGGCGAGGGAGGGGGCGGTTCAGGCCTGTAGTATTCCTTACTACAGTTGTAAATTGTACAATAACGAAACGACAAAACCAAGTAGCAAGAAGAAAGAGAGAGAACTGACACGGAAATGTGGAACCACATTTCCAGCCCGCCACCACGGCGAGGGTGGGTCACCTTTCCGAAACTGCTAGCATCTCCGGCTGAGTCTCCGCGGCCTCCAAACAATCTCTTTCATCCTTAAATTTCCAGTGCGACCCGTTTAGAGTTTGGGAAGGGGGTGGAGAGGGAGCGCGAGGTGGTTCCTAAACATTTGTGGGTTCTTTTTCCGAGAGCAAGCAGGGGGCCTCTGTCTGCCGACTCCTTCCTCTTCTGGGAGGGGACAAGAAAGAGGACGCCCCAAATCAACGCCTCCCGGGAAAGGGGGGTGTCTGTTTGGAACAAGGGAAGGAGCTGAGAGGGTTGGCAGCCGGGGCACAGACCTTCCCGTCATCCCACAACATGGAACCGGTTGAATGGACATTCGCCATCTTTTTTGCAGCCTAACCCCTCCCATGGCATTCTGGCTGAATTTTGGGGGGATTAGGTTGAAAGACACCCTGGCTGCCTTCCTTTCCGTTCTATTTTCCTGGAAAGGGGAGGGTGGTCAGAGAGAGAGAAAGAGGAGGAGGAGGAGGAGGAGGAGGAGGAGCAGCCCTGGAGTCGAAGCCTCTAGTGAAATGTATTTTCCCTGCTCTCATCCCATCGACTTTGGGTTTGAAACCGAATTCTATCCATTTGCTACTTAAGACCCATTTTTGCTGCCTTGTTTTTTTTCAAATGGACCATGTTTAATTTATCTTCCAGAGCAAGGACTGTGTATTCCCCACCCCGTTTTGTTCTTTTTCTTCCGTATTTAAAATGAAAATGCCATCTTTCGCTACCATAAACAATCGCTTTTTCGTTTCTGTTTTTTCCATGGAAGTGTTTCTCTTCCCCCCCCCCCTTGCAACTTTTCTACATCTGCATTATTTTCCCCCCTTGGCTTTTAACTTCTGAATCATGTCTGAGCTCAGAACATCTGTGATGCGCACGCCGGGCCCCGAAACGCCTCTCATCTGGAAATAGAAGGGTATTTGACTTCGATGGTAAAAATAAAAGAAGCCCGGGGGGGGGGGTGGAAAGAGAGAGAGAGATGTGGGCGTGTGGGAAATGGCGGAGTCATATTCCCAGGAAAAACTCAAAACACCACGCAGGGAGAAGAGAAATCCGTTGCCACTTCATCGCTGTAACGGTGTACCAGGTACACTCGATTTCAAACTTAGTGTCTTCTGTTTGCTATATATATAAAAAAATTGAATAAAAGTCTTTAATAAGAAGCTGAGCGACCCAGAGAATTCTTGACTGGGTGAGTGTGGGGAGTGGGTGGGGTGGGGTGGGGAGGAGAGACCATTTGGACACTCAGATTGCAGGCCGTACTAAGCCCTTTCGGGGTGGGAGGGTGAAACATCCAAAAGCAACAGGAGGGTAAAATATTAGGACCACTTAAAACCTGTCAAAGAACCAAATTGGGTAGTGGTCACCAGTGGCTGGAGCTATATGACACACACACACACACACAGCAAAGTTCTGTAACTAAGCAGTCGAAGGTCCCTTTCTAGGATCGTACAACTGAATTTATTATTCCCGCAACACAGAAGGAAGGAAAAATGCAAGCTAGGTGTCCATGTAAAGCTCACGGGAGGGAGGGTCCTTTTTGAAGTCCCTGGACTGTTTCCTCGGATGCTGAGGCCTCTCTTGCCTTGGCACGGACAACCCCAGCGCCAGGCAGCATTTTGTCCACCTCTGTCCTGTCTGCCCTCAGCCTCCTCTTCTCCAAGCTAAACAAGCCCAGCTCTTGTAACCTTCCCTCGCAGCGGAGGTGCTCCAGCCCCCTGAATCATTTGAGTTTCCCTTTTCTGCACTTTTCCCAGCTCCATAATATCCTTTTTTAGGTGTGACGAGAACGGTATACAATATTCTAAGTGCGGTCACACCACAGATTTGTATAACGGCAGTGTATGATACTGGCAGTTTTATTCTCAATTCTTTTTCTTATAATGCCTAACATGGGAGTTTGCCTTCTTTACAGCGTCCGCACACGGGGCGGACATTTTCATCCATCTGTCCACCACAACCCCAAGATCTCTTTCTTGTTCGGTCACCTCCAGCTCAGCTACCATCAAGGTATACTTGAAGTTGGGGTTTTTTGCCCCAACGTGCATCACCTTACACTCGCTTCCATTGAACCGCATCTGCCATTTGGACGCCCGCTCTCCCAGCTTGGAGAGATCCCTTTGGAGCTCTTCACAACCCCTTTGCATTTTAACCACCTTAAATAATTTGGTGCCGTCGGCAAACTTGACCACTTCACTGCTCACTCCTAATTCCAGATCATTTATGAACAAGTTTTTACCTGTTTGTGCCTCTTTCGCACTCCTCCTGACCATTAAAAAAAAAAAAAGACACGGGGTGGGGGGACGCCTATTGAGGTGCTGGGACTACAACTCCCATCATCCTGGCTAGGGACAATGGGCGCTGGAGTCCCAACAACATCTGGAGCTTCCCTCTCTCATCCTAATTTATATCGTAAGCCCCTTGGGGCAAAAACCCTTCTCTTTTCCATCTGTTAATCAATAGCGCTTTGTACATTGATGACTTCGTATAAATCCCATTTCCCCAAAGTACACCGAGGACGAGACCCGTCATCAAGGGCTATCGGTGGGGTACCCGGAAGACCAGGGGAGGGTGGTGGTGAGCGAACGCCTCCGTGCTGCGCTCTCCGTGAACTTCCCTGGGGGGGCATTTCGCAAGACGGGGACTTTGCCACCGTTGGACAAGCAAATTCTTATCGAGAGCTGTTGGGAGAGAATCACATATGTCAACTTTATTAATCCCTCCCCTCGGCCGCCCGGTTTTTTTACAATCCTTGTTCTGGGTGGTGTGAGCTCATTTGTGACAAAGCAGGTGCTATGGGGCAATTTGTGGAATCGGGGGGCGGAGGGGGGGCGAAGCCCCCTGTGACCTTCAACTGCATACAGTAAAGTTTCCACTGTCCTGGTGCAGTGCGGCGGTGTTCACGGTCACAGCCGGAAAACCCAACAGCCCCCTACACACCTGCATGGGGAGCGACCGAAGCGGCCCGAATCGTGGGATAGAGCTACGGAGTTAGAGCGACTCCCCTTCTTTGAGGAGGATGCCGTCAGTTCGATAGCAGGTGTCCAGGGCCATGCAAAATGGTGGTCTTGGTCCAACCCCAAAACCAGCTTTTCTGTTCAGTTAGCAGGGCTTAAAACTGCTGCATTGCAAATCATTGATTGAAACCACGTCTCTTTCTCCAGAGAAGACGGGACCTGGAACAGAGATGGGAAGCTACTTCGATTGCTTAGAAGTGCCAGATTTGGGGAAGGAGGATGGGCTTGAAAGCCATGTCCTTTGTCTGTCTGTGTTTTTGAGGGGTAACAGCTGTTGGGTTCCTCTACTGCTTCTCCTCCTCTTCTCCAACTCCTGAACCTTGCGGGCAAAGTCGGAGGTTCACCCATCAAAATCAGATTTGGTACCCGCAGGGTGGGCGTCTAGAATTGTGGCTCCAGCAGAGGGGAGGTGGCATTTTCCAGCTTTCCAAAAGAAAACGAAGATGACGGAAGTCCTCAGGAAATTGTCTTTGGGCTTCCATAGATTCAAAAGGAGTCGGAGGAGGACGGGACCAGAGCCCGTTCCGGATTTCCCCCCCCGTAGCTGCTCGTTTCTAACGAGTGAAGAGTCCTCTCTCAAAGCCCCGTAGTTATTGGTCCTCTTTCTCTTCTTCCCCAGGCTTTTTGTGGGTGAAAAATCCAAGCTGGAGCAGGATGGAAGAGGAGAGCAAGAGCTGTTATAGAGATTAATACGAGAAAAGCAACGTTTCGTTTTACAGCCGCAGAACACCTGGTCTTTTACATACCAGTTCGGGATCTAAAGTTTCAGAATCCCATTTCAACGGAAGCAAGGACTCGTTAAATGTTCTAGCGCAGCCTTCCTCAACCTGGGGCGCTCCAGATGTGTTGGACTGCATCTCCCAGAATGCCCCAGCCAGCTGGCTGGGGCATTCTGGGAAATGCAGTCCAACACATCTGGAACACCCCAGGTTGAGGAAGGCTGTTCTAGCGGCTAACTTATTAGCTGGCATGAGTTGGGTCCTTGGGCTGATTTGTACATAGAGAAAAATCAAGTGGTGCAGACTTCCTAGGACTGTACCATTTGAGAACAGGGTGGGTGGGTGGGCACTGCGTGTTCCCTTGTGTTAAAATCTCCTGGGCTTTGAGTGTGTCAGGTAGATAGAATCAGAATAGCAGAGTTGGAAGGGGCCTCTAAGGCCATCGAGTCCAACCCCCTACTCAATGCAGGAATCCCCCTTCAAGCATCCCTGACAGATGGCTGTCCAGCTGCCTCTTGAAGGCCTCTAGCATGGGAGAGGCCACCACTTCCCTAGGTCATTGATCCCATTGTTGTACTGCTCTAACCATCAGGAAGCTTTTCCTGATGTCCAGCTGGAATCTGGCTTCCTGTCACTTGAGCCCGTTATTCCGTGTCCTGCACTCTGGGAGGACCGAGAAGAGATCCTGGCCCTCCTCTGTGTGACAACCTTTCAAGTATTTGAAGAGTGCTATCATGTCTCCCCTCAGTCTTCTCCAGGCTAAACATGTTCTTTCAGTCTCTCTTCATAGGGCTTTGTTTCCAGACCCCTGATCATCCTGGTTGCCCTCCTCTGAACCCCTCCAGCTTGTCTGCATCCTATCCTATCCTTGAAGTGTCGTGCCCAGAACTGGATGCAATACTCCAGACAAGGCCTAACCAGTGCTGAATAGAGGGGAACCAGTTTCCTTGCGCGATTTGGAAGCTATACTTCTATTCATGCAGCCCCAAACGGCAAAGTTCAAACCCTCTCTCTGGCACAGGGGAGCCCTTTATCCCCCTCACCACCCATGCCACGGGGAAGTCTTTGGAAATCCTGTGATTTTTCTGCATCTGTCTCTAACGCTTTAGGAACCACCAGAAAGACGGCATAAGGTGGGAGTGGAAAGAAGACCAAATTCGGTTCTGGGGAATGTCTCGGGCCCTGCGTTCAAGTGGTGAGCAGACCCCAAAGCAAAAAGGTCAGGTCACATTGTAGCTGAAAGCCTGGAACTTGGCCTTTGTAGAGACATTTCAGCGTTTGAGATTGGGGAGAGGGGACGTACAAAAGCCAGGAACCCCCAAAAGATCAGGGGAAGGAAGGGCTCCCAGCCATCTCGGGAAACTGGAAGCCCGTATTTGGCTTCCTCTGGTTCTGAGGTTCCCGGCCCCCGGCGTGAGCTGTCCAGGGCTCTTACCTTCCACAAAAAGATGATGATCAAGGCCAGCAACAAGAGTCCGCCAATGATGCTGCCAATCAGGATCCAGAGTGAAACGGGGACCAGCGTTGACTGGATCACTTCCAAGATGGTCTGCAACAGTCGTGAGAGGAGGAACGCTGAGCATCCGGAGGCATCCGGAGGGTTAATTTTAGAGAGTCCAAAGTCCTGCACAACTACCCCCCCCCTGTAATCTGTACATCACCCCTCTAAGGTAGGCCAGTGTTCAACCAGACTGAGAGGGTTTCATTTAAGGCCGCCACCACCCCGCGAGGGCTGTTTTAGCTGAGCAGGGTTGTCCTACAACACCGGTGCTCCTCCCACTCTGGCTGGGATTGATGGAAGTTGTAGTCCAGCACATTGGAAGGAACCAGGGTGGGGAAGGATGCCCTGTATCCAATCCTGCCACTGTCGTTGGAGCCTTTTCTGCCGTGTGAATCCACCCAGCCATGGAGACAGATCTCCATCCTAGGCCTTTCACCAGGTGGTCCCTGCCCTCTGCAGTGAGGGGCTTTTCAGTGGTGGCTCCCTGGCTTTGGAATGGCCTCTCCCGTTATTTACTAATGTTATCTTACTAACGTGTTGGCTGTCTTGGAAGCGTACATTGATGCTGAAGATGCGGGTTGTAATTACATCAATAACTCCGAAGCGCAGAGTTAAACTCTGGAACTCACTTCCACAAGATGTCGTGAGATGGCCACCCATTTGGATGGCTTCAAAAGGGGGTTAGATAAATTCCTGGAGGAGAAGGCTATCCATGGCTACTAGCCCTGATGGCTATGTGCTACCTCCAGGATCAGAGGCATGAGTTGCTGGGGAACATGGGTGGGAGGGTGCTGTTGCACCGTGTCCTGCTTGTGGGTTTCTGGTTGGCCACTGTATGAACAGAGTGCTGGACTAGATGGAGCCTTAGCCTGATCCAGCAGGGCTCTTATGTTGTTGTTATTATTATTTCTTACCCGCCTCTCCCTCAAGATTGAAAATGTTCTTATGTTCCTGACTGTTAGAGCAGTATGACAATGGAACCAGTGACCTAGGGAGGTGGTGGGCTCTCCCACACTAGAGGCCTTCAAGAGGCAGCTGGACAGCCATCTGTCAAGGATGCTTTTAGGTGGATTCCTGCATTGAGCAGGGGGTTGGACTCGATGGCCTTCGAGGCCCCTTCCAACTCTACTGTTCTGTGATTCTATGCTCTGCTGCTCCTCCATCTCACCACCACCAGAGCGAGGGGCATGCAGAGAGGATGAGCAGATCGGGGGGGGGGGGTGTCTTGTCAGTGGGGACCCCATCGCGCTAAGAGGTCTCAGCACGTGCCCGACCGCACTCCCCTTGACAAAACATCAGGAAAAACGTCCTGACTGTTAGAGAAATATGACAATGGAACCAGTGACCTAGGGAGGTTGTGGGCTCTCCCACAGTAGAGGCCTTCAAGAGGCAGCTGGACAACCTCTGTCAGGGATGCTTTAGGGTGGATTCCTGCATTGAGCAGGGGGTTGGACTCGATGGCCTTGTAGGCCCCTTCCAACTCTGCGATTCTATGATTCTTTGATTCTATGTTCTTGTTTTTTTAACCAAATTATGATTGCGTTTACTTAAAAGTGTGTCGCCTGCCCTGACTTGGGGTTATGTCTGTCAAACTGAGCAGTCCTTATGGAAGAGAACAAAAGGAGGCAGAGCAGGTTTTGAAATCCGAATAAAATAAATCGTCGGCCCGTTTTCTGTGATGCGAATTCTGCAAGGTCGGGGTGGGCCGTGAAGCCACGGAACGTGGCGTCTGGTGCCGAGCTCAGCCTGCTGAAGGTTTCAGCTTTCATTTAAGAATACAGGTTTCTACAGCGGTAAACAAATATTCAGAAGAGGATGAGCAATGGACGGTGAGATTGCAGTAGCCAGACAGGGCGACGTAAGGACAAGCCGGCCATGCTGTTACACTTGATTTTTCTTTCCTGAATAGCAGCTGGAAGGGTCTGAAACCCTCTTGGAGGGGAGAGGCTTTATTGCTCTGCCTCTGTTGCAGTCCGGACCCGATTTCTCCCCCCTCCCATGACTATTTAGTGAAGGAAAAACGAGGACCAGGTTCAGTCATGCAATTGATATCATATCTAGTTTGGTATGTTTAGGAACAGGGACTCCTGTTCCCTGTTCCCATTTCCTTGCTCTCTCTCCGTCAAGCAAAACCAGGGCAAACAGCAGAAAATGCAAAATAAGAGAGTTTGCACAGTTGTTGAAGCTTTGCATAAGAGGATGCTGTCCTGTGTGTGTTTAGAGAGAAGGTAAAAAAAGAAAGGAAAACCGTTCCCAGCATATCCCAGCCAGCATGCTGCGAACCGCAGGGCTTTTCTCTCTCTCTCTAAACATGCATAGGATCTTGCCTCCTTAGGCAGACAGCAGGCTAGAGTTTTTCCGGGTGACTTAGCCCCAAAACACCAGGACACGAAGAGGCAACCCGTCCCTCTTACCTCCCGCTGATGGCCGGCCCGTGGCAGGAGAAGGAGGCTGTCGTCTTCGTGAGTGCTCAGCGTGAACCGGCTGACCACCTTCACGGTCTTGAAGTTGGCCTTTGCCCATGAAATGGAGAAAAAGGGGGAAATGAGAACGAAGGGATGCAAAGACTGTTAGAACAGGACGACAATGGAACCAGTGACCTAGGGAGGTGGTGGGCTCTCCCACCCTAGAGGCCTTCAAGAGGCAGCTGGACAGCCATCTGTCAGGGATGCTTTAGGGTGGATTCCTGCACTGAGCAGGGGGTTGGACTCAATGGCCTTGCAGGCCCCTTCCAACTCTGCTATTCTCTGATTCTAAGAGATCTCAACACTTCCCAGGGCACGTTTCCAGAGGAGCCCAGCAGGGCGGACCTGCAAGGCTGGAGAAGTTACTAACAGCTAGTAAGTTACGTTCTCTTGCTGCAGCCGTATCCTCTGGTCCCAGGTTCGATCTGCAGCAGCTTCAGCTGGGGCTGGAAATATTCCTGCCTGAAACCCTGGAGAGCAGTTGCTGCCAGCCTGTGTCGACAATACTGGGCCAGATGGACCGAAGGTCTGACTCTGTATAAGGCAGATTCTGATGTTACTTTGATCTTTTCTGGCCTGTCCCAATTTTTTCTTCCACTGGCTTACTCTGCCCCTTAGAATCATAGAGCTGCCTCTTGAAGGCCTCTAGTGTGGGAGAGCCCACAACCTCCCTAGGTCACTGGTTCCATTGTCGTACTGCTCTAACAGTCATGAACTTTTTCCTGATGTCCAGCTGGAATCTGGCTTCCTTTAACTTGAGCCCATTACTCCGTGTCCTGCACTTTGGGAGGATCGAGAAGAGATCCTGGCCCTCCTCTGTGTGACAACCTTTTAAGTCTTTGAAGAGTGCTCTCATGTCTCCCCTCAATCTTTTCTTCTCCAGGCTAAACATGCCCAGTTCTTTCAGTCTCTCCTCATAGGGCTTTGTTTCCAGACCCCTGATAATCCTGGTTGCCTCCTCTGAACACGCTCCAGCTTGTCTGCATCCTTCTTGAATTGTGGAGCCCAGAACTGGATGCAATACTCTAGATGAGACCTAACCAGGGCCGAATAGAGGGGAACCAGGACCTCACGTGATTTGGAAGCTCTACTTCTATTAATGCAGCCCCAAATAGCATTTGCCTTTCTTGCAGCCATATCGCACTGTTGGCTCATATTCAGCTTGTGATCTACAACAATTCCAAGATCCTTCTCATTTGTAGTATTGCTGAGCCAAGTATCCCCCATCTTGTAACTGTGCATTTGGTTTCTATTCCCTTGAGAAATCCTTTAGCAAAATACTTCAACAGGAAGACTATAAATTAAAGTAAATTAAACAAAATGTTAATGATTGTGCATGGTGAGGATAGGGAGACACTTTTCTCCCTCTCTCATAATACTAGAACCCAATGCAGTCATCCCATGTAGCTGAATGGTGGGCGATTCGGGACAGATAAAAGGAAGGACTTCTTCATACAGCGCAGTGTAAACTATGGAACTCACTGCCACAAGGTGTGGTGGGGGCCACCAATTTGGATGGCTTTCAAAGGGGGTTGGATAAATTCCTGCAGGAGAAGGCCATCCATGGCTACTAGACCTGATGGCTGTGTGTTACCTCCAGGATCAGAGGCAGAAAGCCTGTGTGCCCCAGTTGCTGGGGAACATGGGCGGGAGGGTGCTGTTGCACTGTGTCCTGCTTTGTTGGTCCCTGGTCGACAGCTGCCTGGCCCCCGTGTGAACAGAGTGCTGGACTAGATGGACCCTTGGTCTGTTCCAGCCTCAGGGCTCTTCTGATGTCCTGACGTTCTTGTTCCACTGCCCGCCATGCAGCCTGACTCCACCACCGTCAAGGGCGATGGTTCTCAGCTGCAGATGTAAAATGTCCGGAAGTTCTGAAGCCCCGGCGACTCTAGTCACGTATTGGGAAACTGAGCACGACTTGAAGCACCCTTAAATGCCTACCAGTAAAAGATCAATACTTCAAATAAGGAATGGAAGAAGCAACTATGCCGGGAACCTCACGGAGAAGCTTTGAAACACCCACCCACTTTTTCCCCTCCATGCTTTCAAGATTTCCACAAATTGGCCCTCTTGACTCTTACGTAAACGTCTTCCCTATTGCATGGTTTTTAGAAATCGTTTTGCGGGGGGAGTAAAGTCCAGGTAGCGATATATCAACACCGTGTGTTAAACGTTTTATTCATAATTCTAAAAGAAAAGACATTATATTGTTCTGTATAAAATATTGTATAATCTAAACTTGGCAGGGGGGAAATGGAACCCCCCCCCCATTTTTCCATTTTTCCTGTCCTTCACTGAGCCCCCACTGCTTTCATAATTCAGTCTGCCCCCTCCCCTCAAGAGGGAGGTGGGGCTATGGCTCAGTGGCAGAGAACCTGCTTCGTATGCAGAAGGTCTCAGGTCCGAGACATGAGAGCACTCTTCAAATACTTAAAAGGTTGTCACGCAGAGGAGGGCCAGGATCTCTTCTTGATCCTCCCAGAGTGCAGAACACGAATAATGGGCTCAATTTACAGGAAGCCAGATTCCAGCTGGACATCAGGAAAAACTTCCTGACTGTTAGAGCAGTACGACAATGGAACCACCAACCTAGGGAGGTGGTGGGCTCTCCCACACTAGAAGCATTCAAGAGGCAGCTGGACAACCGTCTGTCAGGGATGCTTTAGGGTGGATTCCTGCATTCGATGGCCTTGTAGGCCCCTTCCAACTCTGCTATTCTATGATTCCAGGTATCTCCAGGTAGGACAGGAAAAACACCTGCCTGGAACCCTGGAGGTAGAGGAGTTGCTGCTGCCAGTCCGAGTCAACAATATTGGGTGAGATGGACCAAGACTCAGTGTCCCTGTTCTGACGACACGCTAAGCCACAGTGGTTAAGGATTTGAGCTAAACATTATGGCTTAGCGTGTCATGTGAACCATGACTTAGTGTGTCGTGTGAACCCTCCCTAACCATGGTGGCTACATAACCAGGGTTTAAACACCCTCACGGACCATTCACTGCAAAAGGGTTAGCGGCCTCACCGTGGCTTAGTGGTGTCACCTGGGCAGGCCCAGAAGAAGGCCGCTTCCTCTGTCCCCCAATTCCTCCCCTTCCCTTTTCTCGACCGTGACGGTCCCGCTCCGTTTGGAGAGACAGACCTCTCCGCTGCAGCGACGGACACCGCGAGAGGAAGGGAAAGCCGCCCCCTTTCCCAGGCCAAGGAAGGCGGGGCGATGCCCAAACTCACCCTCCTGAAGAACTCGTTGCGGACGGCTCTCAGCAGGTGGATGGAGACTTCAGAGTTCCTCTCGAGGTGTGACAGTTCGCACCTCACCGCTTGGCACCCGGCATTGGTGCAGTTCTGCCGGGGAAGACAGAAGTTGGCCTTTTACCCGCGGGCCAGGAAAACGGGCTGCCCATCCCACCGAATCAAGGTGTGGCCAGGGTTCTGGGTGTCTGCTATCCCTCGCCCAATGTGGCTTTTTTTTTGGCTCAAAGTGTCTCCCCTGCCTCCCCCCCCCCCAGTGTCTGCCACCTGAAACATCTGCCCCAGGTTCTACGCCATCAGCAGGCGTTGCTGCCTCCACTTCCGAGCCTATGATCACAGCCATAAGACCAGTTCTTCCCAAAAACGGTCCAAGAAGGGACTTCTGCACTAGGCATTGAGTTGACAGCACCTCATCACATTTCTCTTTTAAACAGATATTTTCATGTGCGGTCAAAGTCTTGCAGTGGAAAACCAGCCAAACGCGAAGCATCCTGAACCATGGAGGGGGGAGGAGGAGGAGGAGGAGGAGGAGAAAGAGACAGGAATGGGGAAGGCCCTTGTCTGCCTCACCAATTTCTCTGTGTGTCCGAGATCTTCTGGGTGAACATGGATCTCGCCCCCAGCTGTCCTTTGCGTCGGCTCGGTCAGATTTTGCAAGCTGCAGGTCACCTGGGTATTGCAAAAAGAAGACCCCAATAACCAGGGTATCAGCAGACACACGGGCCGGCAAAAGTTTCCACTTGGAACAGGAGCCGCTTTCTCTCTGTCCCCGTATTCCTACGCAGCCTCCCGGTTTGGCACCTGCTCCTGGGTCTTTCGTCCTTAAGTCTTGCTAAACCTTTGGCTATATTGGCGGAGGATGAAGGAAGCTGTAATCCCACACGCCTGGAGGGCACCAGGTTGGGGACAGCTCAGGGCTTACCGGGGCTTCCTTTAACCACTCAAGAGTATCATCACACGGGGGGGGGGGGGGGAAATCGCGTTTGCTTACCGTCGCTTCTCCGCCCGTGCTTTTATCCCTCATTACTCCCTCTTTCGAAAGAGGAAGTAAACAATGTGCTTGTGGGCCGTTTTGATCCCGCTGTTTCTCCTGCACACAGCAGGAGTTAGCGGCAACTTCCGTCTTTGAAAATAAGTCTGACTTCCCGGGGTGGGTTTTTTGTGGCGCGAAGAAGGCTAGAAGGGGTGGGAGGAGGAGGACGACGTCGTGGGAGGGACCCGCGAAAAACCGTGAGTGCCCAGCAACGAGCGTGCAATAATACGCTCATCTGAGGGAGCTCTTATCCTAAATTAATTGCACTGCTGCTGGCATTAATTTCATAGCCCCACTACGCCTGCCTAAAAATAACCAAGATTCCAACATGCCATGAAATTAGGCAACAACAGTGAACCACACTGCAGGGTTGTCATACGCTGCTCTAATTCACACACACACACACACACACACGGGTGGGAAAGCACTCTGCAGGGCTGGGATGGCATGTACTCTCTGCCCCACCTGCACCCCGTGTAATCATGGAATAATAGAGTTGGAAGGGGCCCATAAGGCCATCTGGCTTCCTGTAACTTGAGCCCGTTATTCCGTGTCCTGCACTCTGGGAGGCTCGAGAAGAGATCCTGGCCCTCCTCTGTGGGACAACCTTTTAAGTATTTGAAGAGTGCTATCATGTCTCCCCTCAATCTTCTCTTCTCCAGGCTAAACCTGCCCAGTTCTTTCAGTCTCTCTTCATTGGGCTTTGTTTCCAGAGCCCTGATCATCCTGCTTGCCCTCCTCTGAACACGCTCCAGCTTGTCTGCGTCCTTCTTGAATTGTGGAGCCCAGAACTTGATGCAATACTCTAGGTGAGGCCTAACCAGGGCTGAATAGAGAGGAACCAGGACCTCATGTGATTTGGAAGCTCTACTTCTATTAATGCAGCCCAAAATAGCATTTGCCTTTCTTGCAGCCACATCACACTGTTGGCTCATATTCAGCTTGTGATCTATAACAACTTCAAGATCCTTCTCATTTGTAGTAAGAGCATAACAATATTGATCAGTTTTTACTTTTAATAAACCCCTAAGGTAATTATTCCCTCGACCCCAAATCTCTGTTAGAAAGCTCAAGGACTCCTATCTTTGCTGCTCCCTTCCGTTTTTAGCTCAATACAGTCCTGCCCAATCACAGCCGCATTAAAATCCTAGATTTCTGGATTGATTTCTACGGGGCAGCAATGATTTCTCAGTCAGGGCCAGGCTCTCTTCTCTATCCTCCCAGAGTGCAGGACACGGAATAACGGGCTCAAGTTACAGGAAGCCAGATTCCAGCTGGACATCAGGAAAAACTTCCTGACTGTTAGAGCAGTACAACAATGGAATCAGTTACCTAGGGAGGTGGTGGGCTCTCCCACACTCAAGGCCTTCAAGAGGCAGCTGGGGAGCCATCTGTCAGGGATGCTTTAGGGTGTGGATTCCTGCACTGAGCAGGGGGTTGGACTGGATGGCCTTATGGGCCCCTTCCAACTCTGCTATTCTAAGATTCTATGAAAAACAAATGGCCTAAACATAAGCCAAAGACGTTCCTTCTCCAGACAAAGGGGTATGTCAGTCATAGTCTGTGACTTCATCCATTGGCTGAGAACAGTGGAAGGTGTGGACATGCTGGTTTCTCACAAAACAATTGGGCAGAAGAGAGCCTGCACATTTCGCCTTGTATCGCAGACTTTTATTTTTTTAAATGAAAGATAGGAGTCTGGGGGCTGTGGCTCGTCTTGGGGACGGGACGGGTCAAGACACTCGTGTGGAAGACGGCTGAGCCACTCACGTTCTCTGCAATGATGCGTGTGACCTTGAGGAATTCACTGTTCTGATAGGCTGTGGCAGGCAGATCCATGAGGACGGAGAGGTTCCCCACTGTGAAGCAGCCGAGGTTTTGCACCTAAAAGATGAAGGGCCATGGGCAAAATAAATTATTATTATTATTATTATTATTATTATTATTATTTATTTATTTATTTATTTATTTATATAGCACCATCAATGCACATGGTGCTGTACAGAGTAAAACAGTAAATAGCAAGACCCTGCCGCATAGGCTTACATTCTAATAAAATCATAATAAAACAATAAGGAGGGGAAGAGAATGCAAACAGGCACAGGGTAGGGTAAACAGGCACTGGGTAGGGTAAAACTAACAGTATAAAGTCAGAACAAAATCAATCAATAAATAAATGGGGTAGAAACCTGGAAAATCATGCAGGAGCACCAATATTTGTATTGTTATTTTGGAAATCTGATTTTGCAGGAGATATACACCGAATTCGTCAAGCCTGCAAGAACGGTTTGCCTTATTCGTTCATTTACAGCATTTTTTGTGTCGCCCTTCAGCCAAAACGGCCTCCGAAAGCAGCTTCAAGAAATGCAAGACAGACCTAGAAAGTCTAGAAAGACATGATGCAAGAGGAAAAGGGCATGAGGAGGGAAGAGGAAAGACAAACACAGGAAACAATTCTTGGCGAATTAACTTTTTAATTAACTTAGTTAATTAACCAAGTTAAAATAGTGGTTCTTATAACGACCAGCTTGAAACAGTTCAGGGAGAGGAGACATCTGATGGAGCTGTTTTTTCAGCAGGGGATGAGATTTTTGAAGCTGTTATTTACGTTACCCCCATTTCCAAACTTTTGATGTGTATATAGGAACTGTGTAACCTCAACTGGGGATGGGGATGATGATGATATTTACAATATTTATATACCGCTCAATTATCTAACACAGATTCCAGAGCAGTGAAGATAAACAGTAAAAGAAAGAAGATTAAAAACAGCGAAATTAAAATTGTTCAGTTTAGAAACAAAGGAACCAGAAAAACAATGGCTAGTCAGTTGAGGAAGGCTTCTTGAAACAGAGTTTTTTCAACACTAAGCAACCTAGTAGTGGCGCCTGCCTGACCTCCAGGGGCAGGGAGTTCCACAGAGAAGGGGCCACCACACTCAAGGCTCTGCTCCTGGTGGACTCCAATCGGGCCAAAGGTCCACATGGAACGACCAGGAGTATGTCCTCCAATGACCTCAGTGACCGGGCAGGGTGATAAGGGAGAACTAACACTCTCTCTCTCTCTCTCTCTCTCTCTCTCTCTCTCAGGTATCCTGGTCCCAAGTTCTTTAGGGCTTTGTACACTAATAGCAAAACCTTAAACCTGACCCGGTAGCCAATAGGCAGCCAGTGCAGTTCCTTCAGCAAAGGAGTAACAGTTGTATCACTGTTGCATCACTTTTGCTGTAACCGTTGTATCACTCCAGTTATTAGGCATAGGGTGTAAACCGATGCATGTTTAGAAAGAAAAAAAGTCCTGGGAGTTGTAGGACTTTTTTCCTGCATGGGAATGTGCCCTTTGTGTCCTCAATAATATCCTCATCAGTCTGCAGGAGGGACCTTATGTGATGGAATTCTCCTTGTTAAAAAGCAATTTTAAAACTCCCTGCATATAGAAGACTAGCATGTCAGGGTGCCAGCCTTCTTTTCAGAAATGTTAGCTTTCTGTCTGTGGGGATTGTTTTTATTAATGTTTTTGGCATGGAGAAGCATGCAATCATATGAACCCCCACCTGCCCTCTGAAAGAAGGCTAGGCTAGAACTTTCTTCCTGACATCCTAGTGATGAGGGATTTGGGGGGGGGGGTATGAAGGCGTATTCCCCCACCTGAAATTTGAAATGGTACAGATGAAGGTTTATCATTAGGCATAACATGAAAGATGAGAGTCCTTCCCTGGGCGACCACTTCCCCTCCACGCCAATTACCTTGATGGTGGTCTTGAACTCAGGGCTCATGCCATCTGGAAATGTCCCAATGGGATGTACTTCGTAGCGGTTCAGTGTAGACTCACTGGGGGAGAGAAACGACAGGAGATAAGCCAAGTCAGCACTAGGGATCCTACTGGGCAGGCCATTTTTTCTATTCCTCCAAGGCAACCCTTGCCAAAAGACTAGCTGCTTGCTCAACGGAGATAGTGAAAGAGTCCAAGATATTTCATCATCTGAGGAAGACAATCCAGACATCAGACATCATCCTGTCCCCTTTCTCCCAGAGCTTCTTTGCATTAAGCCAAAAAACGCTTTCTTACCACGGCTTTCTCGTTTCTGTTTCTTTGCGGGATTACAATGAGCCCCTTTACATGGTGGATGTGTGGTTTGAATCGAGAAAGTTCCTTCCTTAGTAAGTTCTACATATTTCTGCGGTTTTCAGTTTACAGACACTAGATGGCAGCATCATTGTAGCACGTTGCCGGCGTTTCACACAGCCGGTAGATCAGAATAACATCCTTTCTTTGCGTTATCACCAATCTTTTCAAAAGCGGAATAAAGGGGTAGAACTGCAGGGGATGTCCTGGAGGTTGATAACGTCGTGTAAAGGACCAGCTAAATTCCACGAGCGTGCAATCATGAGCGTGCAATAAATCCCATGTAGAAAAGCCCAGTATAATTCCCCAGTGATGGAATTATAATGGCCATTTGTGGGCCTTTAATGGCCACTACCTCACCCTGCCAACAGACCTCTCTGTTTCTCTCTGAGCTCCTGTGTCCATTCCAAAAACAAATCAGATTGAATTAGCAAAGTGATCATATTTTATTCACCCCTCGCTTCCCATTTTCTGTATCCTTTTCCCCTGGAATGGACCCCTGTCTTTGAATCCTTGGTTCAGGGTGGGGCATGCTCTCCCCCCACAAGGAAGCCTGCTGCCAGCTACCTGGGCCAGCACACAAGGTGTTGAGCAGTTCCCGCTGCACGTTCAACCTCACCTGGTCAAGAAAAGGTCAGGCTCATAACGGACATGGGCCAGCGGTTGCACAGTGTTGTCGCTCAGCGTCTCATTCAATTCGCGGCTATCGCTGCAGGAAAGCAAAGGAATGGGTTGCTTAGATGACGTGGAGGAGAGGGTTTATTCATTTATTGCATCTCATTAATGGGGCAGGGTCATTTTTATTTGTAAAAAGTATGTTTACGGCCCCAAGTCAAGACAGAGTTGGATCTTGGAATTGTTGTAGATCACAAGCTGAATATGAGCCAACAGTGCGATATGGCTGCAAGAAAGGCCAATGCTATTTTGGGCTGCATTAATAGAACTATAGCTTCCAAATCACGTGAGGTACTGGTTCCCCTCTATTCGGCCCTGGTTAGGACTCATCTAGAGTATTGCGTCCAGTTCTGGGCTCCACAATTCAAGAAGGACGCAGACAAGCTGGAGCGTGTTCAGAGGAGGGCAACCAGGACAATCAGGGGTCTGGAAACAAAGCCCTATGAAGAGAGACTGAAAGAACTGGGCATGTTTAGCCTGGAGAAGAGAAGATTGAAGGGAGACATGATAGCCCTCTTCAAATACTTAAAAGGTTGTCACACAGAGGAGGGCCAGGATCTCTTCTCGATCCTCCCAGAGTGCAGGACATGGAATAACAGGATCAAGTTAAAGGAAGCCAGATTCCAGCTGGACATCAGGAAAATCTTCCTGACTGTTAGAGAAGCACGACAATGGAATCAGTTACCTAGGGAGGCTGTGGGCTGTCCCACACTAGAGGCATTCAAGAGGCAGCTGGACAACCATCTGTCAGGGAGGCTTTAGGGTGGATTCCTGCATTGAGCGGCGGGTTGGACTCGATGGCCTTGTAGGCCCCTTCCATCTCTGTTATTCTATGATTCTACACACAGGAAAAACCCTGCAACCTTAACAGGGCTTTTATCTTGGCAGGCTTCCCACCGCCATGATGCGCTCCTTCACACGCGACTGTGTGATTTTGAATTGAAAACTTCCCTTCTTAGAAAGCTCCATTGTGTTTAACAAGACTCCATTGTGTTTAACAAGATATCTCAGATAATACCACATTATCTTTATTTTATTTTTTTAAAAGTGAGATTCCCCAGGAATAGCACGGGAGACATCCTGGAGGTTGATAGAGTCATGTAAAGGACCCACAAACTTCCGCGAGTGGCCAATCACAACTGTGCAATAAATCGCTCGTTTAGAGAAGCTCTCTAAGTTTCCATGGCTTGTATCTATTGGTCCCACGGTCAGGAATCTGGCACCCCTGGGATCCCAATCCGGCCCTTTGGAGTTCTCCAGATGGTCACACCCCCTTCCCCTTTCCTCTACCCATTATTTGGTGCTCTCCCAGCTTTTGTGCATTTTTTACCCCATTGTAAGAGGCTGAAACTCCTCCCTGAGGCTTTGTTCCTGGCTTTAATTTAAAATAGGCTGGCATTTTTGCTGCACCCCTGTGGCCGTCGACCCTTTTAGCACTTCGTAGCAGCTACGGAGTGTTAAAAGATTGCAAATAAGCTAAATTTAACACCTTGAAGAGCTGCTTAGTGCTATAGAATTTCGACAGCAAACCAGGGGTTTTTTCATTTCATTTTATTTATTTCTAGCCCCCCACTGCAGTCCCTGGACCTCCTGCAATTGCTCACCCCTAGTTTATAGAGTACCATCAGCGTACAAGGTGCTTTATATATCACAAACCAGAATGGGGCAGGGGAGATGGAGCACTTCCCCCAAGGAGCTTTTCACTCTGAAGTTTCACAGACCAGAGAGAAGGGACAAGAGAGGCAAAGGCAACCAGGCAGGCGCACGAGTGAATGAGTTACGTCCGTGTGTTGACGCCATGCCCCCTCCTGTGCCCTGCGTTCTTTTTGCAAACTGATTAATGTGGATTGCCAAAGGCGTGCTCTCTCAGCATGCAAGTAACACAGCTGTGTATGTTTCCTGGGGGGAGAGAGAGAGAGCAGAGGCCACCAGTGAGGGAGGAAGCAGCAGCCAGGCACCTCTCCACCGTGCCTGGGTCCAGCTCCAGCTGAGAGCCCCCTCCCTCCTGCTGTCAACTGTCTCTGCAGAGGCCACCAGTGAGGGAGGAAGCAGCAGCCAGGCACCTCTCCACCGTGCCTGGGTCCAGCTCCAGCTCAGAGCCCCCTCCCTCCTGCTGTCAACTGTCTCTGCAGAGGCCACCAGTGAGGGAGGAAGTAGCAGCCAGGCACCTCTCCGTCGTGCCTGGGTCCAGCTCCAGCTGAGAGCCCCCTCCCTCCTGCTACCAACTGTCTCTGCAGAGGCCACCAGTGAGGGAGGAAGCAGCAGCCAGGCCCCTCTCCACCGTGCCTGGGTCCAGCTCCAGCTGAGAGCCCCCTCCCTCCTGCTACCTACTGTCTCTGGAGAGGCCACCAGTGAGGGAGGAAGCAGCAGCCAGGCCCCTCTCCACCGTGACTGGGTCCAGCTCCAGCTGAGAGCCCCCTCCCTCCTGCTGTCAACTGTCTCTGCAGAGGCCACCAGTGAGGGAGGAAGCAGCAGCCAGGCACCTCTCCACCGTGCCTGGGTCCAGCTCCAGCTCAGAGCCCCCTCCCTCCTGCTGTCAACTGTCTCTGCAGAGGCCACCAGGGAGGGAGGAAGTAGCAGCCAGGCACCTCTCCGTCGTGCCTGGGTCCAGCTCCAGCTGAGAGCCCCCTCCCTCCTGCTACCTACTGTCTCTGGAGAGGCCACCAGTGAGGGAGGAAGCAGCAGCCAGGCCCCTCTCCACCGTGCCTGGGTCCAGCTCCAGCTGAGAGCCCCCTCCCTCCTGCTACCTACTGTCTCTGGAGAGGCCACCAGTGAGGGAGGAAGCAGCAGCCAGGCCCCTCTCCACCGTGACTGGGTCCAGCTCCAGCTGAGAGCCCCCTCCCTCCTGCTGTCAACTGTCTCTGCAGAGGCCACCAGTGAGGGAGGAAGCAGCAGCCAGGCACCTCTCCACCGTGCCTGGGTCCAGCTCCAGCTCAGAGCCCCCTCCCTCCTGCTGTCAACTGTCTCTGCAGAGGCCACCAGGGAGGGAGGAAGTAGCAGCCAGGCACCTCTCCGTCGTGCCTGGGTCCAGCTCCAGCTGAGAGCCCCCTCCCTCCTGCTACCTACTGTCTCTGGAGAGGCCACCAGTGAGGGAGGAAGCAGCAGCCAGGCCCCTCTCCACCGTGACTGGGTCCAGCTCCAGCTGAGAGCCCCCTCCCTCCTGCTGTCACATGTCGTCTGTTCAGACGACACGCTAAGCCACGCTAACCCTTTTGTAGCAAATGGTGAGTGAGTGTGTTTAAACCGTGGTTATGCAGCCACCATGGTTAGGAATGGTTCACAGGGCACGCTAAGCTAGGGTGACCCTATGAAAAGGAGAACAGGGCTCCTGTAGCTCTAACAGTTGCATAGAAAAGGGAATTTCAGCAGGTGTCCTTTGTATATATGGGGAACCTGGTGAAATCCCCTCTTCATCACCACAGTTAAAGCTGCAGGAGCTATACAGAGTGCCCAGATTTAAAAGAGGGCAGCTTTAACTGTGGTGATGAAGAGGGAATTTCACCAGGTTCCCCATATATACAAATGACACCTGCTGAAATTCCCTTTTCAATGCAACCGTTAAAGATACAGGAGCCCTGTTCTCTTTTTCATAGGGTCACCCTAGCTAAGCCATAATGTTTAGCTCAAAATGCTTGGCCACTGTGGATTAGCGTGTCGCCTGAACAGGGACTGCCAGCCATAGTGGACAATGCTGTACTAATCTAACCGGGTATAAAGCAGCCTCTGATGTTCCTGAAGTGGAACGAGGGCCTCATGGATCTTATCCTGAGTACCTGTATTGTCTGGGACATCTTCTTCTCCCACAGCGAAGGCAGATCGCTGCCTGCTCTTTGGGGTATTCATTTCTCCTAGAACAGCTTGTCCTCCATTCGCTTCCCTTAGACGTTAGTAAGGAAAGGAAAGGAAAGGAACCTCTCGTGCAAGCACTGAGTCATTACTAACTCTTGGAGGGACGCCAGCTTTCGCTGACGTTTTCTCGGCAGGCCTTATAGCGGGGTGGTTTGCCGTTGCCTTCCCCGGCCGTTATTACCTTTCCCCCAGCGAACTGGGTACTCATTTTACCGACCTTGGGAGGATGGAAGGCTGAGTCGACCTGAGTCGGCTGCCTGAAACCAGCTTCCGCTGGGATCGAACTCAGGCCGTGGGGAGAGTTTCGGCTGCAGAAACTGCTGCTTTACTGCTCTGCGCCACACGAGGCTATATAGACGTTAGTAACCTAACCACCAAAAACTTCCAGAGGGGCTTTGTTGTGCTACAGCAAAACCAAGGGTGAGTCGTGTATCACCTTTAGAGAGGTGCAAGATGTTGCAGCTGGCCAAGACCACCAAGGTTTGCTTCAAGGGCTCTCCCACCCAACTCCAGTTCTCACCTGCTGGCTGTGAGTTTCACCTGGGCTCTATTCAGAAGGGAAGAGCAACTGAATTCAAACTCAAGGACAAAGGCCACCTGGCAAAGAAAAGAAAAAAAGGGTGGGGAGGTCTTATTTATTCGTGGAGTAAATTGCCACCCCCCTTTCCACCAACAATAGGGTGACCCTATGGAAAAGAGGACTGGGCTCCTGTATCATTAACAGTTGTATTGAAAAGGGAATTTCAGCAGGTGTCATTTGTATGCATGCAGCACCTGGTGAAGTTCCCTCTTCATCACAACCGTTAAAACTGCCCTGCCCTCTTTGGAGTGACCAGATACAAATGAGGGCAGAGCTTCTGCAGGCTTGCCTTCTTTTTGCAGCCCTGCCCTCTTTTTGATGAAGAAGGAATTTCAACCGGGGGCTGCAGGCATGCCAAGGACCCCTGCTATAATTTAAGCCTATGCGGCAGGGTCTTGCTATTTCCTGTTTTACTCTGTACAGCACCATGTACATTGATGGTGCTATATAAATAAATAAATAAATAAATAAATAAATAAAAATAATAATTCCCTTTTCAATACAACTGTCAAAGATGCAGGAGCCCGGTCCTCCTTTCCGTAGGGTCACCCTAACCAACAGTGGCATTCAATGAGGCTAAAAAGAAAAGAAAACAGAGTTGGACATAGCCAACGTTGGTCATGGATGACAGCGTCTTAATATATCCCACGCTGGGGTGTTGAGAAGACCACATTGGGGGGGGGGGGATGCTGAGGGGGGGATCCCGAAGAAGAACCACAAGCTGATATAGAGAGGCAGGAAAGGAACCATCGGGGCTGGAGAAAGTCACGTTTTCCACAAATCCTACATTAGGACTGCCTTGTCTACCAAGACCCAGCCCATCCAGAACCCTGTTTCTTCATAAGAAGTGACCTGATGCTGAATCGTAGAATCATAGAATAGCAGAGTTGGAAGGGGCCTACAAGGCCATCCAGTCCAACCCCCTGCTCAGTGGCAAAGAGCACCTTTTATCAGCTCAGGCTGATATACCAGCTGCGCCCTTATCTGGACAGAGATAGCTTAGCTACAGTGATCCATGCTCTGATAACCTCTCGTTTGGATTACTGCAATGCGTTATACGTGGGGCTGCCTTTGAAAACGCTCCGGAAACTTCAACTGGTGCAAAACTGGGCAGCACGCTTACTAACAGGGACTGGCCGACGAGACCACATTACGCCAGTCCTTTTCCAGCTTCATTGGCTGCCAGTCCAGGTCCGGGCCCAATTCAAAGTGCTGGTATTGACATTTAAAGCCCTAAATGGCTTGGGGCCAGGCTATCTGAAGGAACGCCTCCTCCCATATGTGCCTGCCTGGACCCTAAGGTCATCCTCAGGGGTCCTTCTCCGTGAGCCCCTGCCAAAGGAAGTGAGGCAGGTGGCTACCAGGAGCAGGGCCTTCTCTGCTGTGGCACCCCGGCTGTGGAATGAGCTCTCTAAGGAGGTTCGCTTGGCACCTACATTATATGCTTTTAGACACCAGGTGAAGACCTTTTTATTCTCCCAACATTTTAACAATATATAAATTTTAAATAACATGGTTTTAAATTTGTAATTTTGCATTGCTGCTGTTTTTATCTGGTTGAGCTTTTATATTGTATTTTATATTATGGTTTTATACTGTTGTTTTATACGTTGAATGGTTTTAATTTTTGTGAACCGCCCAGAGAGCTCCGGCTATTGGGCGGTATAGAAATGTAATAAATAAATAAATAAATAAATAAATAAATGCAGGAATCCACCCTAAAGCATCCCTGACAGAGGGTTGTCCAGCTGCCTCTTGAATGCCTCTAGTGTGGGAGAGCCCACAACCTCCCTAGGTCACTGGTTCCATTGTCGTACTGCTCTAACAGTCCGGAAGTTTTTCCTGATGTCCAGCCTGAATCTGGCTTCCTGTAACTTGAGCCCGTTATTCCGTGTCCTGCACTCTGGGAGGATCGAGAAGAGATCCTGGCCCTCCTCTGAGTGACAACCTTTCAAGTATTTGAAGAGTGCTATCCTGTCTCCCCTCACCCTTCTCTTCTCCAGGCTAAACATGCCCAGTTCTTTCAGTCTCTCTTCGTAGGGCTTTGTTTCCAGACCCCTGATCCTCCTGGTTGCCCTCCTCAGACTGAGGGTCTATCTAGTCCAGCACTGTGTTCACACAGTGGCCGACCAGCCATCGACCAGGGACCAACAAAGCAGGACACAAATGCAACAGCACCCTCCTGCCCATGTTCCCCAGCAACTGGTGCACTCAGGCTTACTGCCTCGAATACTGGAGATAGCACACAACCATCAGAGCTAGTAGTCACCAATAGTCTTTGCCTCGAGGAATTTATAAAAAAACCCTTTTAAAGCCATCCAAATTGGTGGCCATCACTACAACATCAGCCAACCTGTGCAGGGTTCCCCTTCTTCACCCCAAGGATCTGGTTTGGTGCCTTTGGACATGAAGGTTGGGCACCGAACTGATAGCTGTATTTCCCATGGATTGGCTTGATGGCTTTAAAGCATCGCAGGAGGGTGGCCATTGTTTGCCACGTCTCGTGGCAATGACTCCCACCAGTTACTAACATGGGTGCACACCTGTCCTGAACTAGGGTGACCATATGGGAAGGAGGACCGGGCTCCTGTATCTTTAAAAGTTACATAGAAAAGGGAATTTCAGCAGGTGTCTTTTCTATGCATGTGCACCTGGTGAAATTCCCTCTTCATCGCCACAGTTAAAGCTGCAGGAGCTATACTAGAGTGACCAGATTAATAGAGGGCAGGGCACCTGCAGCTTTAACTGCTGTGATGAAGAGGGAATTTCACCAGATTCCCCATATATACAAATGGCACCTGCTGAAATTCCCTTTTCAATACAACCGTTAAAGATACAGGAGCCCGGTCCTCCTTTTCATATGGTCACCCTACCTGAACCCAAGGACTCCATTGGGTAACGCTAAATTCCAGTATTATAGCAGAAGACAGAAACAGACCTCTGTATCTTCTTCCTCCACACCTTTCACAATTTTAGGAATTTCAACTATATCTCAATTATAGGTATTTTTTTCTAAACTAAAAAGCCCCATAGAACTAAACTACGTTCAAAGCGCAGTGTGCAGCTGAATCGCTTTTTTATTTACTTTTGTGTAAGGACTTGGGGCCCCAATCTTGATTGGAACAATGGCATGTGGACATGGGAGCTTTAGGATAACCATATGGAAATGAGGGCAGGGCTCCTGCATCTTTAACAGTTGTGTAGAAAAGGGGATTTGAGCAAATGTCCTTGGTATGCATGCAATACCTGGTGAAATTCCCTCTTCATCCCAACCTTTAAAGCTGCAGGAGCTCTGCTTATCGTGACCAGATACAAAAGAGGGCAGGGCTCCTGCAGCTTTTGGCTGTGATGAAGAGGGGATCTCACTGGGTGCTGCACGCATACAAATGACACCTGCTGGAATTCCCTTTTCACTACAACTGTTAAAGATGCAGGAGCCCTGCCCTCCTTTTCATAGGGTCACCCTAGGGAGGTTTAAACCTTCCCACCAAATGCTTCCGTTCTTTAACACACACACACACACACACACACACACACACACACACACACACACACACCCCGGGTACAGAAGCTAAAAAAAAAGAGGGGGGAAACTTTATTGGCACCAATATTCACCTTGAAAGTTTTTCAACCAACCCACCTCATTGTAAGAGAGTCTCTCTCACCTTTGCCAAGGACTTGAAGACAGGGTAGCCCACACTGCACGCACGCGTTTGAGCGCTCGGGGTGGTGCATTCTACTTTCACCGGGTTTTCTCCCTGCGGAAGAATGAAAAGACCAGAGAAAGAGCTCTCCTGATGTGATGCAAATCTCTGCCAATCATCTACACTTGCGATTGTGAAAGAATCATGGGGAAAGAGGAAAACGACAGAGTTTGGTTGGTGTCATTGTTGGGAACGTTGCGACTTAAACAGAACTTAAATATACACCTATCGTGCAGAATTATTGGGCAGAGAACCTTCCAGCTTCTAGGAGACACTCAAAGAAGAGCCATAAAATGTAGGGCCTGTTCAGATGACACGCGAAGCCATGGTTAGGCTTCTAACTCCTTTGCAGCGAATGGTTAGTGAATGTGTTTGAACCATGGTCATGTAGCCACCATGGTTAAAAACTTGCAGAATTTGGTATTGGTCACAGAAGTTTAGCATTCGCTGGCACCATTCAGTAGACAATTTCAACCACGGCTTTAACCATGGTGGTTAAGCCAGAAAGCCAGGCTGTGTTCAGAAGACACCTTAAACCATGGCTTTAACCACGGTGAATAAGGCTTTTTGCTTTAGTCACCGTAGATAAAGCCATGGTTTAAGGTGTCTTCTGAACACAGCCCAGCTTTCTGACTTAACCACCGTGGTTAAAGCCATGGTTTAAGGTGCCTTCTGAACACAGCCCGGCTTTCTGGCTTAACCACTGTGGTTAAAGCCATGGTTTAAGGTGCCTTCTGAACACAGCCCAGCTTTCTGGCTTAACCACCGTGGTTAAAGCCGTGGTTTAAGGTGCCTTCTGAACACAGCCCGGCTTTCTGGCTTAACCACTGTGGTTAAAGCCATGGTTTAAGGTGCCTTCTGAACACAGCCCGGCTTTCTGGCTTAACCACCGTGGTTAAAGCCATGGTTTAAGGTGTCTTCTGAACACAGCCCGGCTTTCTGGCTTAACCACTGTGGTTAAAGCCATGGTTTAAGGTGCCTTCTGAACACAGCCCGGCTTTCTGGCTTAACCACCGTGGTTAAAGCCATGGTTTAAGGTGTCTTCTGAACACAGCCCGGCTTTCTGGCTTAACCACCGTGGTTAAAGCCATGGTTTAAGGTGTCTTCTGAACACAGCCCGGCTTTCTGGCTTAACCACTGTGGTTAAAGCCATGGTTTAAGGTGCCTTCTGAACACAGCCCGGCTTTCTGGCTTAACCACCGTGGTTAAAGCCATGGTTTAAGGTGCCTTCTGAACACAGCCCGGCTTTCTGGCTTAACCACCGTGGTTAAAGCCATGGTTTAAGGTGTCTTCTGAACACAGCCCGGCTTTCTGGCTTAACCACTGTGGTTAAAGCCATGGTTTAAGGTGCCTTCTGAACACAGCCCGGCTTTCTGGCTTAACCACCGTGGTTAAAGCCATGGTTTAAGGTGTCTTCTGAACACAGCCTGGCTTTCTGGCTTAACCACCGTGGTTAAAGCCATGGTTTAAGGTGTCTTCTGAACACAGCCTGGCTTTCTGGCTTAACCACCGTGGTTAAAGCTGTTGTTTAAGGTGCCTTCTGAACACAGCCCGGCTTTCTGGCTTAACCACCTTGGTTAAAGCCATGGTTTAAGGTGTCTTCTGAACACAGCCTGGCTTTCTGGCTTAACCACCGTGGTTAAAGCCGTGGTTTAAGGTGTCTTCTGAACAGGGCCATTAAAAAACAAGACACCATGTGATGATGGAAAGATCCTTGCGGCAGCAAAACAGACGCTTTAATTACTGGTGAAATCTCATAGGTGCCCATTTCTGGTGTGGTGTGTGTCTCATTTTCTCTCCCCAGAATGAGAAGGAACAGAATAAAATCTGCAAAAATATGCAAATTTGTACGATTTGTACAGGACCACAGGATTTAGTTTATAGCTGGTGGCATTACAACATTTAATCCTTGGAGGGGTGACAGTGTTCTTCTGAGCCCCGCATGGTCTTCGGCCAACAGATATGAGGCCTCCTGCACCCCCCCACCATTATCCTCATTCCGCTCCAGCTCATTCCTCTGAACCACAGCAAAATCTCCGGCCCTACCTTGAGCACCAGGCTGGAGAAGTGGAGGTTCTTGGAAAACCAGAGCCCAAGGCTGGCATTGTAGGCATTCTCATTCTTGTTCTCCAGGAGGACGTCCACCACGACCTTCCGCTTCCCTTTACGGATCACGTGAGGCTTCTGCCTGGAACGAGGAGAAAAGATGAGGGAGCTTGGCTTGCAGAAAAAGGAGTTCACCTTCCTGGCAAGGTCCCGACCTGACTCAATTGCCCATATGTTTCCCAGCTAACTGCACAACCTCTGGGCGTTGTTATTATTATAGAATCATAGGGAGCTCGGAGATCAACTAGTCCACCCCCCTTGCTCAATGCAGGCAGAGCTATAGCATCCCTGACAGGTGGCCATCCAGCAAGGGAGATCCCCTCCCCTCATGAGGCAGTCTGTTCTACTGCTGAACAGCCCTCACTGTTAGAAAATTTCTCCTAAAGTTTAGCCGACATCTGCTTCCCTGCAATTTCCACCCGTTGGTTCTTGCCTTGCTCTCAGGAGCAACAGAGAACACGTCTGCTCCATCTTTAGCATCACAGCCTTCTTTTGTATCTGATCACTCTAGGCAGGGCTGCTGCAGCTTGAACTGTTGTGAGGAAGAGGGCATTTCACCAGGTGCTGCATGTATGCGGTCATTAGGGGATTTGGAGCTAAATGCCATCAATACGCTGACGACACGCAGCTCTATCTCCCTGTGACAACTGAATCAGGTGAGGCTGTGCAGGTCCTGGACCAGTGCCTAGACTCAGTAATGGGCTGGATGAGGGCCAATAAACTGAGACTGAATCCTGGCAAGACGGAAGCCCTGTGGGTGAGTGGTTCCCGAGTCCGGGAGACAGGCTCATGGGGTTGCCCTGCCTCTGAAAGAACAGGTTCGTAGTTTAGGGGTACTCTTAGACCCATCTCTGTTGCTGGAGGCTCAAGTAGCTGCCACGGCTCGGAGCACCTTTGACCATCTTCGGTTGGTTCGCCAACTACGGCCTCTCTTGGACAGGGATCGCTTGGCCACGGTGGTACAGGCATTGGTAACCTCAAGGCTGGATTACTGCAACGCGCTCTATGTGGGGCTGCCCTTGACGCTGCTCTGGAAGCTGGAGCTAGTGCAGAATGCTGCAGCTCGGCTGCTGTCTGGAGCTGCCCCTTTCCAGCATGTAACTCCTCTGCTGAGGGATCTGCACTGGCTGCCTATTCGCTACCGGGCCAGGTTTAAGGTTCTTGTACTTGTGTACAAAGCCCTAAACAACTTGGGACCAGGATACCTGAGAGAGCGCCTTCTCCCTTACCAACCTGCCCGGTCACTGAGGTCATCCGAGGGCCTGCTCCTGGTGGTTCCACCTAGATCCATCCTCCGATTGGAATCCACCAGGGGAAGAGCCTTCAGCGTGGTGGCTCCCCTCCTGTGGAACTCCCTGCCTCTGGAGGTCAGGCAGGCGCCGACCTTGTACTCCTTTCGGCGCCTCCTGAAAACATCTTTATTCCAAGAAGCCTTTCTTTAACATGCAGCCTTGAATCTTTGTTTTTGCTTCTTTTAAATTTTGTTTTAACTGTTTTATTCTGTTTTTATTTTTCATTTTATCTTGTACACCGCTCCGACATTTTTCAATGGGGAGCAGTATATAAATATTCTAAATAAATAAATAAATAAATAAATATACAAATGACACCTGCTGAAATTCCCTTTTCTATGCAACTGTTAAAGATACAGGAGCCCGGTCCTCCTTTCTGTAGGGTCACCCTACTTACCTGGTTCCGGTGATATCCATCCGAGCTTGCAGTACCAGATCCGTTATACACTCATCGTCCTCACCGCAGTCCTTGAAGAAGGGGATCTATAGAGCAAGCAACTAGATGAATGATTCTTAGAATCATAGAATAGTAGAGTTGGAAGGGGCCTCTAAGGCCATCTAGTCCAACCCGCTGCTCAATCCAGGAATCCATAGGATGCAAACCCGTTCCTTCTTTTTGATATATTCTGTTCCTTCTACTAGAAAAAGATGCGCAAGTAATACCTGCTGATACTGAGGAACAGCTTAATCATAGAATCATAGAATCGCAGAGTTGGAAGGGGCCTATGAGGCCATCGAGTCCAACCCCCTGCTCAATGCAGGAATCCACCCTAATGAGGGTACCCGAGGTTAGGAGTGGGTCTTACGCAAGTGCTTGCAGAACCAGTATAAGTTATGTGAAACAGTGGAAATGGCTTACAAAAAACATTTATTTATTAAATTTAGATCTCGCTTTCCTCCCAAAAATACCATGCAAATCAGAGTACACCCACCCTTATCTACGGAGGGAAGAGGTTGGGGAGGGTGGATGACCCCAGAGTCTTTTAAAAATACAACCTGTCAATTTTAGGCAATCCGGTCTCCTTCTCCCTTCAAGTCCTCTGTTTGCAAATTTGATTGCACACCACTTTAAGTGCTCATTGAGTGGAGGGGCAGTCCCAAAACATTCTAAATAAATAAACCCAAGGGAGGCATTTCCAACAAGGTCTGCTCACGAGACCTTTGATCTGATCACAGCAGTCTTGAACTCAGATGTTGCAAAACCGATCTTAATTTGCAAACCAGCTAAGGTCTTACAAAGCCTTTCTACTTTTTTTATTTATTTTTTTTATTTATTTAAGTATTTTTATGCCGCCATTCAGGCAAAAAAGGCTCTCATGGCGGCTTACAAAAGTATTTCTTGACAGTCCCTGCCCACAGGCTTACAATCTAAAAGACATGACACAAAAGGAAAGGGGATTGGGAGGGAGGAGGAGGAGGAGGAGGAGGGGGAAAAGGAAAGCAAACTCAGGCACTACAATCTTAGTTGGAAAGTTCAGCAGTTGCAGTTGACAGCAGGAGGGAGGGGGGCTCTCAGCTGGAGCTGGACCCAGGCACGGTGGAGAGATGCCTGGCTGCTGCTTCCTCCCTCACTGGTGGCCTCTGCAGAGACAGTTGGTAGCAGGAGGGAGGGGGCTCTCAGCTGGAGCTGGACCCAGGCACGGTGGAGAGGTGCCTGGCTGCTGCTTCCTCCCTCACGGGTGGCCTCTGCAGTGACAGTTGGCAGCAGGAGAGAGGGGGCTCCCAGCTGGAGCTGGACCCAGGCACGGCGGAGAGACGCCTGGCCGCTGCCCCCTCCCTCACTGGTGGCCTCCGCAGAGACAGCCGACAGCAGGAGGGAGGGGGCTCTGAGCTGGAGCTGGACCCAGGCACGGTGGAGAGATGCCTGGCTGCTGCTTCCTCCCTCACTGGTGGCCTCTGCAGAGACAGCTACTTTGACGCAGCAGCTCAGGTCCTGCAAGCCATGTCAGAGTCCATGAACAAAGTTTACAAATTTAAAGCAAAGCAAAGGGATTACTGATTTATTTTTGATCATGGTGATTAAATTTTTGATCATGCTCACCTTTATGCCCAAGTGCCCAGTAATAAAATAGTCACAGAATCATAGAATAGTAGAGTTGGAAGGGGCCTACAAGGCCATTGAGTCCAACCCCCTGCTCAATGCAGGAATCCACCTTAAAGCATCCCTGACAGATGGTTGTCCAGCTGCCTCTTGAAGGCCTCTAGTGTGGGAGAGCCCACAACCTCCCTAGGTCACTGATTCCATTGTCATACTGCTCTAACAGTCAGGAAGTTTTTCCTGATGTCCAGCTGGAATCTGGCTTCCTGTAACTTGAGCCCATTATTCCGTGTCCTGCACTCTGGGATGATCGAGAAGAGATTGTGGTCCTCCTCTGTGTGACAACCTTTTAAGTATTTGAAGAGTGCTCTCATGTCTCCCCTCCATCTTCTCTTCTCCAGGCTAAACATGCCCAGTTCTTTCAGTCTCTCTTCCTAGGACCTTGTTTCCAGACCCCTGATCATCCTGGTTGCCCTCCTCTGAACACGCTCCAGCTTGTCTGCGTCCTTCTTGAATTGTGGAGCCCAGAACTGGACGCAATACTCTAGATGAGGCCTAACCAGGGCTGAATAGAGGGGAACAAGTACCTCGTGTGATTTGGAAGCCATACATTAATGCATCCCAAAATAGTATTTGCTTTTTTTGCAGCCACACCACACTGTTGGCTCATATTCAACTTGTGATCTACAACAATGAACACTCAGGGCTCTGTGGAACAGAGCTGGGGCACCAGAAAATGGATCCAGGGCTCAGACCCCTCCGGCCCAGTCCTAGGAACCCCCCTGCCACACACCCGAAGACGCTGCTGCAGGATGTGCGGAACGGCCTTAGTATGGATCGTTGGGAAAGGCAGGCCTGTGACTCGCGTGATTGCTCACCAGTTTCTTCACAGCGGCGGGCGATTTCTCGTCCAGCACGGGGCCAGGCTCTGCGTCATTCAGCGCAAATTTCACCATGACCGCAACGGGCCGCAGGTAATCCGAGGTGTCCTGCATGAGAGAGGTGAATCGGGGATGGCCTCTGGAGAGGAGATCCGATGGGATGTTCCCGTGCGCGGCTTAACGGCCCACGGACCCCACCCGGAGCGCTCCTCGGATGAAGGAGGAGAGAGAGAGAGATGCCATGCTAATCAAAAAACAGGGTCAGCGATGGATCAGGGACTGGAAAATAGAGCAGAAAGGGACAGGTGCCACACAGAACGAGCAACACTGCCTTTGACGCAGCTCTTAAGTGTCCCGGTGCATCTCCAGGGACACCTGTCTGAAACCCAGGCGAACCGGTCAGAGTCGATCGCGCTGGTGAGATGAACCGAAGGGGGTCTGGTGGCTCCAATGTCAGTGGGGCGGTGAATCCGCTCCGGGGTTCAGGCAGAAATAGGCATAGCTCAAAAGGAGCTCTCTGCACCTTGGAGAACTGTTTTAAAGTTGGGCCTGAACCCCGGAGTGGATTCACAGCCCCACTGACGTTGGAGCCACCAGCCTCCGCTGGTCTGCCTCTGTATCACTCACTTCCCCAGGTTCCTATTTGAATCAACCCTGCCTTCAGAATCGTGGGGACTTGAATCTTACCTACCCCCTTTTTTTTCCTCTAGGGCAGCCTTCCTCAACCTGGGGCGCTCTAGATGTGTTGGACTACAACTCCCAGAATGCCCCGGCCAGCTCTGCTGGCCGGGGCATTCTGGGAGATGCAGTCCAACACATCTGGAGCGCCCCAGGTTGAGGAAGGCTGCTCTAGGGGAAGGCTCATAGCTCAGTGTTAGATCACCTGCTTTGCATGCAGACGGTCCCAGGTCCAACCCGCAGCAGTATCTGCAGGTCGAGAGCCAACACAACCGTTGCCAGTCAGTGAGCGTCAGGGATGTCTCACGCCTGGCTTGCAGGCCTAATCTGGCCCACGGAGGTTACCACCTGGCCTGTAGAGGCTCACTCCTTGGCCCTGCTTCCTCCCCCAAAGCCTTCCCCCTGGGAGAGGAATCTCCTAAGAAGCTAAGATGTGCCATGCTGGATCAGTCCAGCACTACATTCACACAGCGGCCAACCAGCTGTGGACCAGGGACCCACAAAGCAGGACACGGTGCAACAGCACCCTCCCGCCCCTGTTCCCCAGCAACTGATGCACACAGGCTTACAGCCTCGGATACTGGAGGTAGTCCACAGCCATCAGGACTAGTAGCCATGGAAAGCCTTCTCCTTCACCCGGCTTTTGAAGCGGTCCAAACTCACTACATCTTGCGGTAGTGAGTTCCATAATTTAACTCTGCGCTGTGTGTAGACGTAAGTGGAGATTCCCTTGTGAACTGCTCCCACTTCCAATTGGGAGAGCGAATGGTGCGGTCAGAAATAGCAGGAGGTATTCCCATTAGCACACCGCTCACCATCCCAATATGGAGGCAGAGGGGGCAAGCAGCACCTCAGTTAGGGTATCAGTCAGTGTAGACATCACTGGGTTGTTGTTGTTGTTGTTATTATTATTATTATTATTTATTTATTTATTTATTTATTTATTTATATAGCACCATCAATGTACATGGTGCTGTACAGAGTAAAACAGTAAATAATGTTATTATTATTATTACTACTACTATTACTACATTTTATCCTGCCTTTTTTTCTCCAAGGAACCCAAGGTGGCGTTCATAATCCTCCTCATAGAATCATAGAATAGCAGAGTTGGAAGAGGCCTGCAAGGCCATCGAGTCCAACCCCCTGCTCAATGCAGGAATCCACCTTAAAGCATCCCTGACAGATGGCTGTCCAGCTGCCTCTTGAACGTCTCTAGTGTGGGAGAGCCCACAACCTCCCTAGGTAGTTGGTTCCATTGTCGTACTGCTCTAACAGTCAGGAAGTTTTTCCTGATGTCCAGCCGGAATCTGGCTTCCTTTAACTTGAGCCCATTATTCCGCGTCCTGCACTCCGGGAGGATCGAGAAGAGATCCTGGCCCTCCTCTGTGTGACAACCTTTTAAGTATTTGAAGAGTGCTATCATGTCTCCCCTCAATCTTCTCTTCTCCAGGCTAAACAGGCCCAGTTCTTTCAGTCTCTCTTCATAGGGTTTTGTTTCCAGACCCCTGATCATCCTGGTTGCCCTCCTCTGAACACGCTCCAGTTTGTCTGCGTCCTTCTTGAATTGTGAAGCCCAGAACTGGACGCAATACTCTAGATGAGGCCTAACCAGGGCCGAATAGAGAGGAACCAGTACCTCGTGCGAATTGGAAGCTCTACTAATGCAGCCTAAAATAGCATTGGCCTTTCTTGCAGCCATATCGCACTGTTGGCTCATATTCAGCTTGTGATCTACAACAATTCCAAGATCCTTCTCGTTTGTAGTATCGCTGAGCCAAGTATCCCCCATCTTGGAACTGTGCATTTTATCCTCACAACAACCACCCTGTGAGTTAGGTTAGGCTGCGGGCCAGTGACTGTCCCAAAGTCACCCAGTGGGTTTCCATGACCGACTGGGGACTAGAACCCGCATCTCCTGAGTCCCGGCCCAACACTCTAGCCACTACACCACCGCTGGGTTATGGACTCCGTATACAACAGCTCCTTCCAGTTCTTTTCCCCAGGGAGAATTCTGTGGAAACATGGTCAGAGACACCACACTGCGTCAGCTTTGTGTCAGCCTTTTCTGACCGCGAGCCGGGAGCTTGGAGAAGCCGGCCACCCTTGCCACGTTCTATCAGTCAGCGGCACTCACGATGACGTGGAAGCGGGCCGTCGAGCAGGCCGTCCGGCCCACAGTGGCCCGAATCCTCTTCTGAAGCAGCTTTTTGGAGTTGCCGTCAAACACCGCCCTGGTGCCGAACTTCCTGTCGTCCAGGGAGACGTTGTATTTTATACCTAGGGAGGGGAGTTAGGGTTAGATCATGTTGTAATGTTCTTCAAAGAAGTCCTGCACGTATTAGCTAAAGTCTTAGTTAATGGTATAACATCAATTAGCATAGAATCAAACTTCAAGGTCTTCATGCCCATGGCTCAGGGGTCTGGAATATACCTCTGGGGGTATTTCAGATATGAGTCTGGGGTCTTTCAGGGGGTCTTCTTGTAAACCTCCCCCAAACCCTCACTCAAGCCACATCATTCCAGATCAAATCATCCATATTTCACTTGAAGCAGCCTTCTTCACGCAGCATAATTCAACCCTTTTAGCACCAGATTAACACATGTGACCGGTAGACAGCCAATGGCAAGGCTCGGGGCTGGCATCAAGAGTAGGCATGGTTGGGCCGTTGCCCAGGGCCCAGACCCCAGCGGGGGCCCACTAACAAAAGCCCCCTGGACCTGCTCCTCCCCTTCCCCACTGCAACCTGCTTGTTATGAGGAGGAGCAGAAAACGCTGCGGTCCGCTTGCTTGTGGCCTCCCCCTGCTTTTCAAGTAGGGTGACCCTATGAAAAGGAGGACAGCCCCCCTGTATTTTTAACTGTTGTATAGAAAAGGGAATTCCAGCAGGTGTCACTTGTATATATATGGAGAACCTGGTGAAATTCCATCTTCATCACAACAGTTAAAGCTGCAGGAGCCCTGCCCTCTTTTGTATCTGGTCAGATTACAGCTGGACATCAGGAAAAAATTCCTGACTGTTAGAGCAGTACGACAATGGAATCAGTTACCTAGGGAGGTTGTGGGCTCTCCCACACTAGAGGCATTCAAGATGGACAACCATCTGTCAGGGATGCTTTAGGGTGGATTCCTGCATTGAGCAGGGGGTTAGACTCGATGGCCTTAGAGGCCCCTTCTAACTCTACTATTCTATGATTTTATGGTCACTCTAGTATAGCTCCTGCAACTTTAACTGTTGTGATGAAGAGGGCATTTCACCAGGTGCTGCATGCAGAACAATGACACCTGCTGAAATTCCCTTTCCAAGCAAGCAAGTAGCAGGAGTGGTGGGAAAGAGGAAGAGGAGGAAGAGGAAGAGCGAGACCAACTGGCGGCCATGGTGGCGAGGAGGAAGACTCACTGAGGCTGGAGGCTGGCTGGGGGTGTCTTGCCGAAACCCCCTCCCTTCACAAAAACCTGAAGGTACTCACTAAAGTGACTGTCCCTCGGGCCCAGAGAGCGAGAAGACGTGCCGAAGCAGACGTTGGCCGTGACGCAGAGGGACTCTTTGCCGTTCCTTTGGCAGTTCTTCTGGATCACATTGATGGAGGAAGGGTTGGCAGAGATGGAGGCGTTGACCTGCACAATCCTCCTTGACCTGACCCCCTCGGCGAGAAGGGAAATACCGTATTTCTTCACTTGTAAGACGCCATCGATTGTAAGACACACACTAATTTCAGTACCATCAACAGGAAAAAAAAAACCCTAAGACGCACCCGCGATTCTAAGACGCACCCCGTTTTTAGAGATGTTTATATGGGGAGGAAAGTGCGTCTTAGAATCGAAGAAATAGGGTAGTAAACGTTCATAAATATTTTTTAAAAAAACAACAACACTCCCAATGTGGCAACAGGAAGCAAATAGCAAACTGGACACAAGGGCTCCGAGGTAAAAGGATTCCGGGCATGACGTTTGTTTAGGCCGGACGGATTCTGGGGGCCAGAATTGTATGGTCAAGAAATACTTTTGTAAGCCGCCGCGAGAGCCTTTTTTGGCTGAATGGCGGCATAAAAATGCTTAAATAAATAAATAATAAATTAATAAATTGTGAGAGAAAGACAAGTTATCAATGGGGAAATAATGTGCGCCCTCCTTTTCCCTGAAGGCTGGTAGGGTGATCCTATGAAAAGGCGTATGGGGCTCCTGTATCTTTAAGAGTTGCATAGAAAAGGGAATTTCAGCAGGTGTCCTTTGTATATATGGAGAACCTGGTGAAGTTCCCTCTTCATCACAACAGTTAAAGGTGCAGGAGCTATACTAGAGTGACCAGATTTAAAAGAGGGCAGGGCTCCTGCAGCTTTAACTGGTGTGATGAAGAGGGAATTTCACCAGGTTCTCCATATACACAAATGACACCTGCTGAAATTCCCTTTTCAATACAGCTGTTAAAGATACAGGAGCCCGGTCCTCCTTTCCATAGGGTCACCCTATCTTACCCAGGAACATGCTGAGGTCCAAAGAAGATGTGAGAAGGAGTGGTGGCCACAGCACCCCCACCCCGCCTCAGTAAAATCTACCATTTTGTCGTGAATAACGAAGAGCCTGACAGCACCTCAGAAACTAACAAGCTGCAGTGAGTTACAGGCCCTCTGGCAAGAGTCCTACTCGGGAGGAGGGTCTCGCTCTTGAGCAGTCCTCTTTTGTAACTGAGCACTCCTTCTCAGGGGAGCCCTGCCTCTTAAGGCCTCAAGGCCTTTCGGGGAACTTTGCAGAGCCGGATTCGGCCACCCGAAGGGCCAGACCCAGTTTCCAGGGCTGAGGTTCAGCACCCTGCCCTGGAATGCAATGAACTTCTTCAGACGAGTGTTTTATCGCACGCTCGGAACTGGCCACTCGTGGTTCTTCGTGGGGCATTTTAACAACGCAGCGATCTTCCCACGGGCCTCCCCGCTCCTTCTGCTCTTTTTTCCGTCACAAAATAAGACCCTGAAAATCCGGGGGTTTTTTGGGCTGTAACAATACTTGCCGCTATTTCCTGCCGTGTGCAGGAGAAGCTGCGCAATAAAAACGCCCCCTGAATAGGCCACGTGGTTATTGCTTGCTTCCTCTTTCTTCCCCGTGTGAAGAAAGAGGAAGCTGTTCATCCCTATTGTGGGACAGAAGCAGCCCTGCGTCTCCTCCCTGGGAACGTCACGTGGTGGTGGGGGAACTGGGAACTGGGGGAGCACAGCAACAGCCTGCTACAACGGCATCCAAGGCAGAGTGAGTATTTATTTATTAATTTATTACATTTATATCCCGCCCTTTTTCCTCCTAGGAACCCATAATCCTCCTCTCCATTTTTCCTCACAACAACAACCCTGCGAGGTGGGAAGGGCTGAGAGTCTGTGACTGGCCCAAAGTCACCCAGTGGGATCCCATGGCTGAGTGGAGACTAGAACCCGGATCTCCCGACTCCCAGCTCTAATGTAGTATGAGGACTGGGGGGGACCTAGGTTCAAATCCCCCCTTGGCCAAGAACCTTGCTGGTTGACCCTGGGCCAGGACTCGCTATGTCTCAGCCAACCTACCTCCCAGGGATGTTGTGAGGATTAAATAGGGATGAAATGCTGCACACTTCTGAGAGTTCCATGGTGGTGGTGGTGGGGGAAGCTGGGCTACAAATGTACAGAGAGAATGTATGCCCCGCTTTCCTATCAATTGAACTGAAACAGACTGAAACAGCTGGGCATGTTTAGCCTGGAAGAGGAGATTGAGGGGAGACATGAGAGCACTCTTCAAATACTTGAAAGGTTGTCACCCAGAGGAGAACCAAGATCTCTTCTCAATCCTCCCAGAGTGCAGGGCAGGATCTACACTACTGCTTTAAAGCACTTTAAAGCGCTTTATAACAGTTTTGACAACTGTTGGGGCCCAGGACACACTCTGTATACAGTTGTCAAAACGTTTTCAAAGTGCTTTAAAGCGCTTTAAGAGCAGTAGTGTAGATCCCCTCCAGGACACGAAATAACAGGCTCAAGTTAAAGGAAGCCAGATTCCAGCTGGCCATCAGGAAAAACTTCCTGACTGCTAGAGCAGCACTACAATGGAACCAGTTACCTAGGGAGGTTGTGGGCTCTCCCACACGAGAGGCCTTCAAGAGGTAGCTGGACAGCCATCTGTCAGGGATGCTTGAAGGTGGATTCCTGCATTGAGCAGAGGATTGGACTCAATGGCCTTATAGGCCCCTTCCAACTCTGCTATTCTATGATTCTATGATTCTATCAATTCCGATACGCAGGGCAGCGAACGGCAGGAATGATCCACTTCTCTTCCCGCCGCTTGGGTGGAGTTCCTCCCCCTCCTGTTTCCGTGGCCTGGCTTCCTGCACCGCTCACCTCAAGACTACGGCTGCACCCTGAGCCCCAACGGCAAGGTCCACCAGGCCGTCCCCGTCCAAATCGATCTGCCCGTCCAAGCTGCGGCCAAAGTAACTGAGCCCCTGGCGGAGCCCGGACGATTCAATTCGCTGTCAGAAAGAACAAATCGAAGGCTGAAGAGACATAGAAACGTTTGTTTGTTCATTTTCTTGAGCGGGGGCGGGGGGTCTTCTCTGCAAGCATCGCCACTGCATTCAGTCGAAAGGTACCTTTCCTTCTCCAGCGTCAACATCTGGAAAAACCTCACAAATATTCAGGTGGCCTTTTAAAGATATATGTAAGACCTGAAGTTGCGGGAAACTGAGCTGCTCTACGTGGGGCTGCCTTTGAAGAGTGTTCGGAAGCTGGTTCAAAGAGCTGCAGCCAGATTGTTGACTGGGGCTGGTTAGAAGGAGCAGACGACGCCCCTGTTAAAATAGCTCCACCGGCTTCCAGTCTGTTTCCGGGCACAATTCAAAGTGCCTATAAAGCCCTATATGGTTCGGGTCCAGGTTATTTGAAAGACCGTATTCTCCCTTATGAGCCTGCCCGTGCTTTGAGATCTTCTGGAGAAACCCTTCTTTCAGTCCCACCTTCTTCACAGGCGCGCCTGGTGGGAACATGGGACAGGGCCTTCTCGGTGGCTGCTCCAATGCTTTGGAACTCTCTTCCCAGGGAAGCTAGACTGGCTCCCTCCCTGATGTGGTTTTGGATGCAGGCAAAGACTTCTTTGTTCCGGCAGGCCTTTGGCGAATAATCTGGGCCTCCATCTATACTAAGGACTTGTAAAATTGACATGTATTTTAAATGTTTAATGTTTTAATGTTGTAATATATTTAATATATTTTTAACTTTTGTATATTTCTATTTCATAGGTTTTAAAATGTACATGTTTTTAATTTTGTCAGGAGGAACAGGACTGGGCAAAGGCAGGATACAAATAAATATCATCATCATCATCATCAATTCAATGACATGCATATATCAGACATTTCAGATGTGAAGAAGGCCTCCCCCCACCCGCAGTTTTCACGCGGAAGTTCTGGGCGATTACGGCTTAAATAGGGTGACCATATGAAAAGGAGGACAGGGCTCCTGTATCTTCAGTTAAAGCTGCAGGAGCTATACTGCAGCTATACTGTGACCAGATTTAAAAGAGGGCAGCTTTAACTGTTGTGATGAAGAGGGAATTTCACCAGGTGCTGCGTGCATGCCAATGACACTTGCTGGAATTCCCTTTTCAATACAGTCTGGTCCTTCTTTCCATAGGGTCACCCTAGCTTAAAGGAGCTGCACTCGCTCCTCTTCCTTTTTCTCATCATGGCAGCCACGCGCCTGCTCGACAGGCAGAGAGCCAGGGAAGAAGTAGGCCGTGGCACCTCCTCCTCCTCCTTGCTACCTGCACTGCCTGGACCAGACCGAGAGGCAGGTGAACAAGCAGGTAGCAATGCCCCCCCCCCCTGTCAGTGAGCCCTCAATAGCGGCCCAACCCTTGACTCAAGCCGCCATCACTGGTACGCCAGGGCTCACTCACCTGTTTGAAGCGCGGCAGCACGGTGGTGCGGTACCCGTGGTAGACGTAGACGGCGCCCTGGTGGTTATCCTCCAACGGTGCACCCACCACCACGTCATTAAAGCTGTCGTGGTTAAGGTCAGGCACGGCCAGGAGGGAGTAGCCGAAGCGAGCGTCTTGAGGTTTGGGGTCAGCATGGAGGGTCCCATTGAAAGACAGGAGCAACTTCAAAAGAGCATGGGGGAGGAGAGAGGGAGAGAGAATGATTGAATACGTTAAGGTGACCAACTGTCAGGATTTCCCCAGATTTGTCCTGGTTTTTGTTCTTTCCATGGTGTCAGGGGGGATTTTCTATAAGTTTCAATAATGTCCTGGAATGACACACCTTCCCCTTTAAGGCTGCCATTAGCATGGCAGGAGGGAATGACATGCTTTCTTGAGGCACGTCATTCCCCTCACCCCGAGCTCCAATTGAGGTCTTAAAGGGGAAAGTGGGTCATGCGTGGACATTATAGAAAAGGCCCCAATTGGAGTGGATGGTGGTGGTGCAGAATGAAATCCTTTCCCCTCCTCCACTCCAATCGGGTTCTTTAAGGTGGCGGGGGAATCACGTACTTTCTGCAGGACTCAGAAAGCTGCTTCCCCACACGCACACTAGGTGTCCTCTTTTTTGGTTTCCCAAATATGGTCACCCTAGAATACGTGTAACTGACGTGGTAGAGGTAGTGGGATCTCTGTTCTTATGCCGCAGCCCACCAAAACAAGGAAGAAAACCTCCGTTTCTCAGATATGAGAACTTCTGTTGGAATGGGGCAGAGGGCAGGTTTAGTTTGCACTCAGGACAGGGATGGGTGAGCGAGAGGTATTGGAGCGCGCCAGGAACCCCCCAAGATTCAGCGCGTTGCTGGTCTCCTCTTCGATTTGCGCTTGCCTTTATTGTTTGTGTTCCACCAACAGGGAAACTGCACAAAACCAACAGCTATCAAACATGAAAGCTAAGCAAAAGAGAACCCCACAATTCTGTGCAAATTTCTATATATATTTTTCAAATTTCCCCCACAGAGTGACGTGTAGGTGATTCAGACTTTGTGCATTTGGGGGAAATTGTGCATTTTGGGAAAGCGGGATTTTGAGAAATGTTTACGATTTGAGACATATTTGCAATTTGAGAAATTTTCCCACATTTCGAGAAAGTGGCATATTCAGTAAACCTTTTGCGAACCTGAACACAAGTTTGGGAGCTTGCAAACGTTTTTGGAGAAAACGTGCTCATGTTCAGGCTCGCGAACGGAGCATTTTCAAGTGATTGGCGAACTGTGAAACCAAATATTCAGACATCTCTAGAGGAACAGACAGCCAATTCTGGAGTCTGGAGGGGATGCCCAAATGCTGCAGGCGCTCAACCAATGAGTTGTAGACCTCCCCTCTTAGGCAGACATTGGGGAACAATTTCTCACAGCGCACAGGCAGGTCTCTCGTAACAGCTCTAGTTAAAATAAAAGGATCTGGTAGCAGCTGATGGAAGACGCCTTCTTCTGCCTGACTCTTTCTCCCTCTAGCGTGGTCTTGTGTATTTTGACAGGCAACAACTCTCTATGGTAGGATTGGCCTACAACTCCCATGATCCTTCATCATTGGCTATGCTGGCAAGGGCTGATGCGAGTTCTAGGCCAAAGCATCTAGAAAGACCACAAACTGCCTAGTCCTAACCTAGAGAGCTGCTATTTGTCAAAGTATTGCATCCAGTTCTGGTCACCACGCTTCAAGAAGGATGCAGACAAGCTGGAGCGCGTTCAGAGGAGAGCAACCAGGATGATCAGGGGCCTGGAAACAAAGTCCTATGAAGAGAGACTGAAATAACTGGGCATGTTTAGCCTGGAGAAGAGAAGATGGAGGGGAGACATGAGAGCACTCTTCAAATACTTAAAAGGTTGTCCCACAGAGGAAGGCCAGGATCTCTTCTCGATCCTCCCAGAGTGCAGGACACGGAATAATGGGCTCAAGTGACAGGAAGCCAGTTCAAGCTGGACATCAGGAAAAACTTTCTCACTGTTAGAGCAGTACGACAATGGAACCAGTTACCTAGTGAGGCTGCGGGCTTTCCCACACTAGAGGCCTTCAAGAGGCAGCTGGACAACCCTCTGTCAGGGATGCTTTAGGGTGGATTCCTGCATTGAGCAGGGGGTTGGACTCAATGGCCTTATAGGCCCCTTCCAACTCTACTATTCTAGGATTCTAAGTAGACAAGACTGGGCTAGCTGGAGAAAGAGTTTGGCCTGGTCTAAGACCATTTCATATGACCCTGGTGTCCTAGTTGCGCTCATAACATCACCATCATTTTTTCCCCTTAGGATTTTAATTTTTTGTGTTTTTTTGTGGGGGAAGACAGGAGAAAGATACGCAAGTATCAGGATGAAGATGGGAAAAGATGGACCCACACCGTACCCAATTGCTTGTAGGTCTTACGGAGCACATTGAGGTTCAAGGTGGGTCTTTCCACACTGTACCAATTGCTAGTAGGTCTTTCACGTTGGAAAGACTTGATGGCTTTGTCGTTCCTGTTCTCCATTTTAGGAGCAGTGGGGGGGGCGTGAATTCCCTGCTCAAATGCACTCACCTGCCCCACTCTGTAGATGTAAACTCGACCGGTCTCCTTGTTCTGAGGGCCCAGGTACATGGGGGCAGCCACCAGCAGTACGTCTGTGATTCCATCTCCGTTCACATCCACGGGACACACTTCACTGCCAAAGTATGAGCCAATCTGCAAACGTAGGCAAAACCTATGTCACAATTGGACAAATCCCTCTGCGCTAGGCACAACTCACACTCCTTATTTTGCATGAGTTTCTAAGGCTGCAACCCTAGGCATGTTTAGACAGAAGCAACGTCCTACCGTTTTTACTCTCCCGAAATTCACACCAATTTATTTGCAGGGAAATACGCACGTTTTTGCTGAGACTGGAAAATATATCGGGGCAAGGGAAGTTGAATGGAATGGGGGACCACGTGCTAAATGTGACCTATTAAAATAAACTACGTAAATCGTTGCAAAACCTATTTTGGAATTATTTGCGTATTTTTCCGCGTAACGGATATTTTTTAAAAAATTGAATTCATCTGTGAACGAACACCAGAATGAATGAAACCAAACAACCCATGAAACACACACGGAACGGATTTCACGAAATCCGGGCATCCCTAAATTCGTTTCGCATCTCACCTGGTCTCCAATCAGGGCTTGGGAGATGGTTACGCTGCTGCCGCTGTTCATCTCAAACAAGATCACCTTCCCCTTGTGTCTGAAACGGGGGGCGCCGGCCACGTACAGCCCCTTCCCGTTCCTGAGTTTGATTGAGGAGACTGTGTAGCCTGGGAAAGAGAAAGGGAGAGAGAGAATAAAGAGAAGGGGGGGAACCCTCATCCCTGCCATGTCCTGGGGCCTTGCTAGACGGAGGTTCAGCCCGGAGCTCGCCCCGGGCTCGCCTGTGCGTCCAGTTGACGCACAGGGGATCCCGGGGTCAGGCAGGGGTGAAACCTCCCTGGGCGCGGGGTAAATGAAACCCCATTTAGCCCGGTTTTTCCTGCAGTCCCAGCCTCAGGTTGAGCTGAGGCTGGGACCGCGGACGTGTGGACCATTCCGCTGCTTTTCCCGGCTACTGCACTTACGCGCGAGTAGCTGGGAAAAGCGGCGGACTGGCCACAGCGCTCCTGCCCCCTTCCCCCGATTCCCCCCCACGACCTCCCCTGGTCTCCAATCCCTCCCCTGTCCCCCCGTCCATGTCTCACCCCACCCCACCCGTCCCCACCTCCTGTGTTATGTCGCCGCTGCCGCCACTGTCCCCAGCCAACATTTCCTGTTGTCGCCATGTCCGGCCTGCAGGACATGGTGACAGCAGGCATCACAGGCCGGACATGGCGACAACAGGAAACGCCGGCTGGGGACAGTGGCGGTGGCAGCGGGACAGAGTGGCTGGGGACAGCGGCGGCAGCGGCGCAGGACACAGGAGGTGGGGACGGGGGGAGTCGCAGGCCAGGGGAGGTCATGGGGAGGGAAATCGGGGGATGGGGATGGGGGGACCCTATTTTTTTTAAAAAAACTCTTACCTTTCCGGTGGTGCGCTCCTGCGCACACCGGCCCCTTTAACAACAAAAATGGCGGACGCGACGGGGCTTTGTCGTGTCTGACATGTAGATAGGTGCAACGGCCCATGCTAATTGTAGCGCGGCCTTGCCGCGCCTGAAGCACCGATTTTCAGGTAGGTCTAGCAAGGCCTCTGGACTCACTGGTTACTGGTTAGCCTTGGGTTGGTCATTTTAACCTTCGGCCTCAGTTCTCAGGGGTTGGACTTGATGGCCTTGTAGGCCCCTTCCAACTCTACTATTCTATGATTCTATGATTCCTTCCTGTAAAATGGGAACAAACATTGACCAACCTCACCAGGTTGGTGTAGGGAAAAAGAAAAACCAAAGATGCCAAGAACTGTGGAAATTAGAAGTGCTTAACGTAGTAACATTAAACAAAAAGGAAGGAAAGGAACCTCTCGTGCAAGCACTAAGTCATTACTGACTCGTGGAGGGACGCCAGCTTTCACTGACATTTTCTTGGCAGGCCTTATAACGGGGTGGTTTGCCGTTGCCTTCCCTGGCCGTTATTACCTTTCCCCCAGGTAACTGGGTACTCATTTAACCAACCACAGGAGGATGGAAGGCTGAGTCGACCCGAGCCGGCTGCCTGAAACCAGCTTCCGCTGGGATCGAACTCATTAAACAAAATGAATATGTAAATAAAAGGAAAGGAAAGGAACCTCTTGTGCAAGCACTTGAGTCATTGCTGACTCCTAGAGGGATGCCCGCTTTCACTGACGTTTTCTTGGCAGGTCTTATAGTGGGGTGGTTTGCCGTTGCCTTCCCCAGTCGTGGTTCCCTTTCCCCCAGCTAGCTGGGTACTCATTTTACCGACCTCGGAAGGACGGAAGGCTGAGTCGACCTGAACTGGCTGCCTGAGAACCAGCTTCCGCTGGGATCGAACTCAGGCCGTGGGGAGAGTTTCGGCTGCAGTAACTGCCGCTTACCACTCTGCGCCACACGAGGCTCTTATGTAAATAAAGCAATTATGTAAATAAAGCAATACTAATTAATGAACAACGGGTTTTTCAAGACTCTTGTGAATAATGTTAAAGACTACGATTTTCCATGACTACATATGAGCTGATAACATTATGATCCATTCTGTCAGGGGTGGGGAAACTCCGGCCTGTGGGCCAATTTGGGCGGCCCCTCCCCTACGTCTCAGGACCAGTGGGGGGAGGAAAACCCACTATTACCTTTGATTGGAGATAACAGCGGGGATTCCAGTGCTGCTCGCTCTCCCAATTTAGGTGGGGGAGAAGCGGAATGCTAAGTGCTTCATCCACCCCACATACTCCCCATGCTGGCTGGGGGTGATGGCAGTTGAAGCCCAACAGATCTGAAGGGCACCAGGATGGGGGACGACACTGTAGTATGTTTTTAGTACGGTTTTTAGGAAGTCTTAACTAGAATTGTGCACTGACCTCCCCCCCCCCCAATCCTCTTCGTGGCCCGATCCTCTTTGGGCCAATCCACACATCCCCCGCTTCGCTCCACGGAATGAGATCCGGCTCCGCCGCCGTCACCGCATGGATGGCAGCGGCTGTGCCAGGTAAGCCAACCCCCCCCACCCCCTTACCTGTGTCCGTCATTGTGGGCTTCAATTTAGGCCCCAGCTTGAAGCCAGAAGAGGCCTTGGCCTTCACTTCCGGCTTCAACCGGGGCCTCAATTGAATCCCGCGACGGACTGCGATGGACACAGGTAAGCCTCCCTCCTCCCTGCCCCCTTACCTGGCTCCATCGCTGTCACCGCAGGGACTGCGGCGGCAGCGCCAAATGAGTCCTCTTCCCCCCCCTGCTTACCTGTGTCCGGAGCTCCGGATTGAGGCACTCCTCTTCGCCTCGATCCGCAGCCCCCCCCGACTCTCTTCGCCTCCGCCTTTTCCGGAGGCGACTCGGGCCGCCTCGCTATTGCTTCTCTGACCCGAAGCGAAGCACAGCCCTAGTTTTAACAATGTATGCTATGTTTTTAATCAATATTTTATGTATTTTATACTTATTGTTCCCTGCCTCGATCAGGATGAAGAGACAGGTAGGAAATAAATTGATGATGATGATGTTAAAGCGTTGCTTCCTTCCTTCCTTCCTTCCTTACCCAGATAGGCAGCGTGGTTTTTCAGCTTCAGGGGGAACTCCCTCTCAAAGGCTTCCCGCGGCGGGATGAAGCGACCCGTCCTGCCCTCCTTCAGCACGGCCCCATTCCAGTCGTAGGCCCCCACCATGCCAAAGAGGATCCCATCCTGCCAGGGAACAAGCAACGAGAGCGGTCCAGCCACACACAATGCAAGGGAGACCTCAAGAGCTTGCTCTGTGAACTTAACATTCAACGACTAATAGGGTTTTTTTTTACAGGGAAATCTCACCACGAAGTGAGAATACATAACACCTATGTATTCTCCATAAAACTAGAGTGGTGCTCCATACCAACCTCTCTTTCTGTCCTAAAGTCCTGAAACTCCTGGTTTCAGTCCAGCTAAACACAAAAAACCCTTTTTGGAAGGACGGGGCTCAGGCTGCCACTATACATTCATTGCAATTATATTCCATCATTCGTCCAGGATGCTCAGGATGGAATACATAATCACTCCCCCCACATTTTATCCTCACAACAGTCCTGTGAGGTAGGGTAGTCCCAGGGTTAAGGATGTGTCCAAGGTCACCCTATCAGCCTTGCGGGGTGGGGGTGGGGTGGAGGGAGGTTGACCCTCCACCCAGGCCTCCATGAGCCAAATGAGGGATGTGGTGCCACCCCAGAGATCACGTGGTGGTGCCCTCCCAGGCGATATTGGGTCCTGGCCAAGGTGCCATGCTTTCTATAGGAGGGGGGGCGGCCCAATAAGTCACGGGAACCCCTGCTTCTCTCCCTGATTCAGGGGGAGCGGTGCACAGGCGAACCTCTGCTTTATTCCCAACCTTTGTAAACTGCCCAGGGAGCTTCGGCTCTTGGGTGGGATAGAAATGCAATCCATGAAACAAAATGCAAACCACAGCTCGAACACAACACTGTGGATCCCTCACCCTGCATCCTGCCCAAGACCCCAATAGCCTCCAGGGCTTGAGGGGCTGGAGTGGGGGCTGCAACGTAAGGAGTGTGGAGGGGCCAAGAACCCTGCTATGCATTTTTTCAGCCACTCCAGTCTTAGTCTGATGCTCCAACCATTACACCCTGCTGCCCCACGCTCTGATCATGTCCAGATAAGATCACTGTAAAGCATTCCATGTAGGGCTGCCTTTGGAGACAGTTGGGAAACTCCAGTGGGTCCAAAAGGAAGCACCCCCATTTAGCTCCATCCCAAATTTATTTTTATTGATTGATTGATTGACTGATTACATTTTTATACTGCCCCATAGCCGAAGCTCTCTGGGCGGTTTATAAAAATTAAAAACAATAAACATTAAAAAAAAAGTACACAACATTTAAAAACTGTCAGAAACATCAAAACAACAGTATAAAAATAACGGTATTCATTTAAAAACAACAGTTCTGGGGTCCGTTAGAAAACAAACATAGCGTTGTGAAATGCTGTTAAATGCCTGGGAGAAGAGGAAAGTCTTGACCTGGTGCCTGAAAGATAACAGTGTTGGTGCCAGGCGAGCCGCATCGGAGAGTCGGGGGGCCACCACTGAAAAGGCTGAGCTCATTGACTCTGTCCTCTCTATGGCCTTCTCGAAACGAGCTCAAGGGTGGCCACTCACGGACGTTTGCACGTCATTTTGACGATGTCATGAACCTCCTGCAAATCTCCCTCTCCTTCCCCTGGTTATTCCATTTTTTTTAAAAAAAATGCCTTGGATATCACGATTCTTCTGAAATATCTCGGGATTGCCTACTGTGTGCAGGGCAAGTTGCGCTTCAGAACACCCACTAGAGGGCGCTTCCCCATTAAATCCTAGGAGCACTGAGAGGAGGGGAAGTTTTCAATTAGACCATGTGGTCGGCCCTCTCTTCCCATGTAATTCAGCTCATTGCAGTTGCACAAGAGAAGCAGGAAGCAAAGTGTCCGGTAAGCAAACACAATTTTCTTTGAATCTAAAGAAGCCCTAAGTCAATCAGAACAACTGAGAACTCAAGAAAGCAACTGACTATGTAGCCCCACCCCTCTATTTGCATATCCCCACCCAGTGATCCACTGAGCAGGGGGTTGGACTTGATGGCCTTATAGGCCCCTCCCAACTCTACTATTCTATGATTCTTTGCTTGGCCTCACTAGAGGAGCCTTCCCCCATGCTGGTGCATGCAGGGTGGGGATGATGGGGATTGTAGTCCAGCACATCAGGTGGCCACCGTTTTGGGGAAGGCGTGTGACACACAGCCGGTTCATTAGAAACCACCTGCCTGTGCCCTTCGCCCAGCCTTCAAGCTTCCTTCCCCAGTGGGCACATGGCCAGATCCAGAGGCTAGGTAGCCTTTTACTCCCAAGTCATCTTCTTACCTCGAGAAGGTGAGTGGAGAAGCCGATCTGGGACATTTCCAGCTCAAAGGAACTATATTCGCGGGTCCCTAACGGGAAATAGTAACCATTTAACCTTTGCACTTCACGTTGGGTATAATGAGTTTAAAAGCAGCCAAAAAGCCCTCCCGCACCTGCCCTCCAAGTTCTGACCTCACCACATTTTCTGGGGGCCCAGTACCACCAGATTTGCCCCCCAATGCCCCCCCCAGCATTTGGCTGCCATCTTAATTCTCCCCAATGCCCCCAATGTGGTGTTGCTCAAGGGCATTGTGGGAAATTAAAATGATAATTTATTTATTTATTTACAATATTTATATACTGCTCCGTATCTAAAATCAATTCCAGAGTAGTGAAAATAGGAATGAAACTGTAAAAAAGAAAGAAGTTTAAAAACAGCAAATTAAAATGGTTCAATTTAAAAACAAAGGAACCAGAAAAACTGGCTGGTCCGTTGCGGAGGGCTTCCTGGAACAGAGTTGTTTTCAGGAGGCACCAGAAGCAGCCTAGTGGTGGCGCCTGCCTGACCTCCAGGGGCAGGGAGTTCCACAGAGAAGGGGCCACCACACTCAAGGCTCTTCTCCTGGTGGGTTCCAATCCAGCCAAAGGTCCATGTGGAACCACCAGGAGCCTGGCCTCTGATAACCTCAGTGACCGGGCAGGTTGATAGGGGAGAAGGCGCTCTCTCAGGTCCCAAGTTCTTTAGTCACCAAGGGCACAGTTGGAGGACATCTCATACTGCTGGATATGCCCAACTCCTGTGTGTGTGTGTGTGTGTGTGTGTGTTTGTGGACGGCACTAAGCGAAGTCCCCCTACCAGACTTGGCCATGTGCCCCACTCATATCTAGACATGATTTGGTGTCTGTGACATCTTTTTGATATCCGTGTTTTGTTTTCCTCCTCCCTCCCAATCCTTTTTCTTTTTGTGCCATGTCTTTTAGATTATAAACCTGAGGACACGGACTGTCTCATTATTAATCTTTGCAGGAGGACTTTTGGCCGAAGAGCAGTGTAAAAATACTGTAAATAAATAAATGTAGCAAAGCCAGGAAACTGTAATGAGCTCCCAAATGCTTCTCATGCGCTCAATTTTGCTTAACTGTTCTAAACCACAGCGGCTCCTGTGGTACCCTCCCAGCTCCTCGTGCCAGCATGAACAATCCCAGCCTTCCGGTACCTTCGAGGCTGAATATCCTATCGCCCAAAGCATCCACAATATCATTTAAGGCTGCCTCATCGGTCACGTTGAAGAAATACTTCTCGTCGGGGTCGCTGGCGATGTATTTGATTTCGTTGATGAAAGAGTTTGGATCTTTCTGCCGCCGGATGTAGTGTCCCAACACCTGAGGGAAGAAAAGCCACAAGAGATTGGGGCACAACCTGCCTCAGAACATTATGTGTGTGGGAAAATACAAGTAATGGCGAGGGAACAGGAAGAGGAAAATACAAGGGGTCTCAAGGCACAGATCTGGGCAATCCCAGATAACTATGTCAGTTTTTAAGCTGCTTCTATCACTGTGAGCATTTCTACATTAAGGAAAAATCCCATCCCCTTTCCAGCCTTTTTTTCCTTGGTCCCTTCCACGTTCACCACGTCAGGCCTCATCTAGAGTATTGCGTCCAGTTCTGGGCTCCACAATTCAAGAAGGACGCAGACAAGTTGGAGCGTGTTCAGAGGAGGGCAACCAGGATGATCAGGGGTCTGGAAACAAAGCCCTATGAAGAGAGACTGAAAGAACTGGGCAGGTTTAGCCTGGAGAAGAGAAGATTGAGGGGAGACATGATAGCACTCTTCAAATACTTAAAAGGTTGTCCCACAGAGGAGGGCCAGGATCTCTTCTCGATCCTCCCAGAGTGCAGGACACGGAATAACAGGCTCAAGTTAAAGGAAGCCAGATTCTGGCTGCACATCAGGAAAAACTTCCTGACTGTTAGAGCAGTACGACAATGGAACCAGTTGCCTAGGGAGGTGGTGGTCTCTCCCACACTAGAGGCCTTCAAGAGGCAGCTGGACAACCATCTGTCAGGGATGCTTTAGGGTGGATTCCTGCACTGAGCAGGGGGTTGGACTCGATGGCCTTGTAGGCCCCTACCGACTCTGCTATTCTATGATTCTATGATCCTTCAGGCGCGCCCACGTAATTTGTAATTGAGACCTTCCCCTCTGGCGGAAGTTTCATAAAGCTCAATGAAACATTGCCATCTAGAGGCGGAATTAATCCTGCGATTATTTTAGATACCGTTTTATCTCTGGTTTTTCTTTTAGCGAGGTTTCCGGGGGGAAGGTGCAAGAGACGTCTAGGACATTGATGGCATCATGTAATGGACCTGCAAACTTCTGTGAGTGGCCAATCATGAGCATGCTATAAATCATAGGAAAGGGGGCGTGGCATCTAGGGTAGGGTGGCCCTATGGAAAGGAGGACAAGGCTCCTGTATATTTAACATTTTATAGAAAAGGGGAATTTCAGCAGGTGTCATTTGTATGCATGCAGCGTCTGGTAAAATGCCCTCGTCATCACAACAGTTCAAGCTGCAAGAGCCCTGTACTCTTGGCCAGATGCAAAAGAAGGCAGGGCTCCTGCAACTTGAACTGTGGTGATGAAGAGGGCATTTCACTAGGTGCTGCATGCATATCAATGACAACTGCTGAAATTCCCTAGTTGATACAACTGTTAAAGATACAGGAGCCCTGTCCTCCTTTCCATGGGGTCTCCCAAATCTAGGGAAGCCCTGAGGGCCGGTTTGGGACCCCGAGGCTGAGATCTTGATAGGCTGGAGTGCTGGGCTGAAAACAACAGAATGAAACTTAATAGGGATAAATGCCAAGTTCTACATCTAGGAAATAGAAACCAAATGCACAGTTACAAGATGGGGGATATTTGGCTCAGCAATTCTACAAACGAGAAGGATCTTGGAATTGTTGTAGATCACAAGCTGAATAGGAGCCAACAGTGCGATAAGGCTGCAAAAAAGGCAAATGCTATTTTGGGCTGCATTAATAGAAGTAGAGCTTCCAATTCGCACAAGGTACTGGTTCCTCTCTATTCGGCCCTGGTTAGGCCTCATCTAGAGTACTGCGTCCAGTTCTGGGCTCCACAATTCAAGAAGGACGCAGCCAAGCTGGAGCGTGTTCAGAGGAGGGCAACCAGGATGATCAGGGGTCTGGAAACAAAGCCCTATGAGGAGAGACTGAAAGAACTGGGCATGTTTAGCCTGGAGAAGAGAAGATGGAGGGGAGACATGAGAGCACTCTTCAAAGACTTAAAAGGTTGTCACACAGAGGAGGGCCAGGATCTCTTCTCGATCCTCCCAGGGTGCAGGACATTAGTGAGGCAGGTGGCTACCAGGAGAAGGGCCTTCTCTGCTGTGGCACGAATGAGCTCCCTAAAGAGGTTCGCTTGGCACCTACATTAGATGCTTTTAGATGCCAGGTGAAGACCTTTTTATTCTCCCAGCATTTTAACAGTCTATAAATAAATTTTAACTTGGTGTTTTAAACGTGTAATTTTGCATTGCTGCTGTTTTTATCTGGGTGAGGTTTTATATTGTATTTTATATAATGGTTTTATATTGTTGTTTTATACTTTGAATGTTTTTAATTTTTGTGAACCGCCCAGAGAGCTCCGGCTATTGGGCGGTATAGAAATGCAATAAAGAAAGAAAGAAAGAAAGAGAAGAAGAATTTACCCTCACCCCCCACCCCAAATTGAAAACTATGCAACTCATATCTGAATTTTGTAGTGCAGAGAAAAATTGAAAAAAGAACTTGCCCTGCTGGAATTAGGAATATTATAGGATCTTTGGTTTTAACAATCAGCTTTGAGGATGACCATTTAACAGATGCGGATGAATGTTTATTATAAGGCAGTTGTGTGTGAATTTTTGCACCACAAGGCGTAATTGGATTAAACCCATGCTTCTCATTTGATTTAAGTGCTTTTAATACTGCTTTTCAACTGTAAAAAATTTACAAACAGCTAACAATGAATTTCTGGCTGGGGAATGCTGGGAGTTGTAGGCCGCCTTCATACATCATTGGTACGAAATTCTGCTATCTGGAACAAAGCCTTGATCATCTGTTATGGAAATCGTGGAAAGCGGAAAGGAGCTGGGCTGAAACAGTGGTTGAAGAACTGTGCTGTGTGAATTTGCTTTTTTATAGTACATCTGTCTTCACTCGCACAAACACACACACACACACACACATACATGCAGGTTGGGTTCACACAACATGCCAACCCACACTCAGTGGCTGAGCGTGTTGTTGTACCGTGGGCTATCGTGTTGTCTGAATGCAGCGTGTTTTTCCGCAGGCTGGGTTGTTAACCGTGCAGTGTGGCTTGTTCACCTGAACAATCCCAAAACAAACCATGGGTTCTCAGGATGGCTTGTTCAAGAAAAATAAGCCGCATTGCATGGTTAACTAACCATCCTGTGGAAAATGTTCTGCGTTCTGACAAGACGCTAACCCACGGTACTACAACAACCCACAATTCAACAACAACCCACACCCAACCACTGGGGCAGGGGGGTAGCGTGTTGTGTGAACCCAGCCATTCTCTCCCTCACACACACACACACGCGTCTACACACACAAGGAGCAACTTGTAGATGCTTCCAGGTCCCAGCGCACTCACCGCAATGGCGTAGCGCGTCACATTCCGTTCCTCACACTCTTCCAGGGCGTCCTGGAGTTCTTCGCCATCATGGGACTCCCCGTCGGTCACCACGATCATCAGTTTGGTGGCCCCCTCTCTCCCGCCTCGTTCTGGACTGAAGGCCTCTGTGCTGAAAGAGAGAAATCGGGAAGGAGGCGCAGAGGAGACCGCTTGAGGGGATGCTGTCCTGCTCTACGTGCGGCGTCAGGATCTCGGCTGCTGTTAGGAGTGTCAACAGGTCTGGTTTATGGAGGACAACCTGCCAGGATGGTCTCCAGTACAAGTCCCATTGAATCCAATATAAACTTCTCCTGTTAACCTTCAAAGCTTTTCACAGTCTAGCTCCTTCCTATCTCTCCTCTCTCATCTCACACTATTGCCCCGCTCGTGCTCTTCGCTCCTCTGATGCCATGCTTCTCGCCTGCCCAAGGGCCTCTACTTCCCTTGCTCGGCTTCGTCCATTTTCGTCTGCTGCCCCTTACGCCTGGAACGCTCTTCCAGAACATTTGAGAACTCCAAGTTCAATCGCAGCTTTTAAAGCTCAACTAAAAACTTTTCTTTTTCCTAAAGCTTTTAAAACTTGATGTTGTGCGGACTTTATACTGCTAGTTTTACCCTACCCTGTGCCTGCTTACCCTACCCTGTGCCTGTTGGCATTCTCTTCCCCTCCTTATTGTTTTACTATGATTTTATTAGATTGTAAGCCTATGCGGCAGGGCCTTGCTATTTACTGTTTTACTCTGTACAGCACCATGTACATTGATGGTGCTATATAAATAAATTAATTAATTAATTAATTAATAATAATAATAATAATAATAATAATAATAAATGAATGGGGGCTGCTGTGCCTGTTTACCCTACCCTGTGCCTGTTTGCTTTCTCTTCCCCTCCTTATTGTTTTATCATGGTTTTATTAGAATGTAAGCCTATGCGGCAGGGTCTTGCTATTTACTGTTTTACTCTGTACAGCACCATGTACATTGATGGTGCTATATAAATAAATAAATATAATAATAATAATAATAATAATAATAATAATAATAATAATAATAATAATAATGCTGAGGCCCAGTTTCCATTCATTTCAATGTGAGCTTGCACAAGAGAACATCCTAAGTTTTGTGAACCATAGAATCATACAATAGCAGAGCTGGAAGTGGCCATTGAGTCCAACCCCCTGCCCAATGCAGGAATCCACCCTAAAGCATCCCTGACAGATGGTTGTCCAGCTGCCTCTTGAAGGCCTCTAGTGTGGGAGAGCCCACAACCTCCCTAGGTAACAGATTCCATTGTTGTACTGCTCTAACAGTCAGGAAGTTTTTCCTGATGTTTTGTCATACTGCCCGAATTTTTTCCTGATGTCCAGCTGGAGTCTGGCTTCCTGTGACTTGAGCCCGTTGCTCCAGCTATTGGGCTGTATAGAAATGAAATGAAATAAATAAATAAAATAGTACCATCAGTTAATTGATAATAATTAGGGATTCCCACTGGATAAACAGAGAAGAGCACAAAAGTGACAAAAAGAATTTGACACCTTCCATACAATCTGGTATACATTTATTGATTTTATTAACGAAACAAGGTCCCTGGGGAAATCACCAGCATCTCACGGGCCAATAAGGAAAGATATATTTAGGGTGCAAACCTACGCATGTTTAGACAGAAAAAAAGTCCTATAGCTTCCAGCACCCCCAGATAACGACAACTGAACCTTAAACTCCTGATGAACTTCTGGGGATGAATATCAGGTTATTCATATATTGACCCTCCTGTGATTCCTGTTACCTGCACTTAAATTTCTTATGTAATGTTCGTGTTTTGCTAGTTGAAAAGTTGTAATATTCTCTGTATGGTCATTGCTAATATTATAACTGTAATGTAAAATGCAATAAAATAAATATGGGGGGGGGGGGAAAGGGGGAATCCCCATTGAATGGTTGACTTCTGTCACCAAAATGTCCTTAGCTAACTCTAGACAAACGGACACATGCCATCACCTCAGACCCAGGTAGCCCCACGATGTGTTCATGCATAGCACTCTTCAAATACTTGAAAGGTTGTCACACAGAGGAGGGCCAGGATCTCTTCTCGATCCTCCCAGAGTGCAGGACACGGAATAACGGGCTCAAGATAAAGGAAGCCAGATTCCAGCTGGACATCAGGAAAAACTTCCTGACTGTTAGAGCAGTACGACAATGGAATCAGTGACCTAGGGAGGTGGTGGGCTCTCCTACACTAGAGACCTTCAAGAGGCAGCTGGACAACCATCTGTCAGGGATGCTTTAGGGTGGATTCCTGCACTGAGCAGGGGGTTGGACTCGATGGCCTTGTAGGCCCCTTCCAACTCTACTATTCTATGATACTATCTACTATCTGACTCCTGTTCCTCACCCCGCACCCCCAAGACACACCTACCAGGCCTTGTGGATTGCAGAAGCCGTCCTCGTTTCCAGACCCTCCTGTCGGCTAATGTTTTTGGCCGCTTCAATGACCTCCTCTGCTGTTTGGTAGTCCTTAAGAGTCCATTCGTGGATGGCAACCTCACTGTACTGCAAGACCCCAACCTACACAGAGAAAAGGAAGCAAACTGAGACAGGAGAAGCTGCCTTAGACTGAGTCAGGCTATGGGACCATCTAGTTGTTGTTGATTATTATTATTATTATTATTATTATTATTATTATTAATAATAATAATAATTTTCTCTTTTCTCACTTGTGGTGGGTAATGGGCTTTGCCAGGTCATGATGTCTTTTACTGATTCAGGAATTTCTTGACTATTGGAAATGTTTTAAGTATGACTTTCTGGATGTTGGTGTATGTTGGCAGGCCCAGTTTCTGAAGGTTTTCTGCATAATTTTTTGATGTAAGCCTGGTGACTGATGTGACTATCAGAATAATTGTGACCTTTTCCTGTTGCCATAGTTCTTTAACTTCCATTTTCCTCTTCCTTTTCTATGACATTTTTGTCATTAGGTATTGCTATGTCGATGAGGTATGTGTGTTTTTCTTTTTTGTCTACAACCATTATGTCTGGTCAGTTGCAAGGTATTGTTTTGTCTGTATGAATTGTTCTGTCCCAGTATATTTTACAATCTGCATTTTTCAAAATTGTTTCGGGTTGGTATGTATAGCATGGTGTAGGTTGTTTTGTTGAGGTTGAATTTGATGTTGGTGAATTATTTTTGCAGCTGTATTGTGTCTATCTGTATAGTCCATTCCTGCCAGGATTATTATTATTATTTCAATTTATACTCCGCCTATATACAGAATACCCTAGGCAGCATACAAAGTTAAAACAACGTAAACAAGATAAAAACAATCAATAAAGCGCCATAGGTAGCATAAAAATGTTAAAAACAATTTAAGAAGATAAAACAATCAATAAAACCATAAAATCAATCTATAACGGTCAGCAATACGATTCTTTTTGGGTTGATTTTTTATTGTAAATGTAAACAGATGAAAAGAATTGAGCAGGGGGATGGACTTGATGGCCTTGTAGGCCCCTTCCAACTCTGGTATTCTATGATTCTATAAAATCATAAAATAATAAGAAGAAAATGAGAGGGGGAAGGAAAGAAAAAAAGAACATTCTTTGTGAAGGCTTTTTCTCTCTTGAACTGCGCTACTATTTAAACATAAAGCACGCCATGATTTTGAAGTGGGCATGGCTTCAAAAGTGCACCTGAGTATGTGCTACTGGAGAAGGACCAGTGTGGCAAGTGTGACACCTGGTAAGGGGTGTGACACCTGGCAAGGGGTGTGCCAGGTGTGCCCAGGCACACCCTAATATCTCAAGCAACAAGCACCAAAATGGGGGGAGCATTGAGTCCAGATGCAGTGTGTCGTGTTTCTCAGAACACTCCTGCTTTTGATGGGAGGCAAATGATGAGGCCTGCTAAGTAATCTACAAAGCTTTTATTAAGCAACAAACGTCTCTTCTACCTGAAGAGAGTCTAACCTCTTGGGAACGTCCCCCTAGGCAAAACTATGCAAACTAAGCAAGACAATTGTCCGCTCAAGAAGAATAGGAAGCCACTTCCCAAACGCCCATAACTTCAGAGCGCCTGGTGCAGAGGCAGGTTCTGGCATAATCGAACTGACTTTCTCACGCCTTCCTTCCACGACATGCATTTGAGCTTCCAGCAGACCCTAGCATCAGCTAGTTTTTCGGGACTAGAAGAAAACTCACTTTTCACTGAGTGTGGAGGATTTGAGGAGATAAGCTCAGGAGAGAGCTGACTCCCAGCTGAGGAGTCTTCCGTGAGAGCTTCCTCCCCCACTGGTACAGGCTGGCTGGTGTCTGGCGCTGCATCTTCTAGTTCTGAATCTGATTCTGATTGATTACTTGAAACATCTTCTCCCAAAACAGGGGCAGTAGGGTTAGCCATGACACAGTGGGAACAATCCTTTGGCTGCCCTCCGGCTGCTCTGCTGATGCCATCCCCAACAGCACGCTGTTGCTCTAGGCAGCAGGACCGAAAAGTAATCGCTCTGCCAGGAGCCTCTCCCCGCGAGCCACGCTTCAAAGAAGCCAGGGAGACACCCCCCAAGCGTAATATCACCTTGTAAGCACCCCCTCCAATGGCCAGTATCACTACAAAGCCCCCCCCCAATGCTGGGGCTTGGAGGGCATCCTCTCATTCCCCCCCCCCCCCCGCAACAGCCCTCCTGCAGTCAGGCAGGCTGAAGTAGGGCATAGTATCATAGAATCATAGAATAGCAGAGTTGGAAGGGGCCTACAAGGCCATCAAGTCCAACCCCCTGCTCAATGCAGGAATCCACCCTAAAGCATACCTGACAGGTGGCTGTCCAGCTGCCTCTTGAATGCCTCTAGTGTGGGAGAGCCCACCACCTCCCTAGGTAACTGGTTCCATTGTCGTACTGCTCTAACAGTCAGGAAGTTTTTCCTGATGTCCAGCTGGAATCTGGCTTCCTGTCACTTGAGTCCGTTATTCCGTGTCCTGCACTCTGGGAGGATCGAGAAGAGATCCTGGCCCTCCTCTGTGTGACAACCTTTCAAGGCCTTGAAGAGAGTTATCATGTCTCCCCTCAGGTTTCTCTTCTCCAGGCTAAACAGGCCCAGTTCTTTCAGTCTCTCTTCATAGGGCTTTGTTTCCAGACCCCTGATCACCCTGGTTGCCCTCCTCTGAACACGCTCCAGCTTGTCTGCCTCCTTCTTGAATTGTGGAGCCCAGAACTGGACGCAATACTCTAGATGAGGCCTAACCAGGGCCTAATATAGAGAGGAACCACTCTCATGCGATTTGGAAGCTATACTTCTATTAATGCAGCCCAAAATAGCATTGGCCTTTCTTGAACCCATATCGCACTGTTGTCTCATATTCAGCTTGCGATCTACAACAATTCCAAGATCCTTCTCGTTTGTAGTATTGCTGAGCCAAGTATCCCCCATCTTGTAACTGTGCATTTGGTTTCTATTTCGTAGATGTAGAACTTGGCATTTATCCTTATTAAATTTCATTCTGTTGTTTCCAGCCCAGCACTCCAGCCCATCAAGAGCCATTAGTAGCTACAGTGTTTAATAAGTAAATGAATATAAATAATGCCCTTTATGATTGTGTATTCAATAAATGTTGGCCTTTTAAAAAAAAAAATTTTAATTACCTGGTGCACAACCTCATGAAATGGGCTGTGCACGCCTAGGAGAAGGACTCAACGTGGGTGAGGAGGGGGCTTCCTGCCACCAGGGCAAGAAATGGCAATTGCTGAAATGGCAAGAGCAAAAGGTGTGTTTCATTTGGGAACTCAGCTTCCTGCCAACGCATTTTTTCTTTTTAGCCCCGGAGAAGGAATTTTGGTTCAAACTCGCTGACTCAGCGGAGAGCCCCTCCACCGTTCACAATGAGGCTACAGAAAAACGGATCCGCTCCCCCAACCCACCCACCCCTCGCCTTGTTTTCTTTGAGTTTCCTGTTTTTCGACAGGGAGGGATTTCAAACGTCCTAAGCCTCGGCCCCGGGACAGGACAGGGAGCTGGGAAAACAGTTCAGCCCATATTCAAGCTCTCGTGAATAGACCAGGAAGGGAGAAGCTGTGATCGAAAGTGCGATCTGTCATCGAAGAGGGTCATCTTAAGCAGGGCGCCTTCCACGTTTTGGATTTGGAGAAAGAACGTAGCAGAGGGAACTGGGAACCCTCCTGTGTTATCCCTCTGATAGTGGAGGGAGCACGTAGCCATCAGGGCTAGTAGCCACTGATAGCATTCTCCTCCTGGAATTTATCCAACCCGCTTTTAAAGCCATCCCAACTGGTGGCCATCACCACATCTTGTGGTAGTGAGTTCCATAGTTTAACTCTGTGTGAAGAAGTCCTTCCTTTGATCTGTCCTGAATCTTGCACCCATCAGCTTCATGGGGTGACCCCATTCGGTTCTAGTATTTTGAGAGAGGAGAGAAAAATATCTCCCCTTCCACATTCTCCACACCAGGAATAATTTTGTACGCCTCTATCCTGTCTCCCCTCAGCCTCCTGTTTTCCAAGCTGAACAATCCCAGCTGTTGTAACCTTCCCTCACAGGGGAGATGCTCCAGACCCTGGATCATTTGAGTTGCCCTTTTCTGCACTTCTTCAAGCTCTATAATATCCTTTTTAGGTGCGATGACCAGAACTGTACACAGTATTCTAAGTGTGCTTGCACCATAGATTTGTATAAATGCAGTGTTATACTGGTAGGTTTATTCTCAATTCCTTTTCTAACAATGCCTGAAGCTGACCTTAGGGACCAGGTAGGTTGAAGTCCAAAACACCTGGAAGGCACCAGGTTGGGGAAGGCTGCAGTAGACAATACCTACCCTAAGATGTCTCTCTATCAGCTTCAGTTCACAAGTTTTTCCACCGCGATTTTGCCATGTAAATGTTGACTGAGTGATTGATTTTAACATGCAACTCACTTGGATCTGCTCTGGATCGATGAAAAATTTGCTGAGGATGTTGCTAAGGAAGTTCTGTACCTCGTACCAAGGATAGATGCTGTTGGACCCATCCAGGACAATTACGATGTCCATGTAGGTTGAGCATCCTGCAAGATGTTGAAGAAGCAAAACAGTTAAGCAGAAGCAAAGGAGGTGTGCTTAGAATCATAAAATCATAGAATAGCAGAGTTGGAAGGGGCCCACAAGGCCATCGAGTCCAACCCCCTGCTCAATGCAGGAATCCACCCTAAAGCATCCCTGACAGATGGTTGTCCAGCTGCCTCTTGAAGGCCTCTAGGGTGGGAGAGCCCACAACCTCCCTAGGTAACTGATTCCATTGTTGCACTGCTCTAACAGTCAGGAAGTTTTTCCTGATGTCCAGCTGGAATCTGGCTTCCTTTAACTTGAGTCCATTATTCCGTGTCATGCACTTTGGGAGGATCGAGAAGAGATCCTGGCCTCTCGCTTTGAGAGAAGAGAGCCGCCGGGGCAAAAATGTTTTCCTCTTAAGACCTACAGCGGTGGCCAAAAATTGTGGACCCTTTTTGAAATTTTCATGTTTTGCAACTTTGCGTGCTTATAGAAAATGTTCTGTTTCCCGAAATTCAAACGTTTATATATCAATTGAAAGACCTGATTCACGTAATACAACCACCCGGCTTCTTTTCCTGGGTGTCCAATCCACTCTTTTCTTTGGAGCCATTGCTCTGTTTATGATGTACGTACGAACACTTTTAATTTGAGAAATGCTTCAAATATTCACACAATCTCCAATTGCACTTCACTTACAGAACAAACAGCAAAACTGACTTCCCCCAACTTGAAACATGGCATATCGCAGCTACTGCCGTGTGATTGGTCCCCAGAACAAGGACTGTGATTGGCCAGTAGAGTTTGCAATTCCATACCGCTTCTTCACTCATTCACACCTGTGTTTATTTTTAAACTAAAGTAAGCATAACTTTTTTTTGTCATGCAGATATTTGCATTCTGTTTTTTTGTACTGAATTCAGCATTAAATTCTCTTTCAATTGATAAACATTTTTATAAGCATGCAAAGTTGCAAAACATGAAAATTTCAAAAAGTGTCCACAATTTTAGCCACCACTGTAGGTCTGGAAGATGGACCCCCATTATAGAATCATCATCATAATCATCATCATCATTATTATTATTATTATTATTATTATTATTATTATTCAAGACAAAACATGCATAAGATTGCACTCCAAAACATTAAACCTAGACATTTTAAAAGGTAAATTGAAAAGATATGCCTTCATATCTAGGGTGACCCTATGAAAAGGAGGACAGGGCTCCTGTATGTTTAACAGTTGTAAAGAAAAGGGAATTTCAGCAGGTGTCCCTTGTATGCCTGCAGCACCTGGTGAAATTCCCTCTTCATCACAACAGTTCAAGCTGCCCTCTTTTGGATCCGGTCACTCTAGTATAGCTCCTGCAGCTTTCACTGTTGTGTTGAAGAGGGCATTTCACCAGGTGCTGCATGCATACGAAAGATCCCTGCTGAAATTCCTTCTTCATCACAAGTGTTAAAGATACAGCAACCCTGTCCTCCTTTCCATAGGGTCACCCAACTTAATACCCATGTATATTCATAGCGAGACAGGTGTCCCCTTAACATACCCAGGGCATAAGCCATTTAGGGCTTTTAAATGTTAAAACCATCACCTTGAATTGCACCTGGGAAGCAATTCCTAGGTTTTAAAATGTGTATGTTTTTAAATTTTGTAAGGCCGCCTTGAGGCCCAGTATTGGGCAAAAGGCAGAATACAAATAAATAAATAAATAAATAAATAAATAATAACCAGCCACCACTGCAAGGTCGTTCAGGATAGTGCTGATAATGCACTATCAGGACTGGAAAATGCAGTAATAATTATTATTATTATTATTATTATTTATTTATATAGCACCATCAATGTACATGGTGCTGTACAGAGTAAAACAGTAAATAGCAAGACCCTGCCGCATAGGCTTACAATCTAATAAAATCATAGTAAAACAATAAGGAGGGGAAGAGAATGCAAACAGGCACAGGGTAGGGTAAGCAGGCACAGGGTAGGGAAAAACTAACAGTAGAAAGTAACAGTAGAAGTCTGCACAACATCAAGTTTTAAAAGCTTTAGGAAAAAGAAAAGTTTTTAGTTGAGCTTTAAAAGCTGCGATTGAACTTGTAGTTCTCAAATGTTCTGGAAGAGCGTTCCAGGCGTAAGGGGCAGCAGACGAAAATGGACGAAGCCGAGCAAGGGAAGTAGAGGCCCTTGGGCAGGCGAGAAACATGGCATCAGAGGAGCGAAGAGCACGAGCGGGGCAATAGTGTGCGATGAGAGAGGAGAGGGCGCTCCACCCCTCTCGGTTGCTACCTCAGTGCAAAGTCATTGGCACATGATACGTTCCAGAGGTCCCAGGACCACTTTCCAGAAGATTAGTCAGGCTTCATGTGGAATAACAGCGTTGAGTCCATCATGAGGCAGGGGGGCAGCAGGTCGAAGGAAGTCTCAGTCTAAACTTAACGCTTTGGGTAGAGTGGCCCTATGGAAAGGAAGACAGGGCTCCGGTATCTTTAACCATGGCATAGAAAAGGGGATTTCAGCAGGTGTCTTTGGTATGCCTGCAGCACCTGGTGAAATTCCCTGTTCTATACAACTGTTAAAGATACAGGAGCCCCGTCCTCCTTTCCGTAGGGTCACCCTACTCTTTTATATAGTCACCCTAGCTTTGGGGACCTAAACGTTCACAGCCACGGCTGCTCGTCACTTTACTAAAACACACGCTTTCAACATGGAAAGCTGCCGTATAATCTAGGCCAGGATGTTTGCTCTTCCTGCCACGTATGGCAGGGGTACGTCACCTTTTGGGATTGATGAGGTCATTCGCAGTTTTAAGAGAGTGACGTGGGCCCTCTCACAAAATGGCTGCCATGGGTGGCTTGCCCATTTATAAAATGGTGGGTCACAAAGCATTCATTTCCTCTGAGGAGGCGGGGCTTCCACACACACCCTCCTGCCCCCTCACCAGTCGCCACAGGCAGTCTCTAGAAGGGAGGCCCACCTGCGGGCGTCTTGTTGAGGGGGTCCCCTAATCCCAAACCCAACCCCGGAAACAGAAGAGGTCTTGACATGAACACATAAAGGCCTCAACACAGCTCAACCTCTTTTAAACGTGTGTTTCAGCCCCTGAAATGGAGAAACCCAGAGCACTTCTGAACATTCGGCCCTGGTTAGGCCTCATCTAGAGTATTGCATCCAGTTCTGGGCTCCACAATTCAAGAAGGACACAGAAGCTGGAGCGTGTTCAGAGGAGGGCAACCAGGATGATCAGGGGTCTGGAAACAAAGCCCTATGAAGAGAGACTGAAAGAACTGGGCATGTTTAGCCTGGAGAAGAGAAGATTGAGGGGAGACATGATAGCACTCTTCAAATACTTGAAAGGTTGTCCCACAGAGGAGGGCCAGGATCTCTTCTCGATCCTCCCAGAGTGCAGGACACGGACTAATGGGCTCAAGTTACAGGAAGCCAAATTCCGGCTGCACATCAGGAAAAACTTCCTGACTGTTAGAGCAGTACGACAATGGAACCAGTTACCTAGGGAGGTGGTGGGCTCTCCCACACCACAGGCATTCAAGAGGCAGCTGGACAGCCATCTGCCAGGGATGCTTTAGGGTAGATTCCTGCATTGAGCAGGGGTTGGACTCGATGGCCTTATAGGCCCCTTCCAACTCTGCTATTCTGTGATTCTATGCGCACCTAGGAGTGCGCAACACATTTCATTAGGGGTGTGCACCCAGGGAGGTTTTTTTCAAGGTAAACATTTATTGAATACATTAAATACATTATTTTTATTAATGTATTTATTAAACACTATAGACACTGATGCCGTACTCTGTGTCTGGCTTGCCTGACCTTGGGGGTGGGGTGGGGAATTGCAGGTGAGGGGTGGGGGAATGGGGAGACGCTCCTCAAGCCCCGGCATGGGTGGGGCTTCCTTGTTGTGTCTGGACCCCCCTCTAGATCCCTACTCAATCCCCCCCTCAATTTGGTACTTATTGCTTGAGGCATTAGGGTGTGCCTGGGCACATCCGGCACACCCCTTGTGCATGCCTATGCATGCACAGGGTGCCGCTTTCTTTTATACTGGGTCAGCACGACCATTTCTAATGCTCTTGGGGTTAGAGAGGAGGGCTCCCAGCACAGGCACCCCAACACTTGTCATTTTAGACAAGAGACCAAACCTACTCTGAGCCGTCGGGGCGATGTTTTCCATCGGCCGGAAGTTCTCGTCCACACTGGTGCAGATCCCGGTGCTAAACATGGATGTGCCGCATTCTTGGGACCACAGCGGGGCACACGCCTGCGGAAAGGAGAGTAACGGACATGATGAGCAGCCTGTCCACACTGGGAAAATAACTGACAGGAGCCCTCCCTCGTAAGGCACCATTGGACTGCAGAAGACCTTATTTAAACCTTCCCAGCCAACTACTTTGTTTCTTTCAATTCCCACGTGCACGGTGCAGGGGCTTAAGGAAAAACACCGTTGTTGGCACAAATGGATTCTCTGGTGCTGTTCACACAACCCACTAACCCCACACTAAGTGATTACAGGTAGGGTATTTTGAACCCTGGGTTGTTTGTTGAACCATGGGTTATCATGTTGTTGGATTGCAGCTGGGGTGGCTTTTTATTTATTATTTATTATTTATTTATTTAGAATATTTATATACCGCTCCCCACTGAAAAATTTCGAAGCGGTGTACAAGGTAAAATGAAAATAAAAACAGAATAAAAACAGTCAAAACAAAATTTAAAAGAAGCAATAACAGGAATCCAAGGCTGCATGTTAAAGAAAGGCTTCTTGGAATAAAGATGTTTTCAGGAGGCGCCGAAAGGAGTACAAGGTTGGAGCCTGCCTGACCTCCAGAGGCAGGGAGTTCCACAGGAGGGGGGCCACCACGCTGAAGACTCTTCCCTTGGTGGATTCCAATCGGAGGATGGATCTAGGTGAAACCACCAGGAGCAGGCCCTCGGATGACCTCAGTGACCGGGCAGGTTGGTAAGGGAGAAGGCGCTGTCTCAGGTATCCTGGTCCCAACTTGTTCAGGGCTTTGTATACAAGTACAAGAACCTTAAACCTGACCTGATAGCAAATAGGCAGCCAGTGCAGATCCCTCAGCAGAGGAGTTACATGCTGGAAAGGGGCAGCTCCAGACAGCAGCCGAGCTGCAGCCTTCTGCACTAGCTCCAGCTCCGGAGCAGCTTCAAGGGCAGCCCCACATAGACCGCGTTGCAGTAATCCAGCCTTGAGGTTCCCAATGCCTGTACCACCATGGCCAAGCGATCCCTGTCCAAGAGAGGCCGTAGTTGGCGAACCAGCCGAAGATGGTCAAAGGCACTCCGAGCCGTGGCGGCTACTTGAGCCTCCAACAACAGAAATGGGTCTAAGAGTACCCCCAAACGACGAACCTGTTCTTTCAGAGGCAGGGCAACCCCATCCAGAACAGGCCATGAGCCTGTCTCCCGGACTCGGGAACCACTCACCCACAGGGCTTCCGTCTTGCCAGGATTCAGTATCAGTTTATTGGCACTCATCCAGCCCATTACTGAGTCTAGGCACTGGTCCAGGACTTGCACAGCCTCACCTGATTCAGTTGTCACAGGGAGATAGAGCTGTGTGTCGTCAGCGTATTGATGGCATTTAGCTCCAAATCCCCTAATGACCGCTCCCAACGGCTTTTTAACCGTGCAGTGTGGCTTATGTTCTCGAACAAGCCATTGCGTGAACCCAGGGTTTGTTGTTGGGCTGTTCAGGGTGGTTAACAAGCAACCCAGAGGAAAACACAATAATTCACAATTCAGCACCAACCCACACTCCAACACTGAGCATGGGTGAGTGTGTGTTGTGAACCCAGCCTGTGCCTCTGTGAATGTGTGTGTGTGTGCAGGTGAAGACAGATGTGATATAAAAAAGAAAATCCACAGTATAGTTCTTCAGCCATGATTTGAGCCCAGCTTCCTTTCTCTTTCAGGATTTCCATGACAGATGATCAAGGCTTTATTACAGGCAACCCGGAAAACGCGCTGCACTCAGGCAGCGCGCTAACCCATGGCTCAACAAACAACCCATGGTTCAAAGCAACCCACACTCAACCATTGAGTGTGGGTTAGCGTGTTGTGTGAACAACCCCTCTGAGCCTTGCTCAGAGGAGGAACGCCTCTGTACATGGCGGTTCAGAGAACTTCGGCTATTGGGAGGTATAGAAATGCAATAAATAAATAAATAAATAAATATCCTAGCTAACAAGAGCACCAGATGAGTCCTGCTGGGCCAGACTGAGGTGGATCTACCTTGTTCAATGTCCTGTTTTCCACAGCGGCCAAGCAGATGCCCTGGGAAACCCGCACACAGGACATGGCTATGAGGCAGGTGGCTACTGGCCAGTTTGCATTGGCTGCCTATACATTTTTCCGAGCCCAATTCAAGGTGCTGGTTTTAACCTATAAAGCCCTACATGGCTTGGGACTGTAATACCTGATGGAATGCCGCTCCCGACATGAACCTCCCCGTACACTACACTCAACATCTAAGGTCCTCCTCCGAGCGCCTACTCCGAGGGAAGCTCAGAGGATGGCAACAAGGGAGAGGGCCTTTTCGGTGGTGGCCCCCTGACTGTGGAATGATCTCCCCGATGAGGCTCGCCTGGCACCAACATTGTTATCTTTCAGGCGCCAGGTCAAGACTTTCCTCTTCTCCCAGGCATTAAACGGCATTGAACACTAAGTTTGTTTTTTAATGGACCCCAGAATTGTTGTTTTAAATGGATGCTGCTGTTTTTATACTGTTGTTTTTATGTCTCTGATGGTTTTTAAATTTTGTATACTTTTAATGTTTACTGTTTTTAGCTTTTGTGAACCGCCCAGAGAGCTTCGGCTGTGGGGTGGTATATAAATGTAATAAAATAAATACATAATAATAAAAAAATACCAGGAGCGGGGCCTTCTCTGCTGTGGCACCCCGGCTATAGAATGAACTCCCTAGAGAGGTGCACCTGGCACCTACGTTATACTCTTTTCAACGCCAGGTGAAGACCTTCTTATTCTCCTAGTATTTTAACAGTTTATCATCTTACTCTTTTAACTTTGCTGTTTTAAACCTGTCTTTTGAATCTGTATAAATCTCTGCATTGCTGCTCAGTGTTATCCTGGGCCGTTTCTATACCTGTCTTCCCCCCCCCCCCCCGGGATCGTCCCGGGATCATGACACACAGGGGATCCCAGGAGCAGGCAGGGACGATCCCTCCATTTTCCTGGGATAATCCTTCGGTGTAGAAAGGACCTTGGTTGTGCTTTTAAATTGTACTTTGATATTGTGTTTTTATACTGTCGTTTGTTTTAAACTTTGAGTTGTATTTGATGGTTTTAACTTTTGTGAACCACCCGGATAGCTTCAGCTGTTGGGCGGTATAGAAATTCAATAAAATAAAATAATAAATAAATAAACGAGGGCAAACGCATCTGGAAAACAGAAGCATTTTGTCACTGGATGGTGATTTACAGGGGACAGAAAATAAAGTCTATCCCTGATAAATAGGAACAGCTGGAAGACGTATAATTCACCCAGGTTTTAGAATTCCATTTCCCCTGCATTTCCCCATTGCAGAACTTTGAAAATATGTGTCTGGGTCCCCTTTGGCAGAAGCCTGTCAGTCAATCTCTGCAGCTCCCCCAAATGTGCATCGGCTGCTTAGAAAGGGCACCCCGGCCAGGGCAGTTCCCCTCTCGGCCTCGCGCCCCACAGATGACCACGTGGTCTTCTTGAGTAAACAAGGGCTTGCCACAAAAATGCCAGGCAGGAGCGAACGCTCTTGGCTTGCAGGAAACGCCCAGCCAAGCTGGCCTAAATCTGTCTCCGTCTCGCTGGCCAGCTGTTTGGGGAAGGAACGGAGCTCTTTCTGGGTGCCACCGTCTTCAGCCTGCAGAGGTTTCCAAGCGTCTGCAGCTGGAACCAAACTTCCATGAAAGACTGTCGCCACTTTCGCTTCTTCGCGCGTCTCCTCTTGTGCCTTTGACAGCTGTGGGGCTGGCAGAAATCTAACAGGCAGAGCGTTGACCATCTCCGCTTTTCCGATGGAGAACCGTTTAAGGAAGTGTGTGTGGGCGGTTTCTACCTCTGGGACACATCTGACACGCCGTGTGATTATTCCACAGGGTTACGTGCTCCTAGGGTGGCCATATGAAAAGGAGGACTGGGCTCCTAAAGTATGAACCACATCACGCCAGTCCTTTTCCAGCTTCATTGGCTGGCAGTCCAGGTCCGGGCCCGATTCAAAGTGCTGGTATTAACATTTAAAGCCCTAAACAGCTTGGGGCCAGGTTATCTGAAGGAACACCTCCTCCTCTATGTACCTGCCCAGACCCTAAGGTCATCCTCAGGGGTCCTTCTCCGCGAGCCCCTGCCAAAGGAAGTGAGGCAGGTGGCTCCCAGGAGCAGGGCCTTCTCTGCTGTGGCTCCCCAGCTGTGGAATGAGCTCCCTAAGGAGGTTCGTTTGGCACCTACATTATATTCTTTTAGACGCCAGGTGACCTTTTTATTCTCCCAGTATTTTAACAGTCTATAAATTCATTTGAACTTGCTGTTTTAAATTTATATTTTAAATTTGTATTTTTTCATTGCTGCTGTTTTTATCTTGGTTGTGCTTTTATATTGTATTTTATATTATGGTTTTATACTGTTGTTTTATACTTGAATTGTCTTAATTTTGTAAACCGCCCAGAGAGCTTCGGCTATTGGGCAGTATATAGAAATGCAATAAATATAAAGAAGGGCATTTCAGCAGGTGTCATTGGTATGCCTGTAGCACCTGGTAAAATTACCTCTTCATCACAACAGTTAAAGTTATAGGAGCTATACTAGAGTGACCAGATACAAAAGAGGGCAGGGCTGCTGCAGCTTTAATGGTTGTCATGAAGAGGGAATTTCACAAGGTGAAATTTCACCATATATACAAATGACACCTGTTGAAATTCCCTTTTCAATACAACTCTTAAAGATACAGGAGCCCTGTCCTCCTTTTCATAGGGTCAGCCTACTGTATCTCCAACAGTTGTATTGAAAAGGCAATTTCAGCAGGGGTCATTGGTATGCCTGTAGCACCTGGAGAAATGCCCTCTTCATCACAACAATTAAAGCTACAGGAGCCCTGCTCTCTTTTGTATCTGGTCTTCTCTCTTCAAATACTTAAAAGGTTGTCACACAGAGGAGGGCCAGGATCTCTTCTCGATCCTCCCAGAGTGCAGGACACGGAATAACGGGCTCAAGTTAAAGGAAGCCAGATTCCAGCTGGACATCAGGAAAAACCTCCTGACTGTTAGAGCAGTACGACAATGGAATCATTGACCTAGGGAGGTTGTGGGCACTCCCACATTAGAGCCATTCCAGAGGCAGCTGGACAACCATCTGTCAGGGATGCTTTAGGGTGGATTCCTGCATTGAGCAGGGGGTTGGACTCGATGGCCTTGTAGGCCCCTTCCAACTCTGCTATTCTATGATTCTATGGTCACTCTAGTAAAGCTCCTGCAGCTTTAACTCTTGTGATAAAGAGGGAATTTCACCAGGTGCTGCATGCATGCCAATGATACCTGCTGAAATTCTTTTTTTTAATGAACGGTTAAAGATACAGGAGCCCTGTCCTCCTTTCCATAGGGTCACCCTAGCCTGCTCATCTTTTCCACATCGCCACTCCTACGCAATGAATCCCTGTGCCGAATCACAATTAAAAAGCTTGTCTGTTTTTCCTCTGATGAAAGAACGGGCTATCTCTATGATGAGAGACATTAAAGGAGTAACTGCAACAAGCATTCTTAAAATGCATTGCGTGGTTTTTTAAAAATAATAATAATAAAATATACCCTGTGTAGCATATATTTTTTGTGACTCTTCCCTATGCTGCTACCGAAATCTGAACTGTTGCCATCCAGGCTATGAAAAAGTCTTGCTTGTTAATTTTAGCCCTGCTGCAGAATTTCTAAAGACACAGAAGCCATGCTTGGGGGCTGGGGGTGGGTGGGGTGGGGGCCGGAGACGCTGCGAACGGCTTTTCAAACCATTATTTGCTTCCCTCACTGTGCTTTTTCAACATACATCTTGCATCCTGTTTGGAGGAGGTAAGACACTTCTTCCTTTCATAGTAACTGAATTATTCTAGGCATTTCTGGCCCGGGATTTGCTTTGAATTTGCTTTGCTAAGAATGACGCCATCTTTTTTACCCAGCCAGCACAAATTCAGAACTGTGAAGCGACAGCAACAGCCTCAACCGAGATACAGCAATAATGTGACGTGCAATGATATCCCAGGTATCTGTGAATCAATCTGCTTTAGATAGATAGACAGACAGACAGATGGCTCCTTTAAAGGAGTGATTTATTGCACGTTTGTGATTGGCTCACTCACGGAAGTTTTCAGGTCGATTTCATGACGTCATCAACAACCAGGATGTCTCCTGTGGAACCCTCTAGAAATCCCAGGATAGAAACTACCACTTTTAAAGTTGTAATAACTAGGAATCAGCAGGATCGTCTGCCACTAGATGGCGCCCTCTCAGTAGAACTCAATGGAACTGAATGGAGGGGAAGTATTCAATTCAAACTCCATGTTGCCCCTCTCCTCCCGTGTAACGCAGCCCTTAACAACTGTGCCAAAGAAACAGGAAGCACAAAAGCCTCGGGTAAACAACACAACGTCCATTAACGTAGAGACGCTCCATGTCTATTTTCTCTTCAACTAGCAGGCTGCACAAAAAAACGATTTCCTTTTCTCCAGTTTGCACAGCAAAACGTCAGAGAATTGAGCGTCCTTCCCAGTATGTGATCGATAGTAAGTGGGTTGGTGCAGCCATGCCTTAAGATTTGCTGGGCTTCCATTGCAATAATTGCAGCATGGTTCGCTTTTTATAGATCTCTGTGTGTGTTGTGTGTGTTTAATTTAAATACACCACAAAAATTGCTCACCACAAACCCGTCATCTTTGTTGGCCACAAGCGTCATTCCAAAATGCATATTTTTTATTTGCTTGGAGTTGTTCCGAAGAGCCATGTCACCTAATTTTAGTTCACAGGGGAGGCCACGGGGTGGGGTAGAGAAGAAAAAAGAGTAAGAGTAAGAAGGAGGTGGTGATGGTGGAGGAAAAACAGAAACGAAACTGTGAGCCTTGGGGCCTGCCCTGAAATGTAAAAGCGTCTTCAGGGCTGCTTTGACAGGCACAGCCATCTCGTTCAACGTGCTCCCTGTCTCCATCCCATATCCAGGAATTCTGCTCCTGCAAGTTGCAGGAGAATGCCTGAGCTCCATAAGGAATATAATAGCTGCAGAAGTGCAATAAGAGTTCAACAAGCTATTGCAGCCCTTCCCCACTCTAGTGTCCCCTAGATGTGTTGGAAAAACTTCCTGACTGTAAGAGCAGTACGACAATGGAACCAGTTACCTAGGGAGGTGGTGGGCTCTCCCACATCTAGAGGCCTTCAAGAGGCAGCTGGACAACCACCTGTCAGGGATTCTTGAAGGTAGATTCCTGCATTGGGCAGGGAGTTGATACGGTGACCCTATAGAAAGGAGGACAGGGCTCCTGTATCTTTAACTGTTGTATAGAAAAGGGCATTTCAGCAGGTGTCCTTGGTATACATGCAGCACCTGGTGAAATTCCCTCTTCATCACAACAGTTAAAGCTGCAGGAGCCCTGCCCTCTTTTGCATCTGCTCACTCTAGCATAGCTTCTGCAGCTTTAACTGTTGTGATGAAGAGGGGATTTCACCAGGTGCTGCATGCCTACCAATAACATTGCTGAAATTCCCTTGTCGATACAACAGTTAAAGATACAGGAGCCCTCTCTTCCTTTCCGTAGGGTCACACTAATTGCACCCTTAAATTGTGAACAGGAATGTGCCAAAGCGGAAGACACACAATCTGAGCTGCGTGAAGATTATGTGTGCGCATCCATAAGGGAACGACGCTTTGCACATGCTTAGGAGACCTTTTCTCTAATATTTGCCTAATTGAGCTTATGCTTTATGACTTGAAATTAGTTGGCGAAATGGCTTAGTTGGCAGTTGTGAAGGAAACACACACACCCCACCTCTCTGCAACTGGTCTTCAGAGATACCCCTGCTTCTGAATTGGGCAAGTTCTAGAGCCTAATCTTCATTACCCACCTATGTTGACTTTGGCACAAGTTGAATTATTTTTCTCTCCCACGATGCACTTGTAAACGTCGCCTTTTCGGTCGTCTTCCGTCCCATCCCAGGGGGCTCCCACCAGCATCCTATTGAGAAAAGCACAGGAATGAGAAAGTCCTAGCAAGATTAAACTATGCCATCATATTTATAGTATTTTACAGAGTACTCTTATATAATTTTAGAGAGGAACGTTCATCTCATACTGAGGGACCTAAACATGGAATTAAAAGCCCTGAGTTCAAGTCTTCACTCTGACTGATGTTGCCTTGACCAACGGTGATGAGAACAAATATCTTATAGAATCATAGAATCATAGAACAGCAGAGTTGGAAGGGGCCTACAAAGCCATCGAGTCCAACCCCCTGCTCAATGCAGGAATCCACCCTAAAGCATCCCTGACAGAGGGTTGTCCAGCTGCCTCTTGAAGGCCTCTAGTGGGGGAGAGCCCACCACCTCCCTAGGGAACCGGTTCCATTGTCGTACTGCTCTAACAGTCAGGATGTTTTTCCTGATGTCCAGCCGGAATCTGGCTTCCTTTAACTTGAGCCCGTTATTCCGTGTCCTGCACTCTGGGAGCATTGCAGAGAATTATGTTCTTATGTTCTTTCTGGCATAGTTCCTGAGCTTTTACTAATTGCAGAGAAGGCAGAAAACAATACTGCGGTACATCAGGACTGACACTTGTGTGCTTTCAGAGATGATGGGAAATATTTACCCTGGCTTTTCCCAACCGTTATCTTGTCTTAATGTCGTTGTGCTTTTATTCCGATGTATAGTTTTAGCATTTGATGTAAATTAATTCGTGGTTTGAGATTTTTTTAGAATGGGCAGCAGTATATTTAAAGCAAATAAATAAAAATAAACTGTCCTGGATCCCTCAAAGAATGCTGGGGACCGTAGTTTAGAAAGAGCGCTGAGAATTGTTTCGTAGAGATGTAAAACCTCCCCATCCCAGAACTACGTTTCCCAGAGTTCCATGGGAGTAGGGGGTAATCCTTAAATTCGTTTAAGTCTCTAGTAGAGACGTGCCCCTCGTATGCTTTTCAACAATCCGTTAAGAGTAAAAACAGAAGATGGACAAACTCTCTGAACACCACGATCTGTTTTCCGTGTCATTTTTAAACAGAATAAATCCACCCACAAACAATGCCTTCGCTCCCACCCCTACGGAGATCTGCTTTTCATGTGAAACTCCCCTGGATTCCTCATTATTGCCAAGCCCAGAGATTCCTCCCTCGTCCCTGTAACTTGATGAAAATATCTTATGGGAGAGAAAGAATGGTATTTAGGAGTAATATTCTGTTCTTGTCATCTGAGACCCAGGACAAGACGGGTCTGAAAAGCTTGAGACGGCAGAGCCTGAAGAACGCGTGGGACCCTCTGGTACTCACGTTACCCTAGCCCCCTCCAGCATCTGTAAGGAAGCTACACAGGGACCCTTCAAAAGTGGTGAGCTCTGACGAACCCATGGATGAAGGCCCTGAGGAAGGTGCCTCACCCAAGGTGTCCAAGGAGGAAGTTGAACGCCTTCTCCCTTCTCAACCTGAGGTCATTGGAGGACATGCTCTTGGAGGTTTCATGTGGACCTATGGCCTGATTAGAGTCCACCAAGAGAAGAGCCTTCGGTGTGGTGGCCCCCTTCCTATGGAACTCCCTGCCCCTAGAGGTCAGGCAGGTGCCACCACTATGCCACTTCTGGTGCCTCCTGAAAACAACTCTACTCCAGGAAGCCTTCTTCAACTGGCAGACCACTGTTTTAAATTGGACCATTTTAATTTGCTGTTTTTAAACTTCTTTCTTTTTCGTGTTTTATTCCTCTGTGCACCGCTCCGGAATCGATTTTAGATATGGAACGGTACATCAATATTGGAAATAAATAAATAAATAAATAATAGATAAACTAGACCCTGCCGCTGTGCTTTCAGCAGTAGCTTAAGGGATAGATACCAGCAGTTAAGTATTATCTCCAAGCTATCAAAAACTTTACCTGCTGTGTTTTGTTAAAAGCACAAGAGTACTCTGATCATAGAAGCATAGAATAGCAGAGCTGGAAGGGGCCTCTAAGGCCATCGAGTCCAACCCCCTGCTCAAGGCAGGAATTCACCTTCAAGCAACCCAAAGAGACGGCTGCCCAGCTGCCTCTTAATGGCCTCTTGTGTGGGAGAGCCCACAACCTCCCTAGGGAATTCCATTGTTGTACCGCTCTAACAGTCAGGACATTTTTTCCTGATGTCCAGCCGGAATCTGGCTTCCTTTCACTTGAGCCCGTGATTCCATGATTCCATGTCCTGCACTCTGGGAGGATCGAGAAGAGATCCTGGCCCTCCTCTGTGTGACAACCTTTTAAGTATTTGAAGAGTGCTATCATGTCTCCCCTCAATCTCCTCTTCTCCAGGCTAAACAGGCCCAGTTCTTTCAGTTGGAAACGTTACTGCCAGCTAGCTTATCATGCTAGATCCCAGTTTCGTATCAAGAGCCCAGGAGTCCCTGGCAATGGCTACAAGTCCAAATGGCTAAATGCCACCTCCAGCATCAGAGGCAGTAAGCCTACGTACACCAGTTGCTGGGGAACATGGGTGGGAGGGCGCTGCTGCACCCGTGTCCTGCTTGTAGGTCCCTGGTCGTCAGCTGGTTGTCCACTGTGTGAACAGGCTGTTGGGCTTTACGGACCCTCGGTCCGATCCAGCAAAGTTCTTCTGTTCTTCATCCTGTTCCTGTTAATAATCCCATGACTCATCCTCGTTCCTGCTCCCTGCCCACCAGCCTCTTGTAAAAGCCAAGGTGGCCAGACATATGGTGAAGCCATTGACCAGAGCATGTTCCATGTGGCTCTAGGCCACTATGGGATCGCAGCCCAAACCTTTGCTCCAAACACCCACCGACACCAACCGGGACCTGCGTTTCCTGTATCCGAATGATCTTCAGATCCAGTTCCTTGACGACCCCGCGTTCCTAACGTAACATTTGGATATCTGGCACTCCAACGTTTGCCTTCATCTGTGAATTATTCTCAAGCAGCAGTCGCACATGAGATGCCAATACTTCCCTTCTGTTCTGTTTATTTTTTAAATTAAATCCACGGATGTTCCATGGGGGAAATCACAGAGACCGCTCAGAAGGTCCTTCTCTGAGACAAACAGGCAGGAGTGGGGTCAGGAGGCCCCTAAAGAAAGGGGAAAGGAAAGCGAAGCAAGCCTCTCTGGACCGGGGTTGGGGGTTGGGATACTTTTTGGACTTGGAATCTTTCAATTCTTTCCCAGCGGTTCCCCTGGAGTTAGGAATTCTGAGCAGGAAGAGAAGGAAAGATGCCTTAGGCTCACCGTCCCCAATCTAGTGCCCTTCAGATCGGTTGGACTGGATGCTGGCTGGGGATAATGGGAGAGGTGATCTAACACATCTGGAAGTCGCCAGGACATGGAATAACGGGCTCAAGTGACAGGAAGCCAGATTCCGGCTGGACATCAGGAAAAACGTCCTGACTGTTAGAGCAGTACGACAAAACATCAGGAAAAACGTCCTGACTGTTAGAGCAGCACGACGATAGCATCAATGACCTAGGGGGGTCGTGGGCTCTCCCACACAAGATACAGCTGGACAACCACCTGTCAGGGATGCTTTAGGGTGGATTCCTGCATTGAGCAGGGGGTTGGACTCAATGGCATTAGAGGCCCCTTCCAACTCTGCTATTCTATGATTCTGTGATTCTATGAATGTTTTTTACTCCATTCATTAATGTATGTCAGCCTTCCTCAACCTGGGGCGCTCCAGATGTGTTGGACTGCATCTCCCAGAATGCCCCAGCCAGCTGGCTGGGGCATTCTGGGAGTTGTAGTCCAACACATCTGGAGCGCCCCAGGTTGAGGAAGGCTGATGTATGTGCATCCGTAGTGTAGCAGCAAATCGAACACTGCAGGCATTGAAAGAGAAACGTGCCCCACCCCCTTTTCTGGACCACTGAACCCATTTTTTTTGGAGAGTCAGAAGCAGTGGTTTCGAGCGCTCGCCTCCATGCCAAAGGAAAGAGGTCGTATCTGTTTCAGCGCTCACCAACTAGTTGTCACCGGCCATGTTTAGCTGGCGCTGACTTACCATTTCTGCCCCTGGGCTGTGTACTGCAAGACCTTGTATCCGAACTGTGCTTCCTGTGGGCCGCGGAAGATCTGAGGCCTCTTCACGTCAATGTTGAACGGAGAGCCAAAGCCTTGGAAGACGGAGAGAAAGAGGGAAAGAAAGGGTTTGGTTTGTTTTTAAATTACGACTAGTGGTGTGGTCGTAAATATTGAAGTCTAGAAGCTCACCTTAATAGCCCCCATAGCCCCCAAAGAGAACCCATAGACATGTACCCCATGTATGTATATTTCTATGTATCTATCAGTTACCTAGGGATAACTGATAGATCTCACACTAGAGAAATTCAAGAGGCAGCTGGACAACCATCTGTCAAGGATGCTTTTAGGTGGATTCCTGCATTGGGCAGGGGGTTGGACTCGATGGCCTTCGAGGCCCCTTCCAACTCTACTGTTCTATGATTCTATGCTCTGCTGCTCCTTCATCTCACCACCACCAGAGCGAGAAGCATGCAGAGAGGATGAGTAGATCGGGGGGGGGGGGGGCTCTTCTCAGTGGGGAACCCATCGCGCTGCAATGCCTCAGCACGTGCCCGACCGCACTCCCCTTGACAAAACGTCAGGAACTGTTAGAGCAGTACGACAATGGAACCAGTGACCTAGGGAGGTTGTGGGCTCTCCCACACTAGAGGCCTTCAAGAGGCAGCTGGACAACCATCTGTCAGGGATGCTTCAGGGTGGATTCCTGCATTGAGCAGGGGGTTGGACTCAATGGCCTTATAGGCCCCTTCCAACTCTGCTATTCTATGATTCTGTGATCTTCTTGTTTTTCTTTCATTTAAACTTAAAGAAGGTAACTTTCTGGTTAAAAACTCCATTATAACACAAGACATCCAAAACTCTAGATACCAATAAAACCGCACAATTACGTTTACAGGGGCTTGGCTGAAATCCCGTGCACAGTCACTTGGGAGTCAGCTCCATTTCACTCTGTGCTGCTTATGTCAGGCTGCAGAGGTACAGCTTGTAAAATACGGTGAACTTGAATGAAAGATCTGCAGCCAGCTAAAGGCAACCCTTCACTTTCAATCAGAAATGCAGTCGTTCCGGCAAAGAGTGAAGTAGGATCGCCATCAAAGGAAAGGAAAACAGAATCCAGCCCCCTCCCATCCTTGGCGCTTTTCCTCATTCTTTCACGTCCTCTTTGTTCATTTGCCACAGACAAGAGTGAAACTTGAAAGCCTCCTCATCACTTAATTCAGCTGAAAGAGAAAGGAGGTCCCTTCAATTACCCTGACACGCCAACGGATGACATCATTATTCCTGCACCACCACCCCCAAACGTCCGGAAGCTGTTCTTCCCTGTGCTTTCTCCTCCACCACGCCACAGTTGATATCTATGTTGCTGTATTTTAGCAGGATGTGGTTTTTATTAGAATTTCATAGTGAGACGCCTTGAACATGAAAGCGAAATAGAAACTTATTGGGTTGGATCCAGGTGGTTCGAAGATCAGGACTCCGCAAACTTGTGGGTGGGGTTCATAGGTCAGGGGGTGTTCTCAGTGGTAGACACCCCCCCTTGCTATGCATGCAGTAGGTCTTAGGTTCGATCCCTGGCAATTCAGGTAGGGCTCGGAAACCTCCTTTCTGAAAGTCGTTGCTGCCAGTCAGTGTTGGCAATATAGGGCTTGAAGGAAGGAAGGAAGGAAGGAAGGAAGGGGCAATTTTTTGCTCATCTACCTCCTCCCTGCAGCCCTTTATGCCCCCCAAATGCCCCCTAGAATGGTTGGCGGACCTCAGCCCCCTTTCTCCAATGAGGAGCTGGATCCCAGATCCCTCTGTCCAAAGTCCTTCAAACTGGCTCAAAGAACAATTGTAAAAATAAATAAAACACAGTTAATACAACAACTTAATCAAAAGAGAGAAATGTGGGGGGTTTTATGGCGGGGGAGATGTTTGAAACGCCAAACCTCCCTTAAATTGTGCCCCACACTCACAGCGTTTCTACATGAGGCTTTTAACCTGCATCTTTAACCAGGCTTCTGCTTCCACATTCTTTGCGGGATTAAGACTGGCTCCTTTACACGTGTTTTTCTTTCTCTGCCTTTCTATAAGCTACATTACACAACCACTAGGTGGCACTAGGGTGCACTGGAATTGCACAATTACACGAGAACTTTATGGCAACCTTGTCTTTGTTGTTTGGAATAACTTTGGTATTGTCCACATCAGAGAAGGAATAAATTTAGCCATGTTGACCATCATAAAAAAAAAAAACAATTCCAAAATACATACATGGCAATACTAAAGGTTACAAAATATAGTTGGGAGGGGAGCAGAGGGGTAAAAAGACACTGATTTGACATTGAAGTCCTGAAGTCTGCATGGTCACAGTCTTAAGACGAGATCTGGGGAGCAGTCATTAGGGATATGCTCCGTTTCTCCTCGGACCGGAGAAGCAGGAGCGGATCGGGGGGCTTCGCCTCCCCTTAAGGCAGAGGTGAAGAGGATCGGGGGAGCTGCGGAGCGTTGCGGAGCGGATCGAGGTGAAGGCAGATCCTTCGCCTTGATCCGGAGCTCCGCAAAAAGGGTAAGGGGGGGTTACTTGGCCCTGCCGCTGTCGCTGCTGCCCATGCGGCGACGGCGGCAGGGCCAGGTAACCCCCCCTCCTCTCCCTTACCTGCATCCGTCCACGGTCTCGCGGCTGCTTCAACTGAGCTCAGTTGAAGCAGCCACAGGACCGCAGATGGATGCAGGTAAGGGAGAGGAGGGAGGGGGGGTCTACCTGGCCCTGCCACCGCCGCCGCCACCCATGCAGTGACGGCAGCAGAGCCAGGTAAGGGGGCAAGGGGGTGGGGGGTCTTACCTGCGTCTGTCGCAGCCTATCGCCACCTTCACTAGAGCTCAACCAGGAAGTGTAGACCGCAATCGGGGCCTACAGTTCCTGGTTGAGCCGCGGGCTCTAGTGAAGCTGGGATGAGCCGGGACGGACACAGGTAAGGGGGAGGAGGGAGGGGGGCCTTACCTGGCGCCACTCCCCGCCACTGCGGAGCTCCGATTCGGAGCTGGAGCTCCGCAGCGGAGCGGAGTGGCCCCTAGGCGGATCGAGGCGGGGCGGATCGGGCACGAAGAGGATCGGGGGGTCCGTGCACACCCCTAGCAGTTATTTTTGCCTCTCTGGTTATTGGCGCTTAAACTGTAAGCTCCTTAGGCAGAGACTTGTCTTTTTGTGTGCGTGCCTGTGCTTGTATTTCTCTTTGACGTGGGATATACTCAGTATAAAAATCTGTGCGTGTGTTGGGGGGAGGCTTCTTGGGTCAAGAAGAAAAATGCGCCGCTTGCAGCTGCTAAAACAGCCCCCCTCCCTCCGCTAAAGCAGAGCTCCCACCAACCCTAAATCTCAATCCAACTTTCCTACATTCCCAACAGATTCGGTCAGTTTCAAGTTACCAGAAACCGCACGTCCTCTCTGCTAAGGCTACTCCGGAGGGAAAGGCTAACCAAGAGCTAAGGTGGACTGGCTTTTGAAGTTTGGACAGACAGTTTTATTTCATTTTATTTATTGCATTTCTGTACCGCCCAACAGCTGAAGCTCTCTGGGTTCACAAAAATTGAAACCATGAAGTACAATTCAAAGTATAAAACAAACAACAGTATAAAAACACAATATAAAAGTACAATATGAAAGCCTGACCAGGCTAAAACTGAGCAGCAATGCAGAGATTTATACAGATTCAAAATATAGATTTAAAACAGCAAAGTTAAAAGACTAAGATGATAAAAACTGTCTAAAATAGTGAGAGAATAAAAAGGTCTTCACCTGGCGTTGAAAAGAGTACAACGTAGGTGCCAGGCAAACCTCTTTAGGGAGTTTATTGCACACATCTAAGAGTATAGTGTAGGTGCCAGGCGAACCTCTCTAGCAAACTCATTCCACAACTGGGGTGCCACAGCAGAAAAGGCCCTTTACCCATCTGGGGCAGAGGGGGGCTCAAAAAGCCTTGTTGAAAATTCATAGCACCGAACAGTTAAAATATTAAAAGTAATAAAAACATAAACGCAATAAAAAATGCAGTAGAAACAAGAAAAGCCAACAATAAAACCAGCAGCAGCAACAGCAGTCACATCACAAGAACGCACGGTAAAATAATATGTGCTCGAGGCCTTCTTAAAAGCCTGCAATGGCGGACTTCCAATGGCAGCTTGTTTCGAAGGCATGGGGCCACTGCAGAGAAGGCCCTGTCACATGTGATGGATTGACCAGGTAGACGTTTGTTGGATATACTGAAAACCTAGGGGAGGTGAAGAACCTCTTTCAGCTTGAGACTCAAATTCAATTCCATAGAAGCTCTCGGGGGGGGGGGGGGTCATGTCACAGTAGTGGGCTGGGCTAAAGGCAAAAGAGATGGGCCCCCCAAATACCAGCATTTGTACTCTCAGTATGTAAGCCTTGGTTAAGGCATTGCAACCTTTTAGAATGGCGGGCTGGGGGGGTGGGATAATGCACAAAAGCCAGGAACTTTTTATTCACTCAGTATTTTAACACTTAATTTTAACTCAAATTTAAATTATACTGTTTTAACTCTGTATTTTAACCTTATATCAATTGTGCTGCTGGTTTTATCCTGGTTGTGCTTTTTATATTGTATTTTGTATTTGTATTTTTAACTTGTTGGTTGTTTTATGATGGTTTTAATTTTTGTGAACCGCCCAGAGAGCTTCGGCTATTGGGCGGTATAAAAATGTAATAAATAAATAAATAAATAAATAAATCACCAAACAATTGGTGTTTTGGGGAAAGGAGTGGAACCAAGAGAAGTGGGTGGGACCTTCTGGCTCACCCCAGTAGGCCAGATTCGGACTCTAGGAAGTCCAGCTTCGGCACCCGAATCTGATCTATATAGCTGAATTTTGGAGATGCTTAATAAAAATTGTAGAAAGCTCCCTTGCTATGAAAAAGGGAGCCTAGCACTCTGCTGATGCTAAAAAATATTTGAAAATAGTCCCAATGTCTTTGCCAGGAGCAGCCGGGAGTGCGTTTGTCAGAAACACAGGGGACTTCAGGCTCATCACCCGTGTCTGAGAGGACGCGGTTCCGAACTGAGATCATAAGCTGCCGGCCCTTCCCAGCGGCGGCTCCGAAGCTGGCAGAGAACAGCTGCAAAGAGCAACGCGTTTCCTGGCTTGCACGAGGACGTGTGAGGAAAGGGTGTAGCCCTGCGCCGTGCACAATAACTCCTCTGTCTGCCCGCGCTCCAGATCCCAAACACCGGAGGAAAACAAGCAGAGCAAAGGCGGAGGGGGGGGGTGTCGCTTGTGATTTATATGTCGTATATAAATAATTGCGGCTTCTGACCGACGTAGAAGGTGCCAACGTTCTAACGGGCGTCCACACAAGCTGGAAAGCAGACCCTGGTGTAGTCCAGCCACTGGTATTAGGGGAAATATCCAAAAACCTTCCATCGGAGTGGGGGAAACAAACCCCACGCTGAAAGCTGGGCTCGGGTCTTTTGGCTGACCCAAGCAACGGCACCACACAGCCTGAAAGTGATGCCTCAGCATCCTGTGTGAGCACTGATGCTATCAAGACAAATTAAACATGGCATGCATATTGATCTTTGCACAGCAAAGCCTCACTCTGTCTGTAACACCACCACCCCTACACGCACCCCATTTCTGGCCATAACCCTTCTTTTAAGGAACAGCTAATAAGGATAGATAGTACAAGTGGGGCTCTGCCCTGCAATAAAATGTTGCAGCATGGAGCGCTTTTGTTCAGGGTTTCAGCCGTTCCATTTCATTCTTACTCCTCTCCCTGAATTTTATAGGTCTCACTCACCTCCCAATGTCTATCCGCATTCTGTGCCTATTGGGCATACTCAGGCTCCATTAGCCTGGTTTTGGGAAACTTTGGGCTGGGTGGGTGTGGCAGGAAGAACAGGTGCCCAAACCTGTTTACGTTAAAATCTTCTAAATTTCATAGAATCATAGAATCATAGAATAGAGCAACGGTTCTCAACCTGTGGGTCGGGACCCCTTTGGGGGTCGAATGACCCTTTCACAGGGGTCGCCTAAGACCATCGGAAAACACATTTTTCCGATGGTCTTAGGAAACTGTATTGACCGAACTTTGTCATGTATCATCTTTTGTATTATTAAAGCTATTGTTATGTATTATTTTCATTAGCAAACCATCCCATGACAATTATTTATTTATTTATTTATTATTATTTATTTATATAGCACCACCAATGTACATTGATGTACATTGATGTACAACGTGCACAATGGATCGTGTAGAGAAGAACGAAAATAATTTTATGGTTGGGGGTCACCACAACATGAGGAACTGTATTAAAGGGGCGCGGCATTAGGAAGGTTGAGAACCACTGGAATAGAGCTTCGACTATTGGGCGGTATAAAAATGTAATAAATAAAAAATAAAAATAAAAATATCGAGTCCAATGCCCTGCTCAATGCAGGAATCCACCCTAAAGCATCCCTGACAGATGGTTGTCCAGCTGCCTCTTGAAGGCCTCTAGTGTAGGAGAGCCCACAACCTCCCTAGGTCACTGATTCCATTGTCGTACTGCTCTAACAGTCAGGAAGTTTTTCCTGATGTCCAGCTGGAATCTGGCTTCCTTTAACTTGAGCCCGTTATTCCGTGTCCTGCATTCTGGGCGGATCGAGGATGCAGGACACGGAATAATGAGAAATACCCAAAGAATAATTTCTTTGGGTATTTCTCATTTCCATCCCTGGGTCATTTAAAAATAGCTCCTTGTTGTGAACTAGGTTTATTACCTATTCAGACAATGAGATGGTTCTCTCTATACTTTTTTTATATCTGCGTGTCACTTCCTCCACCCTCCTTTTCCAGGATGCTCTTGGACAGCCCGTCTGAGCTCCCTACGCTAGGCTGCCGTCCTCAAGTATGGTCAGCTTTTGTAGATGAAATCAGGAGTGGAGAAGGTGGGGGAACGTCTACACCTGCCAACACAGTGGCCAATCAGACGTGTCCTGGAATTCCAGGAATAGTCCTGCCCTGCCACCTCTGTAGACTCCATTTCGATAAAGACTGTGTCTGATATGGAAGTTCCATTCTTCACTTTTGCCATTACTAGCTGCTGATAGACTTGTCCACCATGAGTAGAACAGTTTCCCCCAACCTGGTGCCCTCCAGATGTGTTGGACTACAACTCCCAGTATCCCCCAGCCAGTATCCTTTTGCCATGTAAGCCATTGGCATATCATCCCATAGTTGTCATCCTCTCCATTCAAGAGGCAGCTGGACAACCCTCTGTCAGGGATGCTTTAGGGTGGATTCCTGCATTGAGCAGGGGGTTGGACTCGATGGCCTTGTAGGCCCCTTCCAACTCTGCTATTCTAGGATTCTATGACTCTATGATCCTCACAATAACCCAGTGAGGTAGGCCATGCTGAGAACCAGTGAGTGAGTCATCCAGTGAGCTTCATGGCTAAGTGGGGACTAGAACGTAGATCTCCCCAGTCCCAGTCCAACTCTCTAACCACTGCACCATATTACCTCCATGAATGAATGAACAAATGAATGAAAGCATGCCTTAAATGAATTATGCTATTACACACACACACACACACACACACACTTTCATGCCATGTGGGCACTTCAAAATCCCCGAATACCATTCTGCAATAGTTTTGCGTGGGTTTTTTGTGTGTGGTTTTTTTTTTTTAAATTTTTTGTGTTTTTAATTTTTTGTGTGGTTGTTTTTTTTAACAATTTAAAATGAAAAACCAAACAAATCAGAGTCTCTTTCCCCTCAGGAATCCCAAACATTTGGTAAAGATTCTCTCTAGAGCAGTGGGATTGTTCCTAAATATAAAACCTCCGTTCCTTTTTCGCTTCGCAGAGGTCACACGCAAACAATCAAAAGTGCTTATTTCCCCTGCGGGAGCTGGAGCCGCAGCCAACAGAAGCACGGAAAAGCTGGCAAAAGGAGTTGAGCCCACAAGCGTATTTTAGGAAACGCCAATTAAAGAGGGCAGATCCAAGGCAATTCGCCTTTGTCTTGAAATATTGAAAGAATCCTGATATCAGCCGCTAAGAAGCCAGGCAGATGGTGGGTGGGCAGTTCAAAAACACACGTTTGCAAAATATTCCGTATGTGTGTTACCCTGGGGTTCTTTATGCCTTGTATGTGATCGTGCTGTTGTTGCTATACTGCTTTGTGAGGGCATAGCCCTGAGAAGCAGCGAAAAGAAAACACTTTAAACAAATAAAAAGATGACAATTTTACATCGCTCTTCGTTTTCTTTTAGGTTTCGGTTCTTCCATTCTGCAAATCCTTCCCCGCGGCCCACTTTTCAGCTTCGTAAAAAAAAAGAAGAAGAAATGAATTTGTGGACCTGCCGCTAGGGCTGTGCACCGCCTCGGATCCCAACCCCAAATCCGAAGCGGATCAGGGTGGTTCGGACCCTTCCGAACCGGATCCGAGGCAGTTTGGGCGAAGGTCGAGGCGGTCTGAAGCCAAAGCCAATTGTCTCTGAAGCTTGGGGCCGCCTCGGTGCTTCGGAGCCGGTCCCGCCCCTTACCCCCCACCCCACCCGTCTCCTTACCTGCTGCCTCCGTCGCCAGCTTTCTTCTGGCAGCTTCCGGCAACACCGCAGGAAGCTGCCAGAAGAATTGCGCGGCCTACTCCCTTTCATTTCTGGTGGCACCGGAAGCCGCCAGAAGAAAGATGGCGATGGAAGCAGCAGGTAAGCCCCCCTCCCCACTTACCTGCGTCTGACACTGCCGCCACTGCCAGCTTGCACCTGGCGGCTTCCACTCGAGGATGCTGAAGGCCTTCAGCGTCCTCGTGTGGAAGCCGCTGGGCGCAAGCCAGCAGCAGACGCAGGTAAGTGGGGAAGTGGGGAGGGGGGCTTACCTGGTACCTCCGTCACCGTGGCGGTGGCGGACAGTGGAAGCACCAGGTAAGTGGGAGGAGTTTTCTGGGTGCCGGCTGCGCAGCCTGTCCTTGGAGGGACCGAATTTCGCCTTGGCTTCGGCACCGAGGCAAATCGGGAACCCGGAGGCAGATCAGGGCTGTTTCGGGGACTCCAGATCAGCCTCTGAGGCGGATGGGGGGGTCCCTGCACACCTCTACCTGCCACGTTGCCCCCCCTCCCCTGTTCTTTTCAAAGGACACATGTGTGGATAGTGTGATTATAAGGTCTGGGCACTAGGTGGCACTGGACTTAGTTATATCTGTGTCAGAACGGTCATTGTGATGTTCTTTTTTCGGGAGAGACAAACATCTTATCCAGGGGGTCAGCCTGCACATGAAAGGGTTAAAAATAAGTATGGTGGGGTCAGGGTGGGTGTAGATCAGGGGTGTGCAACGTCAGGCCTGTACAACGTCAGGTCCACCTAGGGCAGGTGTCCCCAACACGGCGCCTGCAGACACCCAAATTTATTAATTTAATTTTTCCCCCATCCCATTTTTGATATACATACATGACTTTGTATGAAATGCCTACAACTTTCTACCAGCTGTACATGGGCTGCAACAATAGATTCTTATTTACAATCATGTCTGTGGTGATGCTTGTCAGCTGGGATTAAATGTTTGTCTGTTTGGATTCACACTGGTTACCCACTGGGGAGTTTCAGACCCATTTGGTGTAGGTTAGGGTGACCCTATGAAAAAGAGGACAGGGCTCCTGTATCTTTAACAGTTGTATTGAAAAGGGAATTTCAGCAGGTGTCATTTGTATATATGGAGAACCTGGTGAAGCAACAGTTAAAGCTGCAGGAGCCCTGCCCTCTTTTAAATCTGGTCACTCTAGTATAGCTCCTGCACTTTAACTCTTGTGATGAAGAGGGAATTTCACCAGGTTCTCCATGTATACAATTGACACCTGCTGAAATTCCCTTTTCTGTGTAACTGTTTAAGATACAGGAGCCGTGTCCTCCTTTTCATATGGTCACCCTAGTGTAAGTTCTGGGGTTAAAAAGGACCAAATTTACCGCAGTCCAAATATCCAAATACGTTCTCCATTTGAAGGTGACGTCTATATGCCGCTCTTTCAAATATTTGCACTGCTTTTGTTGCAGCCCATGTTTAACTGCTAGGGAGTTGGCTGCATTTCATACAAATCCATGTATGTATAGAAAGAATGGAACGGGGGGGAATAAATGGAAAGTGAATGTTTCTCCTTCCAATGCTGTAATGTCAGTCTTTTAGCTGTCAAAAGGGTGCGGAGAATCCATTCACGCTGGCCATTTGTTAATTCCCATAAAATAAATAATGTAAAAGAGCGTGTACGTCAGCGAATATTAAAGACTGTTCCAGTACATTGTTTTCCTGTGTAATAAACTCCTCCCCAAAAGAAGCAACTACGGGACATTGCCAAAACATATGTTTAAAAGAACCATTCTCTTGATCGCACCACCAGCAATTAGCTAAATTAGGCAATCGCTTTTAAAAGAGGTATTGCAGAGTCCAGTAGACGTGAAGCAAACATTTTTTGGTGAACACGACCACAGACGCGACAGGTAGGTGTCTAAGTGCCCACCCACTTTTGTGGGGTTGCCCACAGCAGCATCTCAGATCCCCAAATGTGCCCACGGGTCCGAAAAAGCAGGAGACGCCTGCCCTAAGGTCCTGATCCAGCCCCTGTCAGTGCCAATCGTTTGCTATCCTTTATTTTATTTATTTATTGCATTTATATACCACCCCATAGCCGAAGCTCTGTGGGCGGTTTACAAAACGAGCAATTTATTTCACGCTCATAATTGGCCACTCACAGAATTTCACGGGTCCATTACATGATGTTGTCAATTACCAGGACGTCTCCCACCCTGTCCCCTGGAAATTACACTTTAATAAGAACTAAAGATAATGTGGTAATATCCACAAAAAGTGGGATCTCCCAGTGTGTAAACTCAGCATTGTGCAATAATTCCTCCAGTAGATGGTACTGTATCAATGGAAGAGAATGGAGCATGCAGAAAAAAGAAGTATTCAATTAAAATCATGTGGTGGCCTGTGTAATTGAGCTAATTGCAAACCCAGAAAGAAAGTGGAAGCAGAAAGCCCTGGTAAGGACATGGCTTTTTTTTTTTTTTTAATGTAGAGGAAGTTTAACCTAACTAAATATGTCCATTTAAGAGATGGTAGACGAAAGAGTTTCTGTTTTCCATTACTTTTCATTGACCAGATACAACTTGGATATTGACAGATATAAATGTTTTTCTTTGTTATAGTCTGATCAAGAGGCAAAGTTTCCCCATTTTTAACAAACTCTTGTTTTGCCTTTTTACATGTTTAATAACACACTAGCTTAGGGTGACCACCTGAAAAGGAGGACAGAGCTCCTGTATCTTTAACAGTTGCATAGAAAAGGGAATTTTTACAAGTGTCATTTGTATATATGGAGAACCTGGTGGAATTCCATCTTCATCACAACAGTTAAAGCTGCAGGAGCTATATTAGAGTGACCAGATTTAAAAGAGGGCAGGGCACCTGCAGCTTTAACTGTTGTGATGAAGAGAGAATTTCACCAGGTTCCCCATATATACAAATGACACCTGCTGAAATTCCCTTTTCAATACAACTGTTAAAGATACAGGAGCCCTGTCCTCCTTTTCATATGGTCACCTAAGCTAATCCCAAGGCTCTAAAATGGCCAAGGTGGCGTGTGTTCGACGTGCCTGTGGTTTGCCAGGCATGCCTGCCAACTGTAGGGTGACCATATGAAAAGGAGGACCAGGCTCCTGTATCTTTAACAGTTGCATAGAAAAGGGAATTTCAGCAGGTGTCATTTGTATATATGGAGAACCTGGTGGAATCCCCTCTTCATCACAACAGTTAAAGCTGCAGGAGCTATACTAGAGTGACCAGATTTAAAAGAGGGCAGGACACCTGCAGCTTTAACTGGTGTGATGAAGAGGAAATTTCACCAGGTTCCCCATATACACCAATGACACCTGCTGAAATTCCCTTTTCAATACAACTCTAAAAGATACAGGAGCCCTGTCCTCCTCTTCAGATGGTCACCCTATATTATTTATTTAGATATTTTGCCAAATCCCAGATGCTGTTCAGGGATTTGCTGTAAACTGAATCCACACTGAGTATGAGCCTTTACACAGTAATCAAATAGAAAACTCACACTGCTGTGTGCTTTAGGCGTTTTTTTTAATGCAAACATTTTATACTTTATTTTTTTAAACACTTTTACAGGCATTCCTCCAAAATGTATTCAGAGCAGCTTACAAAATAAAACTAATGAATCATAAATAGATCAAAGTTAAAAGCAGATTATAAAGGTTTGCAAAACTGGTCTGGGAGTTGGGAGAGGAGGGTAATGGGCCTGTGATGGCACAAATAACATCAGCCGGTGTGGTATAGTGGTTAGAGCGTTGGTCTGGGAGCTGGGAGTTCCGGGTTCTAGTCTCCACTTGGCTACAGACTCTCAGTCCAACCCTACCTCACAGGGTTGTTGTTGTGAGGATAAAATGGGAGAGTAGGAGGATTATGTACGCCTCCTTGGGTTCCTTGGAGGAAAAACGGAGGGATATAAATGCAATAACAAAATAAATAAATAAAACTAACAGCTTTTTCCCATTTCAGCTCTCCTATCTTGAAATCTGGGGTTTTGGGGAGTTCTCCTCTCAACAGAAGAAAATGAGGTTGTTTACAAAGCAGTGTGAAACTGCCTCCAGCACTCCCCCAGTGGTGACAGAAGAGAACTCTGTGCATGCTCAGACGCATGCTTGTCTTGTTTCAGGGATGAGAACTGCTGGCATTGAAAAGAGGTTTGGAGGCTACGGTCTGGTGACTCATATTAAGCCCCGAATGTGAATGGGGGGAAATAAAAAAGTAAATAAAACCGAGATGACCTCCTTGTGCTGGAAGCTGCAAGGCTGTTAAATGATTATGGGGTGTTTCTAGCTGTCCAGGGGAGGCCTGGAATATCCATCCACAAGACAAGCAAACAGCATGCTGGGAGCTGGCCAGATTGAAAAGAGAGTAATGGCCAACACAGAAAAAGAGTCAGGCGTGGGAGAGAGAAAGGAAAAGCAGACCTTAGCTATAATGGTCAGGAAGAACTTGAATCAAAACTTGACATGGATAGGGTTAGGGTTCTTTAAAAGTGGTATTGAAAAAGGAATTTCAGTAGGTGCCATTGGTGTGCCTGCAGCACCGGGTGAAATCCCCTCTTCATCCCAACTGTTCAAGCTGCAGGAGCCCTGCCCTCTTCTGTATCAGCTCATTCTAGGCAGAGCTCCTGCAGCTTGAACGGTTGGGATGAAGAGGGGATTTCACCAGGTGCTGCAGGCATACCAACGGCTATGCAGCTGTTAAAGATACAGGAGCCCCGTCCTCCTTTCCATAGGGACATCCTAGACATGGACAGTGAGAGCATTGGGCTGTAGTGGCTGCAGGGCTGAAGCCTAAGGCAGGCCTGGTTGGGCACTTGTCGAGGGCTCACATCCTAGAGGGTCCCCATGGCTGGCAAGAGTCACCTGGACCTGCAGCTCCTCTTCCCCATTGCAACCTGCTCGTTCACCTGCCTCTCGCAACGGCCGGGATGAGGAGGAGCAGGAGCAGATGCCCCGGCCCACTGGCTCCCTGCCTCTCTAGCCACCGAGTGGCAGCCGTGGTGGGAAAGAGGAACGAGAGCAGCTGGGTGAAAAGGTAAGACTCACCGAGGGAGGGGGGCTGTGGAGGGGGTCTTGCCGGAAGGACCTCCAAAATGTGGGGTACTGAGGCCCAGTTCCCAGCAAGGGAGGGGGTAAACCTGTGCTTGAGTGGAGGAGCTTTCGGGGGAGTTATAGAATCAGAGAATCGTGGAGTTGGACGGGGCCTCTAAGGCCATCAAGTCCAACCCCCTGCTCAGTGCAGAAATCCACCTTCAAGCATCCCTGACAGATGGTTGTCCAGCTGCCTCTTGAAGGCCTCTAGTGTGGGAGAGCCCACACCTCCCTAGGTCCAGTCTGGAAGTTTTTCCTGATGTCCAGCCGGAATCTGGCTTCCTGTCACTTGAGCCCCTTATTCCGTGTCCTGCACTCTGGGAGGATCGAGGAGAGATCCTGGCCCTCCTCTGTGTGACAACCTTTCAAGTGTTTGAAGAGTGCTCTCATGTCTCCACTCACGTGCTCCAACGGTCCTCTACACACAAATCCCTGCACTTTAGCATGTAGCGGAGAAAGGTCTGACCCCTGCATTGGCCTTGTTTTCTATGCGCGAGAAATAGAAAACAGGGAGAGCCTTCAGGGAGGTGTGTCCCCATCTGTAATTGTGTCATGTCTAACCCTACTGCCCCTGTTTTGGGAGATGTTTCAGGTAATCAATCAGAATCAGATTCAGAACTAGAAGACGCAGCGCCAGATACCAGCTAGCCTGTACCAGTAGAGGAGGAAGCTCTCATGGGCTATTCCCCAGCTGGGAGTCAGCCCTCTCCAGAGCTTATCTCTTCAAGGCCAAATCCTACATACTCAGTGGGAAGTGAGGTTCCTTTTGGAGGTGAGAGTCCCAATGAGCTAGCTGATGATAGGGTCTGCCAGAAGCTCAAATGTATGGAGCGGAAGGAAGGCGTAAGAAAGTCAGTTTGATTATGCCAGAACCTGCCTCCGCACCAGGTGCTCTGAAGTTACCGGCATTTGGGAAGTGGCTTCCTATTCTTCTTGAGCAGACAATTTTCTTGCTTAGTTTGCATAGCTTTGCCTAGGGGGACATTCCCAAGAGGTTAGACTCTCTTCAGGTGGAAGAGATGTGTGTTGCTTAATAAAAACTTTGTGGATTACTTAGCAAGCCTCGTCATTTGCCTCCCATCGAAAGCAGGAGTGCACTGAGAAACACGACAATCGGAAGCGATACAGCCCAGACCAGATTTGCAGCCTCTGTAAGAAGCAGCCCTAAATGACCAGACTGTGATTCAAGAAGTCCCTCATTCCAATCTTGCCTCCGACATGAATTCATTACACAGCCTCTGGTAAATCACTTTTCTTTTTGCTTCAGCCATTCCCTGCCCCCAGGGAATGTGTAGTACATTATTCATTTATTCGTTACATTTACACCCTGCTGTTTTTTCCTCCAAGGAGCCCAAGGTGGTGTACAGGATCCCCCTCCTCTCCATGAGGTAGGCTGGGCTGAGAATCAGCAACTGGGCCAAAGTCACCCAGTCTCCTGTTAACCTTCAAAGCTTTTCACGGTCTAGCTCCTTCCTATCTCTCCTCTCTCATCTCACACTATTGCCCCGCTCGTGCTCTTCGCTCCTCTGATGCCATGTTTCTCGCCTGCCCAAGGGTCTCCACTTCCCTTGCTCGGCTTCGTCCATTCTCTTCTGCTGCCCCTTACGCCTGGAACGCTCTTCCAGAACATTTGAGAACTACAAGTTCAACCGCAGCTTTTAAAGCTCAACTAAAAACTTTTCTTTTCCTAAAGCTTTTAAAACTTGATGTTGTGCAGACTTCTACTGTTACTTTCTACTGTTAGTTTTACCCTACCCTGTGCCTGCTTACCCTACCCTGTACCTGTTTGCATTCTCTTCCCCTCCTTATTGTTTTACTATGATTTTATTAGATTGTAAGCCTATGCGGCAGGGTCTTGCTATTTACTGTTTTACTCTGTACAGCACCATGTACACTGATGGTGCTATATAAATAAATAAATAAATAAATAAATAAATAATAATAATAATAATAATAATAATAATAATAATAGTGAGATTCAAGTGGAGATTTGAAACCAGGTCCGAGTGGAGATTTGAAACCAGATCCTTTTGTTGCTTGCTATTATTAAACAACCAGGAATCAGAAATCCTTACAGATCTACTGTAAATTACCCAGAGATCTACCAGTAGATCTAGAACTCCTTCTGCCCACCTCTACTTTAGGAAAAGCCATGGTGAAGGTGAAAGTGACCGGAACTGTTGAAAATCACATATAACCAGCCAGAAAAAAAAAAAAAAAAGAGAGAGAGAGAGAGAGAGAGAGAGAGAGAGAGAGAGAGAGAGAGAGAGAGAGAGAGGACGGACATCAGCCCCTAAAAATGGAAAAACCAGGTACATCTGACTCAGACCTGGGGGAAGAGTTCTCCAGCGTTTTATGCGTCCGATCTCTGTTCATGGTTAATCTCCCTCCTGGTTATTTTATTCGGGTGAGTAAATTCAAGATTAAATCGGTGACGTTTTATGCTGCACTTTGGAACAATAACGCGCCAGGTTACGACATTTAAAAAGGGGCGTGTGCGTGCATGCGTGCATGTGTGTGCGCGTGTGCGCAGCTGTGAGGCAAAAGAGGGAAGAGAGAGAGAGAGATGTGGAGAAGCTGGAAAAGTTTGAGATGATGAGACACCGAAAGAGGAACTGTTTTGTGAGGGCCTGAGACTGAGCAATGGATGAGATGGTCATGAATCATGGCCAAGATGCCCAGATGTTCCCTGGTTTTGATCCTTCTTAGGAACAGAGGAAGTTCCCTTTTACTGACTCAGATCCTTGATCCATCTAGACCGCAATTGTTGGACACTGACTGGTCCCAGTGGCTCTCCAGATTTTCAGGCAGAAGGTTTCCCTGCCCTACCAGGAGAGGCCACCTGGGATTGATCTTGGGACCTTCTACATGCGAAGCAGGGGCTCTGCCCACTGAGTCCCGCTGCCTCCCATGACAGCTCTTGCCTCTGCCATGACGGTCTCCCAGCTCCTGCACCTCCATTTGCAGACCTACCATGCCACAGGCTGATGTTGCCGTATTGTTGTAAGAATGAGACTGATGATTCAGAGCCCTTCATTTAGATACTCCAGGAGCGTGTCTATACAGCACTGCTTTAGATACTGATTCCCCCCACCTTGAAAAAAACCCCGCAGCAACAACAGAGTTACATGGCAGGAGTCTAGGAATCTAGCTAGGAAAATTCGTAGCACCATTGGCAATGTGCAGCAAGAATCGAGTGACTGAAAACCTCCAAAAGCATTTTTCAGCAACTCTGCGCAACATTGTAGCACTGAAAGCCTGCAGCTGCGCCGCTGCGCCGCTCCGGTTCATTGAATTTTTGCGTTATACATGATAACTGTCCTTACTTTTGTCCCAGAATGAGACTTTCATGTCGCCATGGCAACCATTACTAAACAACTCACCTGGAGCCCGCCCCCCTGCCCTGTATTCTCACACCTACCCTGCACTGGGATCCACCCCCTAACTACGCCCACTCTCTTAATCCAACTGAAGCTACCACTGACACACACAAAACTGTGGTGACAATGGAGGAAAGTAAAAAGTCGCAGTAAAACGACACATTGAAAACGCGCAGCTTTGCGGGGAATGATACAAGGTGGCTGTGAATTGCCGACTGTGTTATATAAACCGCAGCGCGCAACTGCGCAGCCACGACAGAGTATATACAGCGTCTACAGAAGCTCCAGGTCACTGATATAACAGCAAAGCTGCAGGTCATGATTTGGCGCAAGGCAGAACTTATGGGCTGGAAGAGGGGGGACGCTAAACAGCGTGCACGCCGGTCTCTACTCGCTAAAAGAAAACCAGATTCAAACCGGCACCACGGTGGCTTCCAGACCAAGGATCTCAGGAACTAAATCCATAATAATAAAACAGGATGTGTGTCTGTCCGTCACCGTCATAGATCCAAGACTGTGAAAGCTAGGTGACTGAAACTTGGCACACTTTCTAAGAGGACTCTAGGGGTGAGCGCATCGGGGTTATTTCATTTTTAAAATGCATTAATTAGTTTTAATTAATGTAAATGTGTCCAAGTACTTGATGCCTGCAGTAAAATCTTCAGTCACTAGGGGCAGAGTTCCCTAACCGGCACATGGTTTTGCAGTCCATACAGTCTGAGGCAGGATTAATAGGTCAAAGAACACAGGCCTGTCCCCTCCCCATGATTCAGGGAATGGAGAGGGCTGACCCCTCCCTCAAGGGGCTACAGGGGTGAACTGAGCAGGGGCCCTGCCTAGGTGTGTCATCAGGTATGCCCATCTCTGACAGCTGCTTGCAGCATCCACTGTATCAATGGAGGAGCTGTTCCCACCTATGCAAAGCTGGGTCCGTTTGCTAGTCTCCAACAAAACGTCGCATTTTGCTTATTGCATTTCCACCAAATATCCTTCTTCCATGGTGGAACTCAAGAGACCAGGAAGAATCATAGAATCATAGAATAGCAGAGTTGGAAGGGGCCTCCAAGGCCATCGAGTCCAACCCCCTGCTCAGTGCAGGAATCCACCTTCAAGCATCCCTGACAGAGGGTTGTCCAGCTGCCTCTTGAAGGCCTCTAGAGTGGGAGAGCCCACAACCTCCCTAGGTCACTGGTTCCATTGTTGTACTGCTCTATGCCCCACCACCTTCCCCAAGGCAGCGGACAGACAAAATCAGCCTCGGCAACATTTAAAAGGATAACTTCCAAAGCCTTAACTCATACAATGATCTTTTAAAAGCAAAACAAAACAGAAATTAATAAACATCAACAATAACACTTTAGGAGAACCACAGGGCACCGCGAAGACTAAAAACAAAACAATGAAAAATAAACCCAAGGGTTATTAAATCTTTAAACCAGTTCCCAATATTGAAAGGACTTCTCTTGTTGTAATCCTTACAACGGCTCTGTTAGGTAGGCCAGCGGACGAACACGAGAAGAGCCCTGATGGATCTGACCGCAGGTCCATCTACCACCGCTTTTCCCGACCTGTTTCCCTCTGGATGTGTCGGACTACAACGGCCAGCAATCCGACACATCTGGAGGGAAAGCAGGTCGGGGAAAGCTGATGTAGCAGAGAGGTAGCAGATCCCTTATGATGACGATGAACAACAGTGGCGCTAAGACATCTTTTCCTGCAAGGTTTATCCCCAATTATTGCCGTGAAGTCAAAGGACGGGGCTAGGAATTTCAAAAAGTTCCCTTGAACGTTTATTACTGCAGTAGCTCTGTTGGGTCAGCTCGGCTTGTCTGCTACACCGTCGTGCCCTTAACGGCGTCCAATAAATTCCGCTGCCTCTACACTGCTGAGCCTTTTTCTCTCCCATCCTTTAGTAGTAACCTAACCTCCCCCCCACCTTTCAAAAAGGACTTAGAAATCCCCAAATTCCCCAAAGCCTACCTGGGAGCATCAGCAGCATCAGCAGGAGACGGTGGCTGTGCAAACCCATCGCCCCAGTCAGAATCCGCAGCCGAGGGACGTCCCGAGAGAAACGAGAGGCCTCCTGGACATGGCACAGGCGTCAGCAGCTGGACGTTAGCTCTCGCACTAGCAGCCTCAAAGGTTACACTGTCTTCTGCTGGCCTGTTATTCACCACCAAGCGGGTTTTTTTTTCCCTCCTTCATCTCGGAAAAAGTTTTGATTGGCTGCTAAAAATAAATTAGAAGTTCGCCCCCCCCCTCCTTTCCTCCGTCATGTGGCTACAACTTATTAAAAAAGAGAGGAAAAATGATACCGATTTTTTTAAAGATGCCAAAATGACAAAGAGGAAAGCGACCCAAATTATAAACTAGCAAATGTAGAGAAAATTGCTCATATTTTGAGGGTGAGTTGTGGTGCTAAAATGCTTCAGGAACGAGATAGCAAGCGTCACCGGCTGATATTTTAAAAGTTTTAACCCTCTCTGATCATACACAGAGTGCTGTTCATTTATCTGAATAATCTGGATAATCGCAGCTGGTTCTGGGATTTCAGGAGAGAAGACCTGGTAGTCTTGAACTTGCATGACGTTTCTCATTTTATAAATAAACCAATTTCTGAATTATTAGTATTAATAACAAATGAATTTAAACAATTCTCTGACATTTCCTAAGGTCTAATTTTGAGCCAGGTTCCAGCGTAATCTTAAAGATGAATTAGCCTCTGAACATATGCAGAGAACAATTCCCCCACTCCATATGCAGAGTACAATGTTCTTGTAATTTGAAACCACTGACAGCCAATGTGGTGTAGTGGTTAGAGTGTTGAATTGGGACTCAAGAGTCCTGCGTTCGAGTCCTCACTCAGCCATGAAGATCGCCGGGTGCCTTTGGGCCCATCCCTGACTCTCAGCCTGACCTACCTCACAGGGTTGTTGAGAAGATAAAATGGAGATGAGGGGGAAGATTAGGTAAACTGCCTTGGAGGAAAAATGTCAGGATATAAATGTAATCATCTTAATCTTTGAATACCCACAGAAAGTCCCTAAACAGCAGTGACAACCTTCCGGATCTGGGCATTTAAGTAATATTGATAATTCATTAACTATATTTATCCCCTACTTTTCAGCCAAATTCTCCCTCAAAGGAGCTTAGAATTAAACACACACAAAGGTGTAATACAAACTAGTGACGTGTTTGCTGGACTTTGCCCACCTTTTCTTGGCTCGTGGCAGCTGATGTCATCACCCAGATCCCAGACTCTTCCTTCCCGAGGGAGAGAGGAGGAGGAGGCTTGGTTAGACTCCAGGGCTGGAAGGTGGTAAAGCAGCCCTTTCATGTCTCTGTAAGGAAATCAGAGTCATATGCTGCCTTTGCACTTCTTATATTTGGTAGGTTACACGGTGTGTATGAAACAAGGATATAAAGGCAGCATGTTGGAAAGGAAGGCAGAGATCCATGGGCATTGTTTACTGGGCTATTTTCCTTTGGGGCAGGAATACGCAAGCTTCTGAGTAACACAGAAGTCTTCATCAGGCAGAACATATTCTGTGACGTTCCAAAGCCTGCATCCTCCCATGCTAAATTACTAACATTTACTCAGAGAGAGAGAGAGAGAGAGAGAGAGAGAAGAGCATCCTTTCCATTTAAAATGTTTGTACATGTTTTTGTTTTGCTGGGACGCTTCTCTGCTGCCCTGGAACTGCAAATTCCTTTGTGGTAAAAAAAAATTACAAGGTTTGTGTGGAAAGCGAGTTGGAGCCTTATGCAACTGAAACCCAGAATTAGGGACTCTTTGTCAGTACAATGGAACAAGGAGAGGACTTGGAATCGGGGCTAGTCTTTGCTGCAGAGACCCGATCTGATCAGGAGATAAATGTTTTGTTGGAGTAAAATTTTGCTTCTGAACCTTTCGACATTCAAATGAGTGCTGTGTGGATCCATCTCAACAATCCAGTTCTCGCAGTTTTCATCTTCACCAGGAGCAGGCCTTTTGCAAAGCGAATGGGTCTAAATTGCTCATCCCACGCCCAGCCATCCTAAAATACTTTTCATTGCAACAGGAATAGCTCATAAGAGTATAGGGCTTTGCTATACAGGGTTTTATCCCACAGTTTTACCGGGGCTTCTACTTCCAGGTTCTTTGCAGGATTAAGATTGGCTGTTTCCCCAGGAAAGGGTGTATGTGTCTTTCTCTGCAAGTTCTATACGTTTCAGTATACAGCCACTAGATGGTGCTGTGAAATTACAAAAGTTCACGCAGCCGTTGAAGTGGATGACAGTGCTTCTAGAGAAAATGCCACACTTTCCTCGATCTTTAAAAAGCCGGATAAAGGACATAAAGCACAGTGGAGGCCCTGAAGGTTGACGACGACGTGTAAAGGGCCCGCAAACGTCTGTGGGGGAGCAATCCCATCACGAGTGCATAATGAAAAGCCTTGTGTAGAGAAGCCTGCACTGTTTCTCTCATCACCAAGTAACCACAGCCCAGCCTCATAGTGTGCAAATGGAAGGCAGTGACTCTCCTTGTTGCTATTATCAGATTAAAAGGCCCTTTAGGTCAAAGAGAGATTGAGAGAGAGAGAGAAAGGATAGGTCTCTGCCCCACAAGGCAACAGTCTAAAAGTTTGGCAGTGAGGAAAGAAAAGACTACTAGATGGAAGTCTCTAGTTCTTAACGCAGTGAACTTCTCTACATTAAAGGAAATCCCGTTGTTCATCCGGCACTGTTGTGCTTCCTTTTTCTTTGGCAGGACTGATATGAATTGGATTACATGGGAAGAGAGGGGTGAAGGAAGGACCTGCTGCTGTTTCCCCGGGTCTCCTTTAAACAACAGGCACAGTTAAATCGAGGGTGTACCTCCTTCCATCACTGGCATGTGTTCAAAGGAAGGGGGATCTTGTCTGTTTCCTCATACACACACCCCAGGAAAGCCAGACTTCCTTCTGAGTAGAAGTAAGATTGTGCTGTAAATTCACAACTTTCATCACACTTACTTGGGAGTAAGCCCCATTGAACCCAATGGGTCTTACTTCTGAGTAGACACATGGGGATCGGATCTGCCTCCCTTTGTTGCAGGCAGGCATCTCCCTGCGTTCAAAGCCCGTCTTCCCTTCCTCGGCAGTTCATAGGGAGAGGGCCTTTTCAGTGGTGGCCCCCCGACTGTGGAATGATCTCCCTGATGAGGCTCGCCTGGCGCCAACATTGTTATCTTTCAGGCGCCAGGTCAAGACTTTTCTCTTCTCCCAGGCATTGAACGGCATTGAATGCTAAGTTTGTTTTTTAATGGACCCCAGAATTGTTGTTTTAATGGTTGCTGCTGTTTTTATACTGTTGTTTTTATGTCCCTGATGGTTTTTAAATTTTGCATACTTTTTAATGTTTACTGTTTTTAGCTTTTGTGAACCGCCCAGAGAGCTTTGGCTGTGGGGCAGTATATAAATGTAAATAAATAAATAAATAAATAGCGCAATGCCAGCTTTCCAACCCCCTGCTCAATGCAGGAATCCACCCTAAAGCCTCCCTGACAGATGGTGGTCCAGCTGCCTCTTGAAGGCCTCTAGTGTGGGAGAGCCCACAACCTCCCTAGGTAACTGATTCCACCGTCGCACTGCTCTAACAGTCAGGAAGTTTTTCCTGATGTCCAGCTGGAATCTGGCTTTCTGTAACTTGAGCCTGTTATTCCATGTCCTGCACTCTGGGATTTTATTTATTTATTTATTTATTTATTACATTTTTATACCGCCCAATAGCCGAAGCTCTCTGGGCGGTTCACAAAAATTAAAACCATCATAAAACAACCAGCAAGTTAAAAACACAAATACAAAATACAATATAAAAAGCACAACCAGGATAAAACCACATGATCGAGAAGAGATCCTGGCCCTCCTCTGTGTGACAACCTGTTAAGTATTTGAAGAGTGCTATCATGTCTCTCCTCCAACTTCTCTTCTCCAGGATAAACATGCCCAGTTCTTTCAGTCTCTCCTCACAGGGCTTTGTTTCCAGACCCCTGATCATCCTGGTTATCCTCCTCTGAACACACTCCAGCTTGTCTGCGTCCTTCTTGAGTTGTGGAGCCCAGAACTGGATGCAATACTCTAGATGAGGCCTAACCAGGGCCCGAATAGAGAGGAACCAGGACCTCACGTGATTTGGAAGCTATACTTCTATTAATGCAGCCCAAAATAGCATTTGCCTTTCTTGCAGCCATATCGCACTGTTGGCTCATATTCAGCTTGTGATCTACAACAATTCCAAGATCCTTCTTGTTTGTAGTATTGCTGAGCCAAGTATCCCCCATCTTGTAACTGTGCGTTTGGTTTCTATTCCCTAGATGCATTTATCCCGATTAAATTTCATTCGTAGAATAGTAGAGTTGGAGGGGGACTTTAACGCCATTGAGTCCAACCCCCTCGCTCAATGCAGGAATTTATCTGTGCTGAATCCCCAAAAAACAGCTTCATGGGCTGACCACAGGTTCTAGTATTTTGAGAGAGGGAGAAAAGTATCTCCCTATCCACTTCCTCCACACCAGGCATAATTTTTACACCTCCATCATGTCTCCCCTTAACTTCCATTTCCCCCCAAGCTGTTGTAACCTTCCCTCATAGGGGAGATGCTCCAGCCCCTGGATCATTTTAGTTGCCCTTTTCTGCTACGGGAGATCTCTACAGCATTGTTAAGCTTCGGCTGTGGGGCAGTATATAAATGTAATTAAATAAATAAATAAATAGCGCAATGCCAGCTTTCCAACCCCCTGCTCAATGCAGGAATCCACCCTAAAGCATCCCTGACAGATGGTTGTCCAGCTGCCCCTTGAAGGCCTCTAGTGTGGGAGAGCCCACAACCTCCCTAGGTAACTGATTCCATTGTTGTACTGCTCTAACAGTCAGGAAGTTTTTCCTGATGTCCAGCCGGAACCTCACTTCCTGTATCTTGAGCCCGTTATTCCGTGTCCTGCACTCTGGGAGGATCGAGAAGAGATCCTGGCCCTCCTCTGTGTGACAACCTTTCAAGGACTTGAAGAGTGCTCTCATGTCTCCCCTCAATCTTCTCTTCTCCAGGCTAAACATGCCCAGTTCTTTCAGTCTCTCCTCTTAGGGCTTTGCTTCCAGACCCCAGTCCATCCTCAATGATTCATATTGCGCAGTGGTGGACACAGATGGCCCACAGAGGAGGCCTGCACTGCAGAAGCCCATGATGCTGTCCTCCCATGCCAAGGCACTGAATTGTACAGAGGAAGAGGATGCACAGGGATCTGTATGTCTTCTTCCCTAGCTCAATCACGCTTCTGACAAGCCGGACAGCTGTTTTGCCAGCTGTCTGGAGCCCAACTGAACTGGGCAAGAGTCATTCTTTCATGCCCTCTTTCGCAGCACAATCCTGCTGCATCACAGCATGGGGCCTCTGTGTGTGTGTGTGTGTGTGTGTGTGTGTATACGTATGCTCACACACGTGAGCACCCCCAACCCTACTCCAGATGTGGTCCTCCAGGCTGAAATAGGTGTTCACCCTTGCCAGAGAAATCAAATCTGCATCTCTCTCCCCTCTGCCCCCAGGTAAAATTAATGTTTGGATTTTCTCAAAGCTTGGACTTGGTTAAATCCTTCATATTATCCAGCGCTGACATCTCCTGGGCATTTGCTGGTATTACATCAAGTTGCCATACGCCCACCTCACCACACAACACACCAACCTTCTAACAAAATACCTTCCTGACAGGCAGAATACCGAAGACATTCAGCATTTCAGGTTCTACACAGTTGCTGTGTCAAGGGTGGACATGGTAAAATCCCTGCCCAAGGCCGACACGCTATCAGGGGCTGGCTGACAAGAGCGCCCTGGGCTTCCTCTTCCTCTTCTTCATTGCAAGCTCCTTGTTCATCTACTTTTGCTCTGGCCCAGGCAACGTTGGTGGCAAGAAGAAGGAGCAGTAAATGCCATCACCAACTTCCTCACCGGTTCTCTAGCAGGCAGGGAGTGGGAAAGATGGAAATAGGGTGAGAAACAAGAGCAACTGGTGATGGTGGCGGTGAAAAAATCGACTCACTGAGGAAGGAGGAGGTCCATAGAGTAGGGTGACCCTATGGAAAGGAGGGCCGGGTTCCTGTACCTTTAAGTTTTATAGAAGAGGGAATTTCAGCAGGTGTCCTTTGTAGGCACGCAGCACCTGGTGCTCTTCATCACAACAGTAAAAGCTGCCGGAGTGACAAAAGAGGGCAGGGCTCCTGCAGCTTCAACTGTTGTGATGAAGAGGGCATTTCACCGGGTGCTGCATCCCTACAAAGGACCCCTGCTGAAATTCCCCTTTCCATAAAACTGTTAAAAGATACAGGAGCCCTGTCCTCCTTTCCATAGGGTCACCCTACCATCCAGGGTGGACCTGGACTGCTGCCACTGCCATTCCACACATCAAGATGCATGGCTGCTAGAGGCCACAGACACTTCTAGTTCTTGTCTCAAAACACTGCAGAAAAGCACTACAAGGCCATCGAGTCCAACCCGCTGCTCAATGCAGGAATCCACCCTAAAGCATCCCTGACAGATGGTTGTCCAGCTGCCTCTTGAAGGCCTCTAGTGTGGGAGATACCACCACCTCCCTAGGTAACTGATTCCATTGTCGTACTGCTCTAACAGTCAGGAAGTTTTTCCTGACGTCCAGCTGGAATCTGGCTTCCTTTAACTTGAGCCCGTTATTCCGTGTCCTGCACTCTGGGAGGATCAAGAAGAAATCTTGGCCCTCCTAACCTTTTAAGTATTTGAAGAGTGCTATCATGTCTCCCCTCAATCTTCTCTTCTCCAGGTTAAACATGCCCAGTTCTTTCAGTCTCTCTTCATGGGGCTTTGCTTCCAGAGCCCTGATCATCCTGGTTGCCCTCCTCTGAACACGCTCCAGCTTGTCTGCGTCCTTCTTGAATTGTAGAGCCCAGAACTGGACGCAATACTCTAGATGAGGCCTAACCAGGGCCGAATAGAGAGGAACCAGTACCTCACGTGATTTGGAAGCTCTACTTCTATTAATGCAGCCCAAAATAGCATTTGCCTTTCTTGCAGCCTTATCGCACTATTGGCTCATATTCAGCTTGCGATCTACAACAATTCCAAGATCCTTCTCATTTATAGTATTGCTGAGCCAAGTATCCCCCATCTTGTAACTGTGCCTTTGGTTTCTATTTCCTAAATGTAGAACTTGGCCTTTATCCCTATTAAATTTCATTCTGTTGTTTTCAGCCCAGCACTCCAGCCTATCAAGATCACTTTGAAGTTTGTTTCTGTCTTCCAGGGTATTAGCTATCCCACCCAATTTGGTGTCATCTGCAAATTTGATAAGCGTTCCCTGCACCTCCTCGTCCAAATCATTCATAAAAATGTTGAAGAGCACTGGGCCCAGGTCTGAGCCCTGCGGTACCCCACTCATTGCCTCTCCCCAGTTTGAGAAGGTTCCATTGATAAGTACTCAAGGCCTTGCAGATCACATTTGGAGGTACCTCTGCCTGAGTTTGAGGGTTGGACGTGGAATAGGGTAGCCCAGGTTCAAATTCCCTCAATCCTGAATTTCACTTAAGAACATCAGAACATCAGAAGAGCCCTGAGGCTGGATCAGACCAAGGGTCCATCTAGTCCAACTCTCTGTTCACACAGCAGCCAAGCAGCTGTCGACCAGGGACCAACGAAGTACGTCAGACACGTAGACCCTGTTCAAACACACGAAGCAATGATGGTTAAGCGTTTTGAGCTAAACATTATGGCTTAGCATGTCATGCGAACCATTTCTTAACCATAGCGGCTACACAACCACGGTTTAAACATGCTCACTAACCACTTGCTGCGAAAGGGTTAGCAGACTTACCATGGCTTAGTGTGTTGTCTGAACAGGCCCACTCTCTCTCTCTCTCAGCCTAACCTACCTTGTAAGGTCGTTTCAAGAGAAAATGGTGGGACCCAGCGACTTTGGGCGGAAGAAGGGAAGAAGGCACAGTGAGTTGAGCCCGAAGCTTATATTGGGGTGCTGAGCTGGCCTAGTTCCAATCTAAATCAATGGGACATTCCCAATAAGACCAGAAAAGCAGTCCACAGGCCTACCTAGGACAGCCGCCCTCATGCCTGCAGAGGCCACCCAGATGCCTCTGGGGAGGCAACAAGCAGAACCAGGCTGAGTCTTGGGGCCTTGAACCAGTAACCACACGGGCTGAGGCTAGGACACATTGTGGTGAGTTGCTGTGGGGCTCTACGGGGAAAATGAGAAAATGGACCTTTTTGACCCCAACGTTTTTGAATTCAGCCCTGCCTAATGTTGGAAGATGGCCTGCAAGAGCATATCTAAACTGGGCTAAAAACGTTCTGTGCCGCCTTGTACTGGTCCATTGCAGGGCTTACCCTTGGTCCTTTCGGTACCTGTTTGATGTTGTAAGGTGGACCCCTCTGAATTCAGGGAGGAGCTCAGTGCAGGAGTAGAGGGTGAAGTCTAGCACTGAGAGGTTTGATTCTCTCTCCTGTGGCTCGAATAGAGATAAAGGTTCTCTTTTAATCCGACGACGAGTGTTCACTTGCCCAATGCCGGGACGTTTGTGTTGGCAGCAACCGCTGTTTTGTGAATCACTAACACTGTCTGCATTTCTGCGTTTCGTTTCCTTCCGACCTCAGTGTTTACAAACCCCAGCCATGTGTGTATATATGCTTGTAACTTGCAATAACCCTTGATGTGTCTGAGGAAGCGGATTATAGTCCACAAAAGCTTATGCCATCATAAGACTCTTAGGGTGCAATCCTATACATGGTTAGGCAGAAAAAAGTCCTACAACTCCCAGCATTCGCCAAACAGCAGCCAGAAAAAAAGTCCTACAATTCCCAGAATTGTAGGACCTTTTTTTCCATGTAAACATGCATAGGGTTACGCCTTTAGTCTGTTGTTTTTGCTGTAAGAGAGTAACACAGCAGCTCTCTTGATGGATGTTGATTACCCTAACTTTCCCCACTGGATTTCAAAGGGTGCCAGAAAGAGGCATGGTCATTCCAAGTAAGTCTTTTTGTTTAAGATCTTCATAGTGTGGAAACCCCACTGAAAGTCAAGATTCAGATGAGTAGTATATGGTTTTGTTTGGTCGAGAGCAATACCTTCTACATGCTATGCCGCAGATCCGTAGTTCTAGCAACGAATAGGAGGGACGCGGGGTTGGAACTACACAAACACAGAGTGTGGAGAACACACACACACCTCACTCCACTCTGCACATATCAGGAGTGAACCAAGACTGTTTGATATGCAGTGGTTCCACAAAGACCCATCCTCTGATTGGAGTCCACCAGGGGGAAGAGCCTTCAGCGTGGTGGCCCCCGTCCTATGGAATTCCCTGCCTCTGGAGGTCAGGCACGTGCCAACTTCATATTCCTTTCAGCACCTCCTGAAACGTCATTATTCCAGGAAGCCTTTCCTTAATGACCAGCCACAGTTCACTGTACATTTTGCTTCTTTTAAAATCTATTTTAAAATGTTTATTCTGTTTTTATTTTATCTTGTGCACCGCTCCGAAATTTTGAATGGGGAGCAGTATATAAATATTGTAAATATATATCTCTATATTTATCCTGGTTGTGTTTTTATATTGTATTTCATGTTTTAGTACTGTTTGTTTTATATTTTGAATGGTTTTTAATTTGTGTGAACCACCCAGACAGCTTTGGCTATTAGGTATAAAAATGAAATAAATAAATATCTATCTATATCATATTTTGTATTTCTTCTTCCTTTAATTCATAGAATCATAGAATAGCAGAGTTGGAAGGGGTCTACAAGGCCATCAAGTCCAACCCCCTGCTCAATGCAGGAATCCACCCTAAAGCATCCCTAACAGATGCTTGTCCAGCTGCCTCTTGAAGGCCTCTAGTGTGGGAGAGTCCACCACCTCCCTAGGTCACTGGTTCCATTGTCGTGCTGCTCTAACAGTCAGGAAGATTTTCCTGATGTCCAGCTGGAATCTGGCTTCCTTTAACTTGAGCCCGTTATTCCGTGTCCTGCACTCTGGCAGGATCGAGAAGAGATCCTGGCCCTCCTCTGTGTGACAACCTTTTAAGTATTTGAAGAGTGCTATCATGTCTCCCCTCAATCTTCTCTTCTCCAGGCTCAGTTCTTTCAGTCTCTCTTCATAGGGCTTTGACCCCTGATCATCCTGGCTGCCCTCCTCTGAACACGCTCCAGCTTGTCTGCGTCCTTCTTGAATTGTGGTGCCCAGAACTGGACGCAATACTCTAGATGAGGCCTAACCAGGGCCAAATAGAGAGGAACCAGTACCTCACATGATTTGGAAGCTATACTTCTATTAATGCAGCCCAAAATAGCATTTGCCTTTCTTGCAGCCGTATCTCACTGTTGGCTCATATTCAGCTTGCGATCTACAACAATTCCAAGATCCTTCTTGTTCGTAGTATTGCTGAGCCAAGTATCCCCCATCTTGGAACTGTGCCTTTGGTTTCTATTTCCCCTCTCCCCTTCCTTTCGTATTGCTAACAAATGTCTTAGTTGATACGTGTCATAGTATGTTTTTAGACGTGGTATACCACCCCATCCTCCTTCTTGCACGGATCAATGAGCTCCATCATACCAGCGTTTTAGGCCACAGTCGCCCTGCGTTGTATGCTGGTGTCTCACAGGACGTCATTCCTGTCCTGCCCTAATATTTTTTGGCACGGGGAAAGTCCGGTTTTCCAGCAACGCGAAGCCTTCACTGTTCGTGCTCTTTTACTCTTAAAAATATTTCTTTCTATCCTATTTTGCCACATTTTAAGCTTTTTAAGTGGGGTTTCTTGCAGTAGTACGTTAAAGAGATAAATTTTGGTAATAGCATCATTTTTATAGTCATAATCCCATCACAGACCGATAACTTTATCCTTTCCCATCTGGCTATCTCATTCTTTAGTTCTTTCCACAGTTTTCCGTAATTTAGTTTCAGTACATTCTCCTGTCTTTTAGGGATCCGAATTCCTAAATATCAAAATGCTTTTGTTACTAAACGAATACCTGTCATTTCTGAAATTTCTATTTGTTCTTGGGGTCCTATATCCTAACACATCAAATCAGATTTCTTTATATTTGACCCAAGACCTTTTGGGGCTGTGGTTGGTTGGTTGAAGGAGTCCAACTGGGGCTCCCCTGGCAACGAATGTCTTTTTACAACCTCCCAAACCTGGCAGTTGTAGAGACCACCGCTCTCTCTGCCTAGTAAGCTAGAATCAGAGAATAGTAGAGTTGGAAGGGTCCTCTGAGGCCATCAAGTCCAACCCCCTGCTCAGTGCAGGAATCCACCTTAAAGCATTCCTGACAGACAGCTGTCCAGCTACCTCTTGGAGGCCTCTAGGGTGGAAGAGGCCACGATGTCCAGCCAGAATCCGGCTTCCTGGACCTCTCTCCTCTCCTCACACCCCATACACACACCTTCGCCTCCCAACTACCCAAAGCATTCAATTCAGAGACAACCGGAACTCTTACTTCATACAATTTTTACTTTCAAAGTCAACAATATGCTGTACATTTCCATTTGTGGTTATGTTCCGTTTGGAACGGTATATGCTTCTGTACACCAGTTGCTGGGGAACATGGATTGGACGGTCTTCTGTCCAACCTTTTCGGCCAGTGGGCCCTTTTGGAATTTTGAGAGACTGTTGTGGGCGCTCTCACAAAATGGCCACCACTGGGAGCACAGTCACAAAATGGCTGCCATGGTGGGCACGGCCAGTTACAAAATACTCATTTCCCAGAAGTCACACAAAATGGCCACCACGAGGAGGAGCTCAGACACAAAATGGCTGCCATGGTGGGCACGGCTGGTTACAAAACACTCATCTTCCAGAAGTCAAACTGATGAGACTAAAAGAAAAGGAACTTGAGTCAGCACCTCTGGTTAAAAAACGATCTCAGATTACAGGCGATGAGACAAAGAGACCCTTCTCCGCCTGAGCTCTTGGACAGATGTTGCCAGCCATAGTGCAGAACCTCAGGGCCAGGGGCCCAATTTGGCCCTCCAGAACGTCATGCTCCTTCCTCTGTCCCCCCCATCCCCCAAACCACAAATCTTTTGGTTATTTCCTGGCTTGTGTGCAGTTTAATGCCATTCTACAAGGATGAAATATCTTCCCTAAGGCTCCATTACTAGCACTAAGAGATTTAAGATACAAAATGGGGGGTATTTTTTGAATTCTGGCCCCGCACCTTTTTGCTTTTGGGTCCACCCCATTTGCGCCCCCCCCCCCCCCCGGGGATCCTGGGCCCCGAGCACCTCTCCGAAACGGAATTTGACCCCCTGGACCGAAAGTGGCTTTGCATCTCTGGAGTCGACAATACTGAACTGGATGGACAAACAGGCTGACTTGGTCTACAGTAGACCCCTGTGTTTCTTCTACCCGCCTCCAAAATAGCAACCTGCACCATGCAAGCCGATAACTGACCTACATTGAGCATTCCTGGGGGAGGCATTGAATACTGGACCGATTGTTGAGCTTAGATCAAACGTTGCCTAATTCCCCAGGGTCTCCACAAGTGTGTTTTCTTTATCTAGATTGTCCATCTCAAGACGACCATCAGTCAACCCATCCGACGTGCAATCCGTCTGCGGCAGATCATTCTTTGGGTCCGCATTGACCGTGTCGGCTTTCCCCAAAACAGACGTCAGCTGGACCCAGAAGAAGGCCTGCCGACTGGGTTCCACAGGCCACTCCAAATAGGTTTTCGTGCTCAGCATCTTCCGCAACTTGCAAAATTTGTTGGGCAATGCCTGCGGGTCGATGGCTTCTTTGACCACCAGCACCACGTCTTCAAAATCCAGGCCCACCGCCCGCTGGTGGGCAAAGTAGAGTTCGTAATTGCACCAGTCGCTGTCGACGAAACTGCGCGAGAGGACAAAGATGACCTTGCGGCTGTTCTCCATGTTCTCGATGATGTTGTCGATGATCCACCGCCCGGGCGTGAAGTCGCGCTCGTGGATGCACACGCGGTACGGCGGGGTCAAGGCCTCCAGCCTCTGCAGGAGCTCCTGCCTCACCCACTCGGCGTCGGCACAGCTGTAGGAGATGAAGGCGTGGTAGGCGAACGGCCGGGCCGGCTGGGAACGGCGAGCCCGGTATTTGGAGCGGACGATATGGAAGGTTGCTCTGAGATACCAAGGAACGTCAAACCTCCAACACAAAACCATGCAGACTATCACCACGGTGGCGGTGATGGAGACCGCAATGGCCACTACCACCGTGACATCACACTCCGTCACCCTGGGGGCGTAAGCAGCCACCGATGTGTGCAGCAGGGCTTCTGGGTGGTAACATGTCCAGCCGTTGGGCCAATCCAGCAGCATCAACTTCTTGTTCCTCATGGTCTCTTGAAGGAAGCTGTAGAGGTCACAGACACAATGGTAAGGGTTGTTCCCTGCCTTCAGCTGGGCAAGATGAGGCATGTTGACGAAGGAACCTTTGCTGATGACGCCAAAGGAGTTGCTGTCCACTTGCAACACCCTCAGGTTTGGGCACCTCCACTCGGTAGGAATGAACTTGATCTTGTTCCCACTCAGCAGAAGTTCTCGGAGGTCAACAGCAACCTCAAAATACTCCATATCAAGCCGTTCCAACTGAGAATAGGACATGTCCAGGTAGTGTAGCGTGGTGGGAAGGCACTTGAAGATCTCGGAAGTAGTGAATGCATTGTTAGCCAAGGCCAGCCAAACGAGACTAGAGCTCCAAGTACATGAGCCTTCCTTCAAGACCCCAATTTGGTTGCGGCTCAAATCTAATTGAGTGAGTCGGGGCCAGTTGGTGGTCAACCTGGCCACTGTGCTCAGGCGGGTTAATGCGTTATTGCTAAGGTTAAATTGTTCCAGTTTGGGCAAGTTGACTTGGTGTGGGCAGCCTTCGCTGACGATGTAGCTATCTATCAAGCGGTTGTTAGAAACGTTCAGAGCCACCACGTTCCTCATCTCGTTCCAGGCATCACAGGGCACGAAGTTAAAGTTGACATTGAGGATGGACAGGTAAGTTACACCGGAGAACCACGTGAAGGTCCAGTCGAAACGCAGGATGTCTGGATTGCTGATGTCCTTCAGCACTAAGTTGCGGAGGGTCAGGTTGGCAATGCCGGCTTCGGGGGTCTTCCACAGGGGAGACCGTGCAAAGTCAATGGCGATGAAGGAGAGGTCTTGAACACGGGACTTTTCAACATTCAACAGGGCCAAGCGCAACAGGTTCTCATTGAATTTCCCCCTGTAGAAGACCAGTTCTTTGGCCTCCACTTCAGCCAAGCCAGAGAAGAGGTCCATGTTATTGGTGTAGTACATGAACTCAAAGAGGTTGCGGAAACGGAGGCATTCCATTGGCTTCCCCCGCAAATCCTGGAGCATGAGCGGCAAGGCTTCCGCATTTTTGTCTAGCGCGATGTCACACCAGAAGATGGTAGCGTTGAGCTTAGAGAAGGCCCCTTTTTGATACTCCATCAAACTGGAGGCCGTTTTCAGGGCAAAGCTCTTCAGTGGGATTGTTTCCAGAGGAAGGAAGTCCTGACTTCCCACGGTGTAGATGGCGGGACCCCCCAAGGAGAGGTCTTCAAGGCGCTTGAAAGTGCTGAAGACGCCATCCAACGTTGAGCGGGGATACAGGTTGTTGGAGATGGACAACAGCTTCAGGTTCTTCAGCGGCTTCAAAGCCTGCGAAGGAATCTCCCTCAGCGAGTTGTTGAAGAGAATGAGCTGTTCCAAAAGGGTGTTTGAAGCAAACGAATCGTTCGCAATAGAAAAGATGTTATTGTAACCCAGATCGAGGCACTTCAGGTGGGTCAAGGCCGAGAAATCTGCTGAGGTGATCTGTTGGATCTTGTTGTAAGACAGGTCCAAAAACTCCAGGGTGTCAGGCAGATTCAGAGGGACTTGAACCAGTTTCTGACCTCGAAAAATGGCTTCATTGCGGGTGAGGCTGTGACACAGCGACCCCTCGGACGGCTTGGCCAGGCCCAGGATCACCAAATACAGAAGTCGCCACGGGGCAGCAAATAGGGGCTGATCCATTCCTCTTCACATCTTTATTGTCAACCTTAGTGGGGAAGGAAGGCAAAAAACAAGAAGCTGTACAAGTTATTTGAAGGAACGCTTCCTCCCATATGTACCTGCCCGGACCTTAAGATCATCTACAGGGGCCCTTCTCCGTGAGCCCCTGCCAAAGAAAGTGAGGCAGGTGGCTACTAGGAGGAGGGCCTTCTCCGCTGTGGCACCCCGGCTGTGGAATGAGCTCCCCAGAGAGGTCTGCCTGGCGCCTACACTGTACTCTTTTCGTCGCCAGCTGAAGACCTTTTTATTCTCTCAGTATTTTAACACTTAGTTTTAACTTAAATTTAAATTTTACTGTTCTAACTCTGTATTTTAATCTTATATCAATTTTGCTGCGTGGTTTTTATCCTGGTTGTGCTTTTTATACTGTATTTTGTATTTGTGCTTTTGTTGGTTGTTTTATTATGGTTTTAATTTTTGTGAACCGCCCAGAGAGCTTTGGCTATTGGGCGGTATAAAAATTTAATAAATAAACAAATAAATAAATAATACAGTCAAGTACTTCTTGTCTATATAGCTAGTACAGTTATATTCTGGTGTGTGTGATAGAGAGAGTGAGGGGGATAAATTATGAACAGTTACCTAGGGAGGTTGTGGGCTCTCCCACCCTAGAGGCCTTCAAGAGGCAGCTGGACAACCATCTGTCAGGGATGCTTTCGGGTGGATTCCTACATTGAGCAGGGGGTTGGACTAGATGGCCTTGTAGGCCCCTTCCAACTCTGCTATTCTATGATTCTATGAACATCCTTATGGCTAACAAACAAAATAGATTAATCCTTAACTGAACGGAGCCATCAAATCAAATCAATGTGAATAAAGATACTTTGGGTCATTTCTGAAGTAGCAAGAGATTAATATCGTCACCCACTGTTTGGGAGAACTACCTGCATTTCTGGGCTCCCCTCTCGTCAAATTTAGAGCCAACGTGGTGCAATGGTTAGAGCTTCAGATGAGGAAGAGGGAGCTCAAAGTTCAAATCCCCACTCAGCCATGAAGTTCACTCAGTGGCCTTGGGCTAACCACCGGCTCTCAGCTTAACCTACCTCACAGGGTTGTTGTGAGGATAAGATGGGACGGAGGACAACGTAAAGTGCCGGAGTTCCTTGGAAGAAAGGCAGGATGTAAATTAAATAAATAAGTAAATGCAGCAAGAAGCACAGCCACATACTTAATCAGAGCAGAAGGACGGCCGTTTCCTAGGGTGAACATCAAGTGATGGGTGGGGAAATTTGCATAGAAGGTATTTGCAGGTCTTCCAAATCCTCCATGCTGACACAGGTTAACAGTCCTGGATTAGGGGGAGAAAAAATTAGCATTAGGAGCTTTTCATTGGAAGCAGGAAGTAATGGCTCTCACATCGTAGGGCCGTGCATGACATTAATGTCTCCTCACCCCGTCCTGCCACGTTAAAATTACTCCTTACAATCTGTTAGTCGTCTGTTGCTGGCAAAAGTTGTCCTCAGGCGAGCAGGCAGTGAAACTTCACCAAAAAACAAAAAAAACAGATTCCCTTCCCCAGTCCTCACTCCTAGTTTCAAGTCATGTACGACTTGCCTGTACAATCCTGCGCATATTTACTCAAGTGTAAGCCCCACTACAGTCAATGGAGCTTGCTCTTTAGCAAATGCGTTTGCTTTCACTCTGGAGCCCTTTGATGCTATTCAGGCTTTACCACAGTTGGTTGGAAACAGAGGCCGTTTCTACACCTGCCTTTCCCCCGGGATCTTCCTGGGATCACCCCTGTGCATGCAAATGACACACAGGGGATCCCAGGAGCAGGCAGGGAGGATCCCTCCATTTGCCTGGGATAATCCTTAGGTGTAGAAAGGGCCAGAATTAAAGCAATGGTTCCATGTAACACCTAAAATAGTGCTATATTATCTGGCAATGCCCACCCCCAGGGCCAGGTTCTTTCTACAATATTTACTCACCAAGTAAGCCCTGTTCAGCAAATCTCCCTTGCAATATCAATTAAAAGCTTCCTGCTTTCAGTTTTCACCCTATTTTTCCTTTACTTTTCAGTGCAGTTAAGGAATTGAGGATGACTCGTCCCTTAATTAAGTCGGCTTCTGTTCACTGCAGGAAGGGAGGGAGATTTGTTTTGATCATTCATATATATATATATATATATATATATATATATATATATTCTCATGCCTATTATTATTATTATTATTATATTTATTTTATTTATTTATTTATTACATTTCTATACCACCCAATAGCCGGAGCTCTCTGGGCGGTTCACAAAAATTAAAAACATTCAAAGTATAAAACAACAGTATAAAACCATAATAAAACCATAATTTATTTGTATCCCGCCTTTTGCCCAATGCTGGGCCTCAAGGCGGCCTACAAAGATAAGAAATAATAATAATTATTATCATTATTATTTATTACATTGATATATGACCCCATAGCCAAAGCTCTCTGGGTGGTTTACAAAAGTTAAAAACTGAGCATTAAAAAAACAAATATACAAAATTTAAAACCATAAACAGCATAAAATACAAACAAAAACAGACAATATCCATTTAAAAACAACTATTCTGGAGTCAGTTAAAAAACTCAGCATATGAAATAAAGAAATATCTGCAGGTTTACAATTTAAAAGACGCGACACAAAAGGAAAGTGGATTGGAAGGGAGGAGGAAAAAAAGAACCGGCAGAAGTCAAGCACTAGATTCTTAGTTGCATGTTCAATAGGACATAGGCATAGTGGAAGGGCTTCTTCTTCATTTGACATCCGCAGAACTGACAATTGGTAGCGGGATGGAGGGGGTGGTCTCAGCTGGAGATGTATCCAAGCATGGGGGTGGGTACCTGTCCGCTCCGAAGTTATTCGTTTCCTTATATGTTTTTCAAGTACAAGGAACTTGGGATGTTCTACCTGGAGAAAAGGAGACTGAGGGGAGACATGTGAGGAGTGTTCAGGTGCATCAAAGGGTCCCACATGGAGGATGGTCAAGAACCATTTTCTATGGCCACAGAAATTAGGACCTGAAATAATGGGTACAAGTTCCAGCTACCTAGATTCCGATTAAATACAAGAAAACACTTCCTGACAGTAAGATCTGTGCAACGGTGAGACAGTCTCCCTACGGAGGCTGTGGATTCTCCATCTCTGGAGGTTTTTAAGAAGAGGCTGGACGGCCGCCTCTCAGGGATGCTTGAATTGGTTTTCCTGCACATTAGAATCATAGAATCATAGAATAGCAGAGTTGGAAGGGGCCTAGAAGGCCATCGAGTCCAACCCCCTGCTCAAGGCAGGAATCCACCCTAAAGCATCCCTGACAGATGGTTGTCCAGCTGCCTCTTGAAGGCCTCTAGGGTGGGAGAGCCCACAACCTCCCTGGGTCACTGGTTCCATTGTCGTACTGCTCTAACAGTTAGGAAGTTTTTCCTGATGTCCAGCCGGAATCTGGCTTCCTTTATCTTGAGCCCGTTATTCCGTGTCCTGCACTCTGGGAGGATCGAGAAGAGATCCTGGCCCTCCTCTGTGGGACAACCTTTTAAGTATTTGAAGAGTGCTATCATGTCTCCCCTCAATCTTCTCTTCTCCAGGCTAAACATGCCCAGTTCTTTAAGTCTCTCTTCATAGGGCTTTGTTTCCAGACCCCTGACCATCCTGGTTGCCCTCCTCTGAACACGCTCCAGCTTGTCTACGTCCTTCTTGAATTGTGGAGCCCAGAACTGGATGCAATACTCTAGATGAGGCCTAACCAGGGCCGAATAGAGAGGAACCAGTACCTCATGTGATTTGGAAGCTATACTTCTATTAATGCAGCCCAAAATAGCATTTGCTTTTCTTGCAGCCCTATCACACTGTTGGCTCATATTCAGCTTGCGATCTACAACAATTCTAAGATCCTTCTCATTTGTAGTATTGCTGAGCCAAGTATCCCCCATCTTGTAACTGTGCCTTTGCAGGGGGTTGGACTAGGTGACCCTTGTGGTCCCTTCCAGCTCCATATCTCTATGCTTCTTTGGCAAGACCCTGAACAGGTGTGGCTTTGCTAATGAATTCTTTCTATAGCACGTTTATAGAAAAGATTTACAGAAAGCAGAGGTCCGTTTGACCTGTAGGTCAGCGGATACTGAGTGGCAAGGAGACATTGACGACTCATTTCCAAAACAGCGCCTTATTTGCCGGTGTTTTTATACAGCTCCGTCGCAATCCGCTTTGAATCCCATTCTCCTTTCGTGCTCTGCGCCTTCGCACGTGGGACACGGCACTCGATTTGAATGCCACAGGGACACTCCTGATGGGAAGGAGGTTTGATCCTTTGCGGTTCGGGAGAAGCGGAAGACTTCAGATCCGGGGTCTTTGCTGCCCTTTGTATAGAGCATCACGAGAGGCCCTTTTGAATACGGCCGTTGACCGACCAACCAGCGAAGTTTAAACGGCTCTGTTTGCTTAGAGACGCCGATAAGGACGTGACCCTTAAAAGAGCCGTGTTTGCAGCGGGTGCGGCCAAGATTCATTCATCGATCGTGAGCAATGAGCTGGAAGGCTGCCAAGGTGATGAGCCTCCCCTAGCCCCTGCCGCCAAGGGTCCTCCTTCCAGTATCCTGCTTCCAACAGTGGACAGCCAGAGACCTCCGAGTAGCTCATAAGCAGGGTGTGAAGGCAACCGCCGTCTCCTGCAGTTAACCCACAGGCTGGGGATGATGGAAACTGCAGTCCAATCAATCTGGGAAGGCTGCACTGAGCCATCATAGCCAGTAGCCACTAGTACTTCTCCTTCAAGAATCTGCCCAGTCTCCTTTTATTTTATTTATGTATTACATTTATATCCGGCCTTTTTTCCTCCAAGGATCCCAAGGCAGCATACATAATCCTCCTCTCCATAGTATCCTCACAACAACAACCCTGTGAGGTAGGTTGGGCTGAGAGTCTGTGGCAGCGGGGACTAGAACCCAGATCTCCCAATTCCCAGTCCAACCCCTTAGCCACTACACCACACTGGCGCTCACCCAAACTTTGGTATCAAATCCCGTACACCATAATAAATATAAATCAGGGGCGTTGTGAGGCCTGGGCTGAATTGGCCTCAGCCCACAGCTTATTTTCGTGGCACCCTGATCGATCCCACAGAGCCTTGGGTGCCAATGGGAGGGGTTTTTCCTTAGCGTAATTGCCATGCAGGGGGCAATTTTGAAAGAGGGTTGCACCTGGAGAGGGAAGGAACATCCCTCTTCACTCAAGGTGCTAGTACACTCCTGGCCACAAAAATCCACTCCAGATGGCTTAGGAGAGAGGGGGGGGGGGACCATTTCTCTATTGATTTGGGATGTTTGGGACATGGTGGAAACTAACTCGAAAATTCATAGAATTGTAGAGCTGGAAGGGGCCTCTAAGGCCATCGAGTCCAACCCCATGTTCAATGCAGGAATCCACCTTAAAGCATACCTGATAGATGGTTGTCCAGCTGCCTCTTGAAGGCCTCCACTGTGGGAGAACCCACAACCTCCCTAGGTCATAGGTTCCATTGTCATACTGCTCTAGCAGTCAGGTTTTTCCTGATCATAGAATCATAGACTAGCAGAGTTGGAAGGGGCCTACAAGGCCATTGAGTCCAACTCCCTGCTCAATGCAGGAATCCACCCTAAAGCATCCCTGACAGATGGTTGTCCAGCTGCCTCTTGAAGGCCTCCAGTGTGGGAGAGCCCACAACCTCCCTAGATCATAGGTTCCATTGTCATACTGCTCTAACAGTCAGGTTTTTCCTGATCATAGAATCATAGACTAGCAGAGTTGGAAGGGGCCTCTAAGGCCATCGAGTCCAACCCCCTGCTCAATGCAGGAATCCACCCTAAAGCATCCCTGACAGATGGTTGTCCAGCTGCCTCTTGAAGGCCTCCAGTGTGGGAGAGCCCACAACCTCCCTAGGTCATAGGTTCCATTGTCATACTGCTCTAACACTCAGGACATTTTTCCTGACATCCAGCCGGAATCCGGCTTCTGGTAACTTGAAACCCACGAGCAGGACACAGGTGCAACAGCACCCTCCCACCCATATTCCCCAGCAACTTGTGTATATAGGCTAGCTGCCTCTGATTCAGGAGGTAGCACATAGCCATCAGGGCTAGTAGCCATGGAAAGCCTTCTCCTCCACAATCTATATTGTCCTATGATGTCTGACCTAAAAAAAAAGTCAGATATTCTTTGCCTCTGGTTTATTTTATATATTTATTTGTTCCCAAGCTTTGTTAATCTCCTTACAACTAATACCTCTCAAAACAACATTTGTATTTAAGTAGAGTTTGGCAGAGAGACCTGCACTCAGTTTTAAAAGTTCATGAGTGCGGACCACATTTTTGTGTCTGTATCGCAAATGTCACTTTAAAACCAGGTTTTGTTTTGTTTACAGAACACTTTATCATCAATTTTTTAAAAAATTCAAAAGTCTGACTTTTTTTTTTTAATTTCAGTTTTGTTCCTCACTCTGTTTTTCAAATGATATCAAACAGCAAGAAGCGCTGAAATTTACAAATATTAAGCCTGGAGCCATAAATGTCACATAAAAAACGGTACATATTACGATCTCCGTTGCGATTTTGCCCTCTCCCCTATTGCTGGTTTTAAAAACAAAGAAGAAGAAACCCAAATATTTGGGTAGTTGCCGGCCAACGCTTGTTAAACTTTAATAAATTTTTGGCTCGGAAAATGCATCCCTTCGCTTCCGTTTTCTCACACAGTCCTGGCGTTTTGCTCACACAGACCTCCACAACACATACTCAGCATTAGAATGAAGCAAACAGGATGTTCAAATGAGGAGCATTGGGGTGAGAATTTGGAGGCCAAGCAATTCACATTAGAAGCAGAAAATGCCACAGCGGCTGCAGAGTTCTACACAAACATGCCAAGGCTTAATTTCTAAAACTAATCATTTCGTTCTAAAATTAAGAGCGGCAGTGCAGCATTAGCAAGCAGTGTGTGGGTCTGGAAGGCCTAGGTTCGAATTCCACCTCAGCAGCAGAGACACATTTCTCTCTCAACTCAATATATCCCTCACAGGGTTGTTGTGAAGATAAAATGGAGTAGATCCCATTTATACTCACCTGTGGTCCACGGAGGCAGGCGTGTCAGAAAAGAGGTGCAAGGACTCTGCCACATGCACCTGAAAACTTTGCCCCCTAATCTCAGTTCTGCGGGTCCCCTAGAATATACCCTCTGCACATGCTCAAAGGAATTCCTTTTAGTCAAAGCAAATGCCAGGCTGGGGTGTGGGGAAACATCTTTAGAAAGAGAAACCCAAGTCTGCAGAGTCTGAAGGAGAACCAAACATTTTGCAATGAGAACTGAAAATGCTCAGCAGATATTGTCAGTTGAGGGGCAATGGAAAACGATGGGGGATATATGAGTTTCTACTGCTTTTCAGATTAAAGGACTGAGCCTTGGCATGGCTAATAGGTCCCGGAGCTAAGGTAGGGTGACCATATGAAAAGGAGGACAGGGCTCCTGTATCTTTAACAGTTGTATTAAAAAGGGAATTTCAGCAGGTGTCATTTGTATATATGGAGAACCTGGTGAAATTCCCTCTTCATCACAACAGTTAAAGCTGCAGAAGCTATACTAGAGTGATCCGATTTAAAAGAGGGCAGGGCACCTGCAGCTTTAACTGTTGAGATGAATAGGCAATTTCACCATGTTCTCCATATATTCAAATGACACCTGCTCAAATTCCCTTTTCAATGCAACTGTTAAAGATACAGGAGCCCGGTCCTCCTTTTCATAGGGTCACCCTAGCTAAGGTGGACAGAGGTGCAAGTCAAGAAGATTGAGGGGAGACACGATAGCACTCTTCAAATACTTGAAAGGTTGTCACGTAGAGGAGGGCTGGGATCTCTTCTCAATCCTCCCAGAGTGCAGGACACGGAATCATGGGCTCAAGTGACAAGAAGCCAGATTCTGGCTGGACATCAGGAAAAACTTCCTGACTGCTAGAGCAGTACAGCAATGGAACCACTTACCTAGAGAGGATGTGGGCTCTCCCACCCTAGAGGCCTTCAAGAGGCAGCTGGACATTAGGGTGGATTCCTGCACTGAGTGGGGGGTTGGACTTGATGGCCTTAGAGGACCCTTCCAACTCTACCATTCTGTGATTCTATGAAATGGTTTCCATGCCCTGCCAAACTTAGAGGTTTACCTTTTCTTCAACACATCTGCATGCACCTACAGCATACATATGGGACAGGGTAGGAAAAGTCCCAGAGAGAAATAAATTAATTTAATGTTCACATACAAAAGAGAGAAGTGGCAGATTCCTTTATCACTGGGAAAAGATCCGTGTCCCCATCTCTACATTCCATAGAAAATAGCCAGCAGAACCTCAAAAAGAGAGACTTTGACACCTGAAAGCTGTACAGATATTTTCATCTTTTGAGACGCCACATAACACGTCTTTTGTTTTTTGCTTTGCTCAGATTTATTTATCACTCGCAAGTAGTACTCACAGCACTTTGGCAGGGCTCTTGTGCCCTTAATCACAGCATGTCAGGCAGAAATCCAGCAGGCAGAGCGCCAGCCAGCACATCAGGGAGAATATCACCTGTTGAATGTTTGCCTGTTACGCCACTGGTAAATAATGTCACATGTTAATGACCAGAGCTGCTAGAGCACATATCTAGTTTCTGCCTTGGAATCACCTCTTTTTTTTTCTCAGGTGTGTGGGGGCTGATTTTGGATCGTCTGCATAGTGAGGGAATGTCACTCCGCACGTACTCAGAGGCCCTGTTATAATACAGGTTCCAGAACTTCAAAACTGGAATTAAGTTTTGGAACCCAGCTGTGGAATGAGCTCCCTAGGGAAGTTCGCCTGACAACTATGTTGTATTCCTTTCGGTGCCAATTGAAGGCCTTTTTTATTTTTATTTTTCCAGTATTTTAGCATTTTAGTCTTTAAGTTCTGCTGTTTCAAATCTGGATTTTAAATCTCTGAATTGCAAAAACATTGTAATTTCACGGCAGAGAAAAAAATTGAATTCACAGGCCAGTCTCTTAGTCAGAGACTAGTTTTAAGGACTGCTGAGATAATATGAACTTAGAGTGACCATCTGAAAAGGAGGACAGGGCTCCTGTATCTTTAACAGTTGTATTGAAATGGGAATTTCAGCAGGTGTCATTTGTATATATGGGGAATCTGGTGAAATTTCCTCTTCATCACAACAGTTAAAGCTGCAGGTGCCCTGCCCTCTTTTAAATCTGGTCACTCTATTATAGCTCCTGCAGCTTTAACTGCTGTGATGAAGAGGGAATTTCACCAGGTTCTCCATATATACAAATGACACCTGCTGAAATTCCCTTTTCTATGCAACTGTTAAAGATACAGGAGCCCTGTCCTCCTTTTCATATGGTCACCCTAACTTGGAACTTTAGAGTTGTCACTCCTTCACCCTGGAAAAGGATGACTTTCATGCTAATTTATTTATTTATTACATTTATATACAGCCCCATAGCTGAAGCTCTCTGGGTGGTTTACAAAAAATTCTAAATCTTCATCATCAGGGAAAAGCCAACCTCATGTGTTGGCTAGGGTGACCCTATGGAAAGGAGGACCGGGCTCCTGTATCTTTAACCGTTGCATAGCGAAGAGAATTCCAGCAGGTGCCATTTGTATGCATGCAGCACCAGGTGAAATTCCCTCTTCATCACAACCGTTAAAGCTGCAGGGGCCCTACCCTTTCTTGTACCTGGTCACTCTAGTATAGCTCCTGCAGCTTGAACTGTTGCGATGAAGAGGGCATTTCATCAGGTGCTGCATGCATACTAATGACACCTGCTGAAATTCCCTTTTTTAGGCAACTGTGAAAAATACAGACGCCCTGTCCTCCTTTCCATATGATGACTCTACGCTGGTGGCGTGTGCAAATATGCGCGTGTGTATGTATACCGTATTTACACGCACGCTTCACTCTGCTCTAACGTAGAGGACAGACACGCGTGGGCACACCTTGCAGACGGCCAATTGCGTGATCTCCCTCCCCACGCAAAAAGCCCGAGGCAATAATCGAAAGAAACCTTGGATCACCAATACAAAAAGTTCCCTGGAGCTGCAGGTTTGGAAGACAGAGACGAGGAAGAAGCGAACAGGTTTATTTACCTTGGGCGTCCTCCGGGACTGCAAATAGGCGGCGGGGCGGAGAGAGAGAGAGAGAGAACCGTCTCTCTTTTTCCCCACGTACGCAGATCCAAAGCGCAAAAGGGCTCGTCAGTCTTCTAGTCCTCAGTGATCATTCCCGATCGCGGCCGCAACTCCAAAGCCAGCAAAACGACCCGGGCATAAAAAGAAAGGCAATCCCTCCCCCATCTCTTTAAACTCAGTAAATAATAAAAAAAAGAAGAAGTGGGCGTGGCTTCTTCTTAAAGGGACAGCTCCTCGGAATTGGTCAATTTCTCATCGCACCGCGGGGCAGGGCTTGTTTTGGTGTCAGGGGACACCCCCCCTACAAACACCCCGCAGCCCCCATCCCACGCTTTCCGACTCCTTCTACATTCCTCAGATGCTAGAACAAGATCAACAAAGCTGTTGGCCAACAAGAAGCAGAAGATCTGAAAGTATTTTTTTTAACTCGCGTTTCTATCACAGCTGCAGCAGGACTACAGGAACCAAATGGAGTTTGGTTTCTCCTTCCCTGATGCGCTCATTGCGTCCTGCTGCTGCAGCTGCCGCCTCTCTCTCTCTCTCTCTCTCTCTCTCTCTCTCTCTCTCTCTCTCTCTCTCTCTCTCTGTGGGGAGGTCATTTGCTGTGGATCCCCAAAGTCTAGTTTTCTAACTGCATCTCTGCCTTCCCTTTCTGGTTCTGGGCAGGTGGAGTTCCAGGAGCTGTCCTCACCCAGCCTGGGAGCAACCAAATGGCCAATGCTTCTGGAATTCTGGCACCTCGGACCATTGCCAGGTTCACGGCTATGAACGATGCAGCACAACACATTGCTCACCCTCCAGGATGAATAAAATCTCCGCCTTTTCCTCTGAAGGGCTCCTTTTTTCCCTGGAACGGCCCGCGTGAGGAAGAACAGCTTGCAAAAGGCACTGGGGCTTGAGTCTGCCTCTCTGGCCTGGGAGCCCCTTTCCAAGAAGCTCAGAAAGCAGCAACAAGGCATAGGGCCGTCTCCGTGGTGGCCCCCCAATTATGGAATGACCTCCCTGACAAGTGTTGATCTCCCGCTGGGCGCCAACACTGTTATCTCTTCGGTGCCAGGTTTAACATTCAGTGCCACCTTTCCCTTTTCTCAGGCATTTGGCAGCATGCATTGAGTTCATTGAAGTCTTGGATTTGTCTTATGGCCATAGTTAATTGCTTAAAGTCATTTTAGATGTATAATAATAATAATAATAATAATAATAATAATAATAATAATAATAATTTCTTACCCGCCTCTCCGTTTGGATCAAGGCAGGGAATAACAATAAGTATAAGTACATAAAATTGATTAAAAACATAGTACACATTATTAAAACATCCTAAAATTCCCCGGTTGTCCATGTATCTACTGTTCCGTTTGTGTGTTTTTATGTAAATGGTTTTTACATTTTTTATGTTGTATTTTTAATGGTCGTAAATCTTCGTAAACTGCCTGGGGCGCTTCAGCTAAAGGCGGTATAGAAATGTAAATAATAATAATAATAATAATAATAATAATAATAATAGATGAAGAAGCGCTAGAGAGGCCCTAAATGTCTTTTCCAAGTTCTTCTTCCTCATCCTATCTGTGCGGGGCCTTCCAGGGGTAAAGGTGGCAATTTTATTCATCCTGGAAGACACCTTGATTTGGGCTTGAGAGCAAACCATATGGATTGCCCAATTCCACCACATCCCAATGGCCGGGTAATGTTAAACGCACTGCAGTGACACTGAAACATTCCAGCTTTTGGACTCCAAATTGCACACTGTCTGAGCATTTTTTATGCTAGAGAAAACTCCTGTGAAATTCACCAGGCCTCAACCAGAGACAATTCTCAGCTTCTTGCCTGCCAGAGTCCTGCCAGGGAATGACAAAAGATGCAGGTGGGTGGGTCTCTGAGCATGTCCAGGATGTGTGGCATCTGTGCCATGAAGCAAGCAAATTCGACACTCCCATTAGGACAGCCAACTTCTGAATCATCCCCTGTAGCTGCAGCTGGAACAAGTAGAATCATAGAATAGCAGAGTTGGAAGGGGCCTACAAGGCCATCCAGTCCAACCCCCTGCTCAATGCAGGAATCCACCCTAAAGCATCCCTGACAGATGGTTGTCCAGCTGCCTCTTAAAGGCCTCTAGTGTGGGAGAGCCCACAACCTCCCTAGGTCACTGATTCCATTGTCGTACTGCTCTAACAGTCAGGAAGTTTTTCCTGATGTCCAGCTGGAATCTGGCTTCCTTTAACTTGAGCCCGTTATTCCGTGTCCTGCACTCTGGGAGGATCGAGAAAAGAAAAAAAAGACCAGTACAGTGGAGGGAAGAAGAGGAAAAGAAGATTGGTGATTGGAAATGGATGGGGTAGAGAGAGAATTCCCCAAGCCAAGTGGCTCCTTTCAAAGGGGTAGCACTTCAAAGGAATTTAGAAGAAAGAAAGCTGGCTGAGGGCTTTTTATTCTTCATTTAAAACTATAAAACATAGTTAAAAGCTCCTGCATGTCCAGGATCATAATGTCACATAGTACTAACCCTCTTTTTTGTATAATTTGCTGCCTGCAGGTATATGGGCGAAATCAATTAATTTGCTGCTTGCTGTTTTAAATGTGTATTTTAAAATTGCATTTTTGCATTGCTGCTGTTTTTATCTTGGTTGCGCTTTTATATTGTATTTTATGTTATGGTTTTGTACTGTTTATTTATATTTATTTATTTATTTATTTATTACATTTTTATACCGCCCAATAGCCGAAGCTCTCTGGGCGGTTCACAAAAATTAAAACCATAATAAAACAACCAACAGGTTAAAAGCACAAATACAAAATACAGTATAAAAAGCACAACCAGGATAAAAACTACGCAGCAAAATTGATATAAAATTAAAATACAGAGTTAAAACAGTAAAATTTAAATTTAAGTTAAAATTAAGTGTTAAAATACTGAGAGAATAAAAAGGTCTTCAGCTGGCGATGAAAAGAGTACAGTGTAGGCGCCAGGCGGACCTCTCTGGGGAGCTCGTTCCACAACCGGGGTGCCACAGCCGAGAAGGCCCTGCTCCTAGTAGCCACCTGCCTCACTTCCTTTGGCAGGGGATCCAGATGCAGCAGGAATGGTCCCCTGGCTGCCTTCCAGCTGTTCCAGTGCCCCCAACCGCGTGCTGTTGCTCCTGGCAGCTGGAATGAAAAGGAATCGCTCTGCTGACAGCCTCTCTGCCGGGAGCCACCACGCTTCAAAGAGGCCAGGAGGAGGAGCCCTGAAGGCTAATATAGCCTCTTAAGCCCCTCCTCTGGCCATTGTCACCACAAAGCCCCACCGATGGTTACTCAATCTGACGTCAGAAGGGGTCTCTGTGCGGACGGATGTGCATGCGTGGAGTTCCTCCAATGAGGAGGGACCCTGATTGATTCCGCTGCCCCCTTACGCCTGGAACGCCCTTCCAGAACATTTGCGAACTACAAGTTCAATCGCAGCTTTTAAAGCTCAGCTAAAAAAAATTCTTTTTTCTAAAGCTTTTAAAACTGGATTTTGATCTGACTTTTATACTGTTAGTTTTACTCTGCCCTGTGCCTGTTTGGTGCCTTCTCTTCCCCTTCTTATTGTTTTATTGTGATTTTATTAGAATGTAAGCCTATGCGGCAGGGTCTTGCTATTTTATTGTTTTACTCTGTGCAGCACCATGTACACTGATGGTGCTATATAAATAAATAATAATAATAATAATAACATGAGCAAGCAATATTGCTGACCTCTGTGAGACACTCCACCTGCCAATTTTTGCTGTTAAAGACACAGGAGCAGGCCGGGCTGTTTCTTTGCTGGTCAGTTGGCAACCCCTGCTTGCCAGATAAAACACATAGCTCCAACTGACTGTTTGCTGGGGCTGCAGACTCTGGCCTCATCCAGCAGCCAGGGATGTAAGGGCCACTGGGAGGCTGCAACCCCTCTGGGAGCCTTTTGGGGAGTTAAAATGCTGCAAATAAATAAATAAACCAACCCTAAGGGGAACCACACTTCCTCTATCAATGTACAACTGAGGCCCACAACCCGGTCTTCCTCTTGATGTTGTTCTCGTTTGTTGGGACAGGGCCGGCCCTCCTATGAGGCACTCTGTCTGAACCACTTGACTCAGGTGGCAGACCAGGGGGCAGCAGAGCCCCGCTGCTGTCCCTGGCAACCTGCCTGCCCTCTGCCTCAATGTCAAATCGAGCCTTGTGTTTTGGGAGATTAACGATGGAAGCACAGGAGCCCTCTGCCTGGTGTTGACGATCTTGTGAGCTGTTTGTACATTTGCTTCTATGTTTCAGGTGGCCACAGGTCTCGGACTGGCCACCTTCTAAGGATGTCGGAGAAATTCATGGCAAATTCAAATCCGTTCAGATTTCTACGAATCGAGCCTGCAGGTTCCACGGACTTGCGGACCGGTTTTTCACTTTTGGGGGGAATTTGCCCTAACTTGCTAATGCGAATTAGTGCAAGTAGAATGACATTCTGGTAAAATAAAAATCCGGTTCCGTCAACGAGCGGGTGACGGGACGAAAGACGCCTGACAATCCGCAGCAGACGGGTGGAACCGATTTAACAAATCCCCGCCGTCTGCACACCCAGGAGGGGAAATGTTTTATGTGTGGCAAACCCATGCGTTCAGTTTTAATGACATCGGCAGCTGCAAAACCTGTTCAGAAGTGACCGGGGGGGGGGGGGGGCTCCAGTGTCCGAGAGCAAAACCTTTTCACCCGGGGTCACGTTCTGCAGAAGGAGCTGAGCTTTTTCTTGAAATCCTCAACGGCGAAAAGCACTTTCCCCAGCCTCCCCCACCCCTCCCCCAGGCAAGGGAAGGGAAGAATCTGGTTTACACTCAGGGCTATTTTCCAAAATTGTTCTCTCCTTCTTTAAGAGGTGCATTCTGACCTTGGAGGGTTTCCAATACCAAACATTCTTCTGGGTCCTGATTTCAGCTGTCTGAGAAAGCTTTGGCCAGGTTTGAGGGTTGTGTTTGGAAGGGAGGAGGCAGGGGTAGGGTGACCCTATGGAAAAGAGGACCGGGCTCCTGTATCTTTAACAGTTGCATAGAAAAGGGAATTTCAGCAGGTGTTGGTGGTATGCATGCAACACCTGGTGGAATTCCCTCTTCATCACAACTGTTAAAGCTGCAGGAGCCCTGCCCTCTTTTGTATCTGGTCACTCCAGGCAGGGCTCCTGCAGCTTTCACTGTTGTGATGAAGAGGGAATTTCACCAGGTGCTGCATGTATACCAATAACACCTGCTGAAATTCCCTTTTCTAGGCAAAGATACAGCAGCCCGGTCCTCCTTTCCATATGGTCATCCTAGGAAGGAGACTGCTTGGATGGGGGGAGAGAAGCCAAGCCAATGGAACAGCAATTGCATCTAAAGGGGGAGGGGAGATTAACTGTAGGGGGATGGAAATTACTAGATCTGAGCGCATTATCAGGCACCAAATGTAGCATACTTTAGGGTGCAATCTTGTACGTGTTTGGGCAGGAGAAAAAAGCCCTACACCTCCCAATAGGACTTTCTTTTCAGCTCAAACATGCACCGGATTGTGCCCTTAAAGACCAGTTTCTTTATCCAGCCCTTCCCTGAGTGAGTGAGATCTCCAGTTTGTTTGCTCGCCGCGATGCTGCCGTACTGGTTTTATCGTTTTCAGGAACGTTCTCTATAAAAGTTTTAGCAAATATTGCATCTTTTAATGCATATGACAATGCATTTGAACGTGTTCAAGCGCTTAGTGTTATATTTAAATATGCTCAGAAGTGGATAAATCTGTGAAATAAATAAAAAAACAAACTAATAAATAAAATTAAGGTTTTCCAGTAGCCTCCGCCCCCCCCGATGCCCTCCAGATATTTTTGACTACGGGCGGGTAAGACATTAGGGAGGTAGGGTAGACTGGATTAGGCCCACGCGGCCTTCGGATCTGCACTCCTGTAGAGATGGAGGCCTTAGCTAAACCTAAGGTTTATCCCGGGATCCTCCTGGGGTCGTCCCTGCCTGCTCATGGGATATCCTGTGTGTCGTTTACATGAACAGGGATGACCCCGGGACGATCCCGGGATAAACCTTAGGTCTAGCTAAGGCCACAGGTTCAGAATCTAAATCAAATTCAGTTTTAAAGGATGGTCATGCCTGCCAGTGTGTTTTTCTTTCGTTACAGGAGAGCACCTGATTCCCACTTTCCAGAAAGACGGTCCAGATTAGATCTTAGAAGCCATTGTTCCATCTGGTTATCTTTTTACACAGGGTGCCAAATACCGTAACCGGATGTTTCAAAATGAAGAAGAACCCTCCGGTCAGGACTAGGCTACCCGAGACAGCCAATCTTTGAGTTGTAGCCTGGAGAACTCCTTTAGAGTTCTGACTGGTTCAGACTGAAACCTGGAGTGGATTGGAGACCCTCTTTAGAGTTCTGACAGGAACCCGGGGTGAATTCACCACCCCACTGACATCGGAGCCACCAGCCTCCACTGCTTGCCAGAATAACTGGGACCAAGACTGGTTAGGTTTTTTTAGCAAGGAGTGCGGAACCTGGCCCACCAGATGTTGCTGGATTCTAGCTCCCATCAACTCCATGCAGTATGGTCAATGGACAGGGTTGATAGGACTTGTAGTCCAATAACTTCTGGAAGGCTACAGGTGTTGAGTTAAACAATTATTCAATTATGACACTCAATGTCCAGGTGTAGAGTTGACCTTTAAGTTTCTGCTGAGTCTTCTGTTCTTCCAGATCCTCAGCAATTAACAAATCAATGGAAAACATAACCAAGATCCATTCCAGGATCCAACACCCCTTCTTATGTTTACACATTGGTTTACAATAACACATTTTCCTCCCTGAAACCTAACGTTTCACAAATCTCCCTGTGTTTGGTGGGACCTAGTGGTTTCTTGAACATGTCTGCAAGGTTTTCTTGTGTTTCACAATAAGCTAACCTCAAAACTCCACTCTCTATGTGATTTTTCACGTTTTGATACTTTATGGCTATGTGCTTCAACTTTAACTGTCACTGGCTTCTCCACCGAGACCCTAAAGTCCTTTATTAACTGGATCAGCCAAGTAACTTCACCACACACCAGTACAATTCTTAGCCTCAAAGGAAAACGCCACAAACTCTTGCTTCCTATCTTTTCAAACGTCATCACAAACCTGCTGAGAATGGCAACAAAAACAGACAAACAAAACTGTTCACTGGGCATAACAACATTTCCTCACCACCAAATGATACAAGCCTGAAGTTGCTAAAGCTGTTTCCTTGCAGGTTGCTTCACATATCCATTTCCATGTGGCTTTTTCCCCTTTGCAATTCTGCATTCACATTGCTTAGCAAAAACTTCTGTCATCTGCTTGATCATTTTCCATACCTAGGAAAAACTCTTTTCAACAACAAGAGATTTCACATTTTGGAAGAAAATTCAATTTCAAAGTACCTCCTTAACTTTTCTGGCGACCAGTTAGAGATTTCTGCCCTGTTGGCAAACTCGCTTCTTCCTTAAAGACTCCTTTTTCTTTGAGACTATCTAGCTCCCTTTGCATGGCATGTTCCCACTGTTGTCTCTCTAAAGAACTCAATTTCTTCACATCAGAGTAGGAATTAGGCTCATAATTAACATAACAAGCATCAAAGCCATACCTTTTAGGAGGTAAGCCTTTATTTACTCTTTGAGAATGTCTAGGAACTTCTTCCTACTTCTCCTGCTCTGCTAACTCTTGAGCCTCTATACTCGGACTGGTCACTAGCAACTCAGGCTCTTGCCTGCTATCTAGTTCCACCAGGACTTCCGGGTTGTCATGCACCTCGCTCCAGTTTTGTTCACTGAATCTAGCTGATCTGGAGACCACTATCCTACCCCCTTCACACAGGAACCGCCAGCTATTGTACTCATACCCTACAAAGCGTAACCTGATCCCCTTTGGTGAACCTTGCCGTCTCTGTGAAAGTGGAACATTTACAATTGCAAAACTCCCCCAAGTTCTTAAGTGCTTTTACCGTCTTTTGCTGTAAAGCAAAGAAAAAGGAATGTTATTAATGGATTTAGACCAAGTCCTGTTGCAAAGGTAATTAGCTGCCACAAACGCTTCTCCCCACAATTGTGGCTCCGCCTTTGCATCTTTAATCAGGCATTCCATCTTCTTTAAAATTCCGATTCTTCTTTCCACATTTCCGTTCTGCCACGGACTCTTCGGATCACAATATTTATGATTTATGCCAGTCTTTTTACAAAACTGCTTGAAATCCAACGACTGAAACTCTCCTCCACGATCCGTCAAAAATTCCCGGACTTGCTTCTGCAGATTTCTCTCTATAAACTTAATCCATTCTTTCACCGTGTTTAAACATTCTGATTTGTGCTTTAACAAATACACCCACGAGAAACGGGTCTTATCATCTAAAATGATTAATGCATAGCTTATTTTCCATAGCTCTCAGGAAAAGGGCCAGCTAAGTCCATATGAATCAATCCCAAAACATTTTTATGCCGCCAGTCTCTGACACGTGGAATATTCATAACTTTAGACTTAGCAATTTTGCATATTGAGCAATCAAGATACTTCTTGCACCCCTGAACTTTTACTCCCTCTGAAAAACTCAGAGTTTTGTTCAGAACCTTAAAACTTGAATGTCCAAGTCTTCTATGAAATAAATGGATGCAATTGTTATGATTAGACTGATTTTCATTAGTTTCCAAACAACCTGCTTGTATCTCTGAAACTCCTTCCTCATTAAGATTGCCATCTATGAAATACAATCCATTTTTCAGCTTTCCCATTCCTCTTAGGAGTCCATGCTTACGAATAAAGCATTTGTTTTTTTCAAAAGACACACAGAAATCCTTTTCTGTCACATTGGAAACTCCTAGAAGGGAAAAATTCAAACTGGGAACAAACAATGCATTCTCAAAACACTCCTTCAAAAAAGGTAAGAAGCACGTTCCTTCCCCAGATGCTTGGATTTTCGTCCCATCCGCCAGCGCTACATATTTTTCAGAGGAGTCCCTGAAGTTCCGGAAAAAGTCACATCTATTAGAAATCACGGTGGAACACGCAGAATCTATGAGCCATTCCTTGTTCCCGCCTTCCACTTGCCTGCAGAGCTGACTTCTCACTTCTGCCGTGACTAGCTGCGCTAATTTACTCTTCCCTCGGGGTTTTTCTTCTTTGATGGGCTCTGATTGTAATCTGACTCTACAATCCTTTTGAATATGCCCCAACTTCTGGCACCTGAAGCACCGTAGAAACTTTTTAGGCTTGGACTTTTTCGAAGTTGAAAATGCTGACTCATCTTCCTCCTTCTTCACCAAAGCCTTAACCCCTTCATACCCAGACCATTTTGGAAATACGTCTGGTTTGTCGCCTGAACTGCTTTGGGCTTGCTTTCATAAATTTTTCTTTTGTTGCTCTTCTATCAATCTCCCAGATATTGTATTTAATGACATGTCCTGGACTCGCAGTGCTTCTAACGTTGTCACCAGCACGTCCCAAGACGGTGGTAAACTGGACAACACCACGTACACTTTCATTTCATCTGTTAAGGGTAAGCCCGCTGCACTTAAACTTTCAAAGCAGTCTCTTAATTCCTGCAAATGAACTTTTATATCTTCTCCCTCTTTCATAAGTGTACGGTAAAGCTTTCTTGTTAAGCTTATTCTAGCTCCAGCAGTCTCTCTGACATATACAAGTCTGAGTTTAGTCCAGATAACGTCAACCGTGTCTTCTCTGCTTATATAAGACAGTTGATCATTCCTCATAGACAAAACAATTTGAGCTTTTGCCCTCTCAGCGCGACGTCCCCACTCACGTAACTCGGCTGCATTCAAATCTTCTGCTGGGGCATTTATTACAACTTATAGAATCATAGAATCATAGAATCATAGAATAGCAGAGTTGGAAGGGGCCTACAAGGCCATCGAGTCCAACCCCCTGCTCAATGCAGGAATCCACCCTAAAGCATCCCTAACAGATGGTTGTCCAGCTGCCTCTTGAATGCCTCTAGTGTGGGAGAGCCCACAACCTCCCTAGGTAACTGATTCCACTGTCGCACTGCTCTAACAGTCAGGAAGTTTTTCCTGATGTCCAGCCGGAATCTGGCTTCCTTTAACTTGAGCCCGTTATTCCGTGTCCTGCACTCTGGGAGAATCGAGAAGAGATCCTGGCCCTCCTCTGTGTGACAACCTTTTAAGTATTTGAAGAGTGCTATCATGTCTCCCCTCAATCTTCTCTTCTCCAGGCTAAACATGCCCAGTTCTTTCAGTCTCTCTTCATAGGGCTTTGTTTCTAGACCTCTGATCATCCTCGTTGCCCTCTTCTGAACACGCTCCAGCTTGTCTGCGTCCTTCTTGAATTGTGGAGCCCAGAACTGGACGCAATACTCTAGATGAGGCCTAACCAGGGCCGAATAGAGAGGAACCAGTACCTCACGTGATTTGGAAGCTATACTTCTATTAATGCAGCCCAAAATAGCATTTGCCTTTCTTGCAGCCATATCGCACTGTTGGCTCATATTCAGCTTGTGATCTACAACAATTCCAAGATCTTTCTCGTTTGTAGTATTGCTGAGCCAAGTGTCCCCCATCTTGTAACTGTGCATTTGGTTTCTATTCCCTAAATGTAGAACTTGGCATTTATCCCTATTAAATTTCATTCTGTTGTTTTCAGCCCAGCACTCCAGCCTATCAAGATCACTTTGAAGTTTGTTTCTGTCTTCCAGGGTATTAGCTATCCCACCCAATTTGGTGTCATCTGCAAATTTGATCAGCGTTCCCTGCACCTCCTCGTCCAAATCATTAATAAAAATGTTGAAGAGCACTGGGCCCAGGACTGAGCCCTGCGGCACCCCACTCGTTGCCTCTCCCCAGTTTGAGAAGGTTCCATTGATAAGTACTCTTTGAGTCCGATTCTGTAGCCAACTGTGGATCCACCTAATAGTTGTTCCATCTAGCCCACTTTTAGCTAGTTTGTTAATCAGAATGTCATGTGGTACTTTGTCAAAAGCTTTGCTGAAGTCAAGATATATGACATCCACAGCATTCCCACAGTCCACAAGGGAGGTTATCCTATCAAAAAATGAGATCAAATTAGTCTGACAGGATTTGTTCCTGACAAATCCATGTTGGCTTCTAGTAATCACTGCATTGATTTCAAGGTGTTTACAGATTGACTTCTTTATAATCTGCTCCAGAATTTTCCCAGGGATGGATGTCAGACTGACTGGTCTGTAGTTCCCAGGTTCCTCCTTTTTGCCCTTTTTGAAGATAGGGACAACGTTAGCCCTCCTCCAGTCATCCGGCACCTCACCCGTCTTCCATGATTTTGCAAAGATGATAGACAAAGGTTCTGAGAGTTCTTCCGCTAGCTCCTTCATTACTCTTGGATGCACTTCATCGGGCCCTGGAGATTTGAACTCATTCAAGGAAATTAGGTGTTCTTTGACCATTTGTTTATCAATCTCAAACTGCAATCCTGCCCCCTCAACTTCTGCTTCACTTTTTCCAGGGGGGTCATAGATCCGCTTTTGGGAGAAGACCGAGGCAAAGTAGGAATTGAGCACTTCAGCCTTTTGTTTGTCGTCTGTTATCAATTTGCCATCCTCATTAAGCAGTTGAACCACCATTTCTTTCCTCTGTCTTTTACTACTCACGTATCTGAAGAAAGCCTTTTTATTGCTTTTAGCATCCCTCGCTAATCTCAGCTCATTCACAGCTTTAGCCTTCCTGACGCCATTTCGGCACTTCTGCGCCACTTGTCTGTACTCTTCTTTTGTAGCCTGGCCTTCCTTCCACTTCCTATATGTATCCCTTTTTGTTTTCAGTTCATCAATAAGCTTTTTGTGGAGCCACATTGGTTTCCTCTGTTGTCTTCTATCTTTTCTCCTTGTTGGAATTGTTTGTAACTGTGCCTTTAAAATTTCATTTTTTAGATACTCCCACCCATCCTGCACTCCTTTTCTTTTTAGGCTCCCTTGCCACGGGACCTTACTTATTATAGTTCTGAGTTTATTAAAATCAGCTTTCCTAAAATCCAGAGTACGTGTATGGCTACGCTCGACTTTTGTCTCCTTCATAATCAAGAATTCAAGTATGACGTGGTCACTTTCCCCCAGAGTTCCCGTAACTGCCACTTTATCCACTAAGTCATCCCTATTGGTCAATAACAAGTCAAGGATTGCCAATCCTCTAGTTCCTTCCACCACTTTCTGTAGGAGAAAGTTATCACCCATACATGTCAGGAATTTCTTGGAAGGGCCGCTTTTGGCAGTAATGGTCTCCCAACAGATATCAGGGTAATTGAAGTCCCCCATCACTACTACATCACACTTCCTTGAAACACTGGCAATTTGTTTCTCAAAAGTTTCGTCCTCGTCTTCTCCTTGATTGGGTGGTCGGTAGTAGACTCCGATTATCATATTCTTTTTATTCCTAGCCCCATTTATTTTAATCCAGACGCTCTCGACGGGGCTCCCAATCTCATCCGCCTGTATTTCTGTGCAGGGATAGGTATTTTTAACATATAGTGCAACTCCACCTCCCTTTCTATTTCTTCTGTTCTTTTTGAACAAGTTATATCCTTCAATTGCTATATTCCAGTCATGGGAGTCATCCCACCAAGTTTCAGTTATACCTATCAAGTCGTATTTGCCTTCATGTAATAAGAGTTCAAGTTCATTCTGTTTGTTTCCCATGCTCTGGGCATTAGTATATAGACATCGAAGACCATGTGTTTTATAGTCTGGCTTTGTTCCTACCTTGTTGCAGACACTATTTTGGGACTCTGTTGGAGCTGTTCTCTGTACTGTGGTGCATTGGCCTTCATCCATTGTTGCCTCAAAATTTACGTCTCCCACCCCCGCAAGATTCAGTTTAAAGCCCTCCTGATGAAGTTCTTCATGCTGTGGCCGAACTCATTCTTTCCAGCCCTTGTGAGGTGCAACCCATCCCTTGCCAGCAGTCCATGTTCCAAGTAGCGTAGCCCGTGGTCCCAGAATCCAAAACTCTCACGACGGCACCACTTTCGAAGCCAGTCGTTCATCCGGAGTATTTTTCTTTCCCTTTCTAATCCTCTTCCAAGAACCGGGAGGATGGATGAGAAAACTACCTGGGCCCCAAAGTTCTTCAGTTTCCTTCCCAGAACTTCAAAGTCTGAAATGATTTCTTTGTAGCTCTGCTTGGCGACATCATTTGTTCCCACATGGATGAGAAGAAAGGGGTATGTGTCCGTGGGCTTTATGAGCTTCGGTAACCCTTCAGTCACATCTCTAATCTGTGCTCCAGGGAGACAGCACACCTGGCGAGTCCATGGGTCTTCACGACATACTTGGGTTTCAATCCCACGCAGCAGGGAGTCTCCCACAACGACTACTCTTCGCTTCTTCTTGGTTGACCTACCTTCTGTCTCTTGGTCACTGTTGCATGGTGCCTCCTGTACTTCTTCCTCTGCAAACTGTCCTTCAGTCTCATTCTCCAGAAGCTGAAAGCGGTTGCTTAACTGCAATGGCTCCACCGGTGCAGAACTTCCCACAGTCCAAGATTTCTTAGGCTCATTTCTATCTTAAATGACCATGACATATAATTTTCGTCTGTAAGTAACTCAATAGGGACAGTGTTCCCAACATTTACTGCCATAATTTCAATTTAACAGGTTGTTTCTGGTTTACAACCCCTTCAGTGGTTTAATTTCTCTCAGGGCCTGACCGGCTATCCAGATTCAGATTCCTCAGTGCCCTCTTAAATTCAAACCACTCCTGCCAGTCTTTTCCGTGTGATTTTCCAGACACTGCTATCCGAAATAGCTTCTGTTGTCTGTTCCCAACGACTTTTACAAAGACGCTCAGGGATTTAATCAACCACGGCTTAATTCTTTAGTCCTACTGCACTTGCTGAGAAAAACTCGTGTGTTATGGCTCAGCTTGGAGTACTGGGCCCATAACCTGTTGAGTTAAACAATTATTCAATTATGACACTCAATGTCCAGGTGTAGAGTTGACCTTTAAGTTTCTGCTGAGTCTTCTGTTCTTCCAGATCCTCAGCAATTAACAAATCAATGGAAAACATAACCAGGATCCATTCCAGGATCCAACAACAGGTTCCAGGCTACATGGGTGGAACAGTATGGTTTAGCTTGGGATGGTTTAGCTTGGAAAAAAGGAGGCTGAAGGGAAACGTGACAGAGGTGTACAAAATCATGCCTGGTGTGGAGAAAGTGGAAGCGGAGACATTTTTCTCCCTCTCCCATAATACTAGAACCCAACGGGGTCATCCCAAGAAGCTGATGGGTGGGAGATTCAGGACTGATCAAAGGAAGGACTTCTTTACACACCGCAGAGTTAAACTATGGAACTCACTACCACAAGATGTAGTGATGGCCACCAATTTGGATTGTTTTAAAAGGGGACTGGAAACATTCCTGGAGGAGAAGGCTAGCCATGGCTACCAGCCCTGATAGCTATTTGCTACTTCCAGTATCCAAGGCAGTAAGCCTGTGTGCACCAGTTGCTGGGGAACATGGGCGGGAGGGTGTTGCTGCATTTATGTCCTGCTTTGTTGTTCCTTGGTCAGCAGCTGGTCGGCCACTGTGGGAACAGAGTGCTGGACTAGATGGACCCTTGGTTTGATCTGGACGCTCCTTTGGTTTATTTATTTTATTTATTTATTACATTTATATACCGCCCCACAGCCAAAGCTCTCTGGGCGGTTTACAACAGGTCCTTATGAGAGGCATTTCAACCTTTTAGAATGGGGGGAAACTGCAAAAGTTGGAAGGTACCAATGATCAGCGGTTGGGGGTGAAGGGGGTGGAGTCAGGGGAAGGGGCGTGGCCATCTGAGGAAGTGTGGAGGGACAGATTTGGCCCCACAGTTCTATACCCCTGATATAAGGCAAGGATGGGCAACATATCACACACAACCCGGCACAGATTTTATGGGACTGCAGTTCCCATCAGCCTTAGCCAACATAGCCAATACTGAGTGACAATGGGAGTTGTAGTCGAACAACACTCTGTAAGGCCAAGAGTTTCCCATCTGTGGTGTATTTTTTATTATTTTTATTTTTATTTTATTGCATTTGTATACAATAGCCGAAGCTCTCGGGGCGGTTCACATAAGATAAAAACGTTTAAAAACAAGCTACAAAGATTAAAAAAAACACAAGCGAAATAAACATACATTTAAAACCAGTATAACAACTTGAAAAACGATGAGCCAAAAAAACAGGCCCAGGGTCCCAGGGCCATTACATATTGCTAAATGCCTGGGGGAAGAGAAAAGTCTTGACCTGGCGTCGAAAAGATGACAATGTCAACGCCAGGCGGGCCTCGTCAGGGAGATTGTTCCACAGTCGGGGGGCCACCACAGAGAAGGCCCTCTCTCTTGTCGCCACCCTCCAAGCTTCCCTCGGAGTAGGCACCTGGAGGAGGACTTTAGATGTTGAACGAAGTGTTCGGGTAGGTTCATGTCGGGAGGGGCGTTCCGTCAGGTATTGTGGTCCCAAGCCGTGTAAGGCTTTATAGGTTAAAAAACCAGCACCTTGCATTGCGCTCAGAATCATACAGGCAGCCAATGCAATGGGTCTTATATGCAATTGAATTACTGAGACCGTGTAGTCAGGAACAACAATTCAGACCACAAAAGAGAACCGATATGACACATTTCCCCACCAGTCTGCAAACACAACGGGGGATAATTACCGAAGAAAGATGTCTCAACAGCAACCTCATTTACACCACAAGTAAAGGCCTCTGGTGAGCAAGTGGAAAAGCGACTCAGATTGTCGCTAGTCAGGCCTGGGCAGGGCTTCCCCGATAGAATAGGGCGGCCGACCAGTCCTGGAAGTTACTGGCCAAGGAAGTGCGGAGGTTTTTGAAGCCTGTGTGGTTGTGTAAGGCTGTTTTTGCTACACTTCCCCTTACGGCATTTTAACTTTGTACGACCTTTGTACCGCTCACCCGAGAGACGTGATACCTGCATCCCGTAGGTGGGGAAAGCGGAGGCCTCCATGCAATATGGAACCAAGCGGCGGTCTAGTGGTGAATTGGGAAGTATAGGCGCTCACAGTCCCCAGATCCACTTAGAGACATTACATTAAGCAATATATGAATACTGCTAAGAAAGGAAGTAAGGCAGGTGGCTACCAGGAGCAGGGCCTTCTCTGCTGTGGCACCCCGGCTGTGGAATGCGCTCCCTAAGGAGGTTCGCCTGGCACCTACACTATATTCTCTCAGCATTTTAACAGTCTATAAATTTAATTTTAACTTTGCTGTTTTAAATTTGTATTTTAAATGTGTATTTCTGCACTGTTGATGATTTTATCCTGGCTGTGCTTTTATATTGTATTTTATATCATGTTTTTATACTGTTGTTGTTGTTGTTATTATTATTATTATTATTTATTTATTTATTTATTTATTTATATAGCACCATCAATGCACATGGTGCTGTACAGAGTAAAACAGTAAATAGCAAGGCCCTGCCGCATAGGCTTACATTCTAATAAAGTCATAGTAAAGCAATAAGGAGGGGAAGAGAATGGAAACAGGCACTGGGCAGGGTAAACAGGCACAGGGTAGGGTAAAACTAACAGTATAACAGTATAATTAACAGTCTAAAGTCTGAGCAACATCAAGTTTTAAAAGCTTTAGGAAAAAGAAAAGTTTCGTTTTATACTGTTCGTTTTATATTTGAATGGTTTTAATTTTTGTGAACTGCCCAGGGAGCTTCGGCTTTTGGGCGGTATAGAAATGCAGTAAATAAATAAATATGACTAATAAATGTCTGTTCCCAACAGAAGAGTCCAAAAATCCAGACGGCTGTGTGGATCCACATCGACAAACCAGTACTGGGAGTTTTCATCTGCTGGAAGTTGGTCTTTTGTAAAGCTAGTGGGGTCTGGATTGCCTGTTTCCAACCGAGGCACTCCCAAAATAGTTTGCATTTCAAAATATTGTTGCCCAGAAAAATTCACTCCCCGCAGCTACTGTGAGCATGGCAGCGAATCAATCTCAGAGAGAACAGGGAAGTTGGGTGGAGGACCCTAACTAAGAAATGCTGATGGTTCTTCTCACTATAGTACTGGAACTGAGGTTATTTCGAGAAGCGTTTACCCAAAGGCATTCACCTCCTCCTCTCCTCTTCTTCTGGTTCCTCCTGGCTCCTCCTGAGTTTTGTCAACTCTGCAAAACCCTTTACAGTCTGCTATTTTCATTCTGCCAATGTCTGATCAAGGCAGCATCTCCTCGCTACGTGGCAAATACCGCCCCGGCCCAGCACCCGTGCCTTTTTATATGAACTGCAAGCATCCGCATAAGATGCCCCACAGATTCATGGGCGCCACGGCCTCCCTCCTGGCAGGCACAAGGAGGCCTTTGTGAGGACGGCAGCATGAGAAGCAAGCGGACTTGACCCGCCATGGGACACAGAGGCGATGAGTGGGGCGGTCTCTGGAAGCCCCACTGAAATGACGTGGGAGTTGCATAAGAAGACGCACATCACACAGGGCCGGAGTGGTGAATTTTGAAGTGCAGGCACTCCTCATTACAGTCTCCACCTGTGGAGGCTGGTGGCTCCAATGTCAGTGGGGCGATGAATCCACTCTGGGTTTCAGTCAGAACGCTAAAGCAGCCAGCCAAGGTGCAAAGCAAAGCACATTCAATAGCTCTTTTAGAGTTCTGACTGGTTCTGCCTGAAACCTGGAGTGGATTCACTGCGCCGCAGACATTGGAGCCACCAGCCTCCACTGGTGTCCATAGGCACGCACACACACACACACACACACACACACACACACACACACTGCAAACGCAGGAGGCATATGAAGAAACCAGTTCTAGAGGTTTTCATCTCCTCGGGAAGCAGGCCTTTTGTAAAGCGAATTGGTCTCAATAAGTCACCATCACTCCTCAAAATCCTGGACATCACAACAGGAAATCATATGTTCTAGTTAGGAAAGTTTGGTTTCCTACAGCTATTGTGAGAAAGGCAGCTAAGCCCAGAAGGAACAAGAAATTGTGAAGGTCATGTGTATGTGTGCACCTGGATGACGTTGGCATTCCGGCGAATGAAAAGGTGCTGGTCTTTGCCTTTGCCAGTGAGACATTTTTCTCCCTCTCTCATAATACTAGAACCCAACGGGGTCATCCCATGCAGCTGATGGGTGGGAGATTCGGGACAGATAAAAGGAAGTATTTCTTCACGCAGCACATAGTTAAATTATGGAATTCACTGCCACAAGATGAAGTGATGGCCACTGATTTGGATGGCTTTAAAAGGGGTTTGGATCAATTCCTGGACGAGAAGGCTAGCCATGGCTACTAGCCCTGATGGTTGTGTGCTATCTCCAGTATTTGAGGCAGTGAGCTTGTGTGCACCAGCAGCTGGGGAACATGGGCGGGAGAGTGCTGTTTCACCATGTCCTGCTTGATTGGACACTGTGTGGACAGAGTGCTGGACTAGATGGACCCTTGGTCTGATCCAGTAGGTCACACCACAAGATTTATGATGCTATCTGCAAAACTGGGACTACTATCTCTTTTTATGGATGCTAAATAAGAGATTAAAAAAACACCTCTTGACTTTATTTCCTGGACAGCAGCCAGGTTGTTCATAGCTGCTAACTGGAAATCAGCAAATGAACTTTCTCTTATCACACGGAAACAGAAAATGTGGAACCTTGTACTAACGGAGAAACTCACCAAACGTACCCAGGTACAAAGAGGCCAAGTAGGAATTGTCACTTTTTATGGAATACGGTATATATGGCTTGAATTTACTAATATTGAAAGAATACACCACAACCTCTTAAGACACACGGAACTCTATGGCGTGGATCTGTTAGGTGGACGAGTGATCGCGTTATCAGATAATCTGTACCAAGTAGAGAGCCCGAGTAATCAGAAAGTAAAGAAATTGACTCATGTGTGGTGCATTTGGGTTTGTTACTGTTCATTGTTATCTGGAAAAATTCGATTAAAAAAAATGAGAGGAATACCGATTTGAGTAATGTTTCTCTTCTGGAGACCTATTCTGGAAAACCACAGTAATAACATCAGGTCAATGCATGGAGAGTTGCAAAATATTATAGTAAATCACAAGATTGATTGCACAATTTGGCATCTAGTTCAGGACTGGGCATGGCTGTTAGCAACTGCCTGTGTCTCATTTCCTTCCTTCTTAAACAGGGTTGTTGTAGGTATTTTCCCCCTGCTAAAGCTAAAAGGGATACAACAGACAGAAATTCAACTGGTTTGGCCATGGCAGCTAAATGCAAACCCCAGGTTTATGTTTCCAGATGGAGAGCTCCTAGGTCTGGCCCTATTGGGGGCTTCTCTAAACAAGTGATTTATTGCACAATTGTGGCTGGCCAGGACTTCTGTTGAAACTTCTGTCATGAAAAAAAAAACACTTTTGAAGAAGTAGGAAAGGAAAGGAACCTCTCGTGCAAGCACTGAGTCATTACTGACTCTTGGGGGGACGCCCGCTTTCGCTGACGTTTTCTTGGCAGGCCTTATAGCGGGGTGGTTTGCTGTTGCCTTCCCCGGCCGTGATTCCCTTTCCCCCAGCTAACTGGGTACTCATTTTACCAATCTCAGGAGGATGGAAGGCTGAGTCGACCCGAGCCGGCTGCCTGAAACCAGCTTCCGCTGGGATCGAACTCAGGCCGTGGGGAGAGTTTCAGCTGCAGAAACTGCTGCTTTACCGCTCTGCGCCACATGAAAAAAAAAGCAGGATCTTCTACCACTAGATGGCGCTGTCTCAATGGAAGTGAACAGAGCACACTTAGAGGGGTAGTATTCAATTCCAACTACATGGTCACCCCTCTCCATCTGTGTAATGTAGCCCATAACAATAGTGCTAAAAAAACAGGAAGCACAAATGCCCCGGGTAAGCAACACAATTTTCCCTTAATGTAAAGACGCCCTTTCTCCTTTTCTGTGGTATGAAAGAAGCAGTGGGAAAACACAGGAGGGCAATGAGTAGGAATGGCTGGGAATTTTGTTTCAGTACAGTTTTGTTAAGAATTTGCCCAAAGTTCTCCATATCTGAGACAAAAAGAACTTGAGATTTTTTTTATTTTTTTAGATCAAATGCAGGAGAAACTGAAATGAACAGATTTGTCCATCCAGGACCAAGGCTTTGGAGGACACGTTCCCGGAAGTCCAGGAATGCATCCTCCAGACCCCCAGGGCTGATATCAGCCTTTTCCTGGGCCGGCACAATTGCACCAGCCCAGGAAAAGGCTAGATCAGTGCTGGGGTGGTGGTGGCGGCCTGGAGGATGTGTTCCTGGAATTCCAGGAACTTGTTGTTCTAGGCCCTTCCAGCGCCAATCTCTGCCTTCTCCTTGGCCGGCGCAATCGCATCGGCCAAGGAGAAGGCCAGATCAGTGCTGGGGCTGGGGGCTGGAGGACGCGTTCCAGGAAGTCCGGGAACTCATCCTCCAGGCCTTTTCCCCAGTAAATTGGGGCCCAGTCCTGGTTGCCCCGGAAATCCCCATTTTTCCGGAGGTCTCCGGGGTTTTCCAGGTCATCTGGTCACCCTATTTGAAAGCTTACCTCTTCAAAGTCTGGGTCTGTTTCCCTGCATATTCAACCATCTTAGAGCTGAATTAGGGCTGCCGTCTCTCTCTCTCTCTCTCTCTCTCTCTTTCTCTCTCTCTCTTTTTTTACTAGGTCCTCATCATTAACCGCTACATGTCAGGCAGGCACATCACGGTCCTTTCCAGGTTGGGAATACCTGTACCCATTGAAACTGGTTGCTGGGTGAGAATTCCATTTCTCTCTGATTTTTACAAGAATGTGCTAAAATTCTCGATGTTCTTTATGTTCAGGAGGGTCAGAACTTGAGATTTAACAAAACAAAACAAAAAATCTGACTGCAAGAGGAAGTGGAATGGATTCACCCATCCCTATCCATGATGATGACTGGACCTCTGGTAAAATCCTGTGACTAATGCAGGATGATGGGGCCGTAAAAGTCTTGCCTGGAAGCACCCCGTGCCTCTCAATGGCCCTGTTCAGACTAGGGCTGTGCATGGACACACATTTACCCCGAACCGCTTCGTGGCCCGATCCGAAACTTTTGGATTGGGCCAATCCGCTTCGGGTCGATCTGCCCCTCCCCCACTCCGCGGAGCGAGATCCGAAGGGGCGGATCGAGATTTTGCCCCCCCCTTCCCCACTTACCTGCCTCTGTCGCTGTCTTCCTCATCAACAAAGATGAAAAGAGGCAGACTGCTTTTTGCATTCCACGCTATGGTGGACACTGCAGCCTAAAATACAACAGAGCATCTAAAAGTTTAAAACGACAGTAGAAAAGTACAACCCCAAATAAAGCCTAGCAGCGAGATTGAAAATACAATCACAGATTTAAAACAACAGAACTAAAAGGCTAAAATACCCGGGAAAGGAAAAAGGTCTTCGCCTGGTGCCAGGAGGAGCACATTGTAAGCCCCAGGTGAGCTTCTCTGGGAAGCTCATTCTATAACCGGGGTGCCACAGCAGAAAAGACCTTCATGGTAGCCCTCCACCTTACTTCCTCTGGAGATGATTTTAGGGTCTGGGCATGCACATAGATATGGAAGGCGACAGTCCTTCAGTCCATCACATCAGGAGGGCATCAGGTTGGAAGGGGAGGTGGAAACACATGATTGCCCGCTCCTGCTTTAAGTGCCACTTGGGTTAGGGTGACCCTATGAAAAGGAGGACCGGGCTCCTGTATCTTCAACAGTTGCATAAAAAAGGGAATTTCAGCAGGTGGCCTTTGCAGCACCTGGTGAAATGCCCTCTTCGTCACAACAGTTAAAGCTGCAGGAGCCCGGTCCTCCTTTGCATAGGGTCATCCTAACTTTGGGATGCTTTTATTTTTTGGACACAAGGTGGCACTGTCTCTCCTTATCCTCTTTTTCAAAGTTGGAATCAAAGAAAGTGCCTTAGATCAGTGGTTCCCAACTGGGGGGTCTGCAGACCCCAGGGGGGCCACGTAACCCACCCATGGGGTCCGTGGCATCATTCACCTATTAGCTCTGCAAGGTCCGCATTTTAATAAAAGAAAATATGCTGTCTCCCATGCTCCATTTGCTTTGACAGTGACGTCATAGCAACTAGCTTGAGAGGTTACTTCCATGCACCTAATCCTGAAAACCCGTGGAGAAGGAATCCTTTTAAATGTGGTGATGTGCAACTAACAACTCTCTGCGGAAGAGCGAGATGCACTTGTTGACGTGACTTGTGATGGTTCATTGAAATCATTTTTCAAAGGATATAGACTGGACCAATTCTGGGTGAAGGTTTTTTCCTGATTAAAAGAAGTTAGGTGGAAAAGCTTTGAAACATCTCGTTCCCTTTTGTTCCACATCTCTTTGTGAACAAACATTTTTGACATTTTGCTATATGAAGAACAAGCGTAGAAATTGGCTCGATGTCGATCCAAATTTGAGATTAAAAGTAGGAAATACTGAAGGAAGGGACTGTTCGGGACAAAAAGAGGCACGATTTCTCCCATCACATTTAGGTTTAGTAGCTGCTGGACATGTCATTTGTTCAATTGTAAACTAGGCGTTGTAAAATTAAATTTGTCTTTATATTCCTAACTAAAGCATTGTCATTTTTCCGTGGTAATATCACAAATTTTATGGTCTGTTTTTTAGTATACCTAAAATCCTTTGCTTATTAGGGGCTACCTCTTATTTCCTCCAAAGCCATAGAGATAACAAAATTTTCAAAATTTTGGCTTGGCATTTGAAAAACAAGGGGTCTACTGTACTTAGCTAACTGTTTCCTTTTTTAAAAAATGTTTTAAATACAGATCAACCCAGCTGTTTGTAGTTTTGGACTCTCTTTGGGGACCATAGGTGTGCACAGCACATTTCATTAGGGTGTGCAGCCAGGGAGATGTATGTATGTATGAACATTTATTGAATATTCAGTTATTTATTAAATATTCATTTATTTATTAAACACTGTAGACACTGAAGCCCTACTCTGCGTTCGGCTTGCCTGACTGTGGGAGGGCTGTTGCAGGTGGGGGCGGGGTGAGGAGACGCTCCTCAAGACCCAGCATTGGTGGGGCTTTATGGTGACACTGGGAATTTCGTTCCTTCTGCTGGGAGCAATGGCTCTCTCTCGGAAACAGCGGTTCTTCGGTGCGGCGATGGAGCAGCCTGAGGGCTGTTCTTGCTGTGTAATGACCCCCCTCTGGATCCCTACTCAATGGCCCCTTCAATTCAGCACTTATTGCTTGAGACTTTAGGGTGTGCCTGGACACACCTGGCACACCCCTCGCGCACGCCCATGATGGGGAGGTGGGGTTGGGGACTTTTCATGGTGAGCACCTCCACTTCAACATTTACAACTCTTCAAATGTCCTCACTAAAAAGGAAGATTCTGATTTGATTCTTTTCTCAGCATCTCCCACAGCAAAGGGCAATGCAAAGGAAACTCCGGGTTTGGGCCTGTAGGGAACAGGTAAGCGGGTGGAGGATTGCAGCCGAAAGGAAATCCTTCATTTTGCCCATCCATAGATTTTCTTCCTACTCCTTGGATGGCTGTTTTCTGGCTCCTGATGTTTTTCAAGGAAAGAGGATGGAAGGGCCCCGTCTCAAATCCCTTCCTTCCTTCCTTTCGTTCTTTTCAAACTTGCCTTTGGTTTGGCAGAGTTTGTGCTTTAATAATAATAATAATAATAATAATAATAATAATAATAATAATAATAATAATAATAAAATTCTGTATTGACCCATAGCTGAAGCTCTTGTTTAATAATGATGATGGAGTTGATAATAATAATTTCACCCCATAACTGAAGCTCTCCTATTTAATAATAATAGTGATAATAATGATAATAATTTCACCCAATAACTAAAACGCTCTTATCTATATAAATAAAAATGAAAAAGACCGTTCGTTACTGTCGTTATATCTCCGAAAGTTCTTCACCGATTGCTTTGAAATTTTGACACAGCGTTGCGTTCGAATACGCGAGCGTTGTTATGTAACTATGTTCTCTATGGGGTCAAAGGTTTGTCTTAAAATCGAAGAAATAGGCCTCCTCAAAACCAGTCCTGCTGATCATTGTGACATCACCAACCAGTAGGCCAATCCACTGCCTCTGCCTCTGCCTCCTCTCCTATTTGCATGTTCTCTCACAATTGGCTAAGTGAATATAGATGTCACACCTGTGACAATTACACGTTCTGAAGAAAGGTAACTGCCAGGAGTTTCCACTAACCTCCTCACCATAAAAACATCCTTTTTAAAAAACCAAACAGTAGGCCAACCCACTGCCTCTGCCTCCTCTCCTATTTGCATGTTCTCTCCTATTTGCTCTTATAGGTCATAGAAGCAACAATCTTGACAGGACCTTTCAAAGGTGAAGATGTCCTCATTCCTCGCATTCCTATGATTCCAACAGATATGCCATTTCAATTTAAGAGATTGCAATTCCCAATTCGATTGGCGTTTGCAATCACCATCAACAAAGCTCAGGGCCAATCTTTAGAATTGTGCAGTTTAGATCTAAACACAGATTGCTTCTCACATGGACAATTATATGTTGCGTGTTCTAGAGTCGGCAAACCAGACAATCTCTATATCTACACAGACAATGGAACAACTAAAAATATTGTATATCCACAAGCATTGTGAAATTAAACATATTAGAAACATCCGCTTTGTCTTTTCTTTCTTTTCAATTTAACCAGACTGAGCCACAGCAACGCGTGGCAGGGTACAGCTAGTTTAATAATAATAATAGTAATAATAATGTCCCCTAGCTGAAGCTCTCTTATTTAAAGATGAAAACAATAATAATAATAAGAATAATAATGCCCCCTAGCTGCAGCTCTCTTATTTAATAATGATGATGAAGTTGATAATAACAATTTTACCCCATAGCTGAAGCTTTCCTATTTAATAATAATAGTGATAATAATACTATAATAATAATAATAATTTCACCCAATAACTAAAACTCTCTTTATAATAATAATAATAATAATAATAATAATAATAATGACCCCTAGTGGAAGCTCTCTTATTTAATAATTATGATGATAACACAATAATAATAATGCCCCATAGCTGAATCTCTCTTATTTAATACTAATACTAATAATACTATCGACCCCTAGCTGAAGCTCTCCTATTTAATAATGATGATGAAGTTGATAATAATAGTAATTTCACCCCATAGCTGAAGCTCTCCTATTTAATAATAATAGTGATAATAATTAGAATGTAAGCCTATGCGGCAGGGTCTTGCTATTTACTGTTTTACTCTGTACAGCACCATGTACATTGATGGTGCTATATAAATAAATAATAATAATAATAATAATAATAATTTCACCCAATAACTAAAACTCTTATTTAATAATAATGATGATGATAATGATGATAATAATAATAATAATAATAATAATGAATTTCTATATCGGCCCATAGCTGAAGCTCTCTTATTTAATAATAGTGATAATAATACAATAATAATAATGATAATAATTTCACGCAATAACTAAAACCCTCTTATTTAATAATAATAATAATAATAATAATAATGCCTCCTAGCTTAAGCTCTCTTATTTAATGATGATGAAAACACAATAATAATAATAATAATAATAATAATAATAATAATAACGACCCCTAGTGGAAGCTCTCTTATTTAATGATGATGATGATGATGATGAGGGTTGCAGCTGTTCCTCCTCCTCCTCCTCTCCCTGGGTCCAGGGATTCCTCGGGCTGGCAGCTCAGGCCAGCCGAAGGCGTGACTGCCCCGGCTAAGGCACGCGTGTAGGCGCTGCACGTCTGCGCGCGGTGTCGCGTGTCGGAGGAGGCGGCGCCTTGGCTCGGTCCGCGTCCCTCCCCCGGCAGCGGCTCCTCCTCTCCGCCATAAAAGCCCGGCCGGTGCGTGCCGTCGAGCCAGGCGGGCGCTCGCGAAAGAGGCCGGCGGAGGCGGAGGCGAAGGTGCGCTCGCTCGCTCGCTCGCTCGGGCTGCTGCCTGCCTGCCTCTCTTTCCGCCCCGGATCCCCCCGGCCAGATGCTGGTGCAACTGAGGACGGCTTTCCAGCAGGCCGGCAAGATGTCCGAAGGGAGCCTGCCCAAGCTGGAAGCCAACATCCTGGTCATCGGAGCCGAGAAAGTGGGGAAATCCGGTGAGTGGCCGGGGGGCGAGGGAGAGACGCACCTGCCTCGCCAGGTGGGGCCGCCGGAGGCACTGCCCGCCTGCGCAGCGGAGGATGGGGGGCGGCAGGTCCGCCCCGGGTTTCCCTCGGAGTCGGAACCGGACAGAACTCTAAAGGACTTCTGGCCGGTTCCGACGGAAACCTGGAGCTCCTTTAGAATTCTGACCGGTTCTGACGGAAACCTGGAGTGGATCCGGAGCTCCTTTAGAGTTCTGACCAGTTCCAATGGAAACCCGGAGTGGATCCGGAGCACCTTTAGAGTTCTGACCAGTTCCGACGGAAACCTGGAGCTCCTTTAGAGTTCTGACCGGTTCTGACGGAAACCCGAAGTGGATCCGGAGCACCTTTAGAGTTCTGACCGGTTCTGACGGAAACCCGGAGCGGATCCAGAGCTCCTTTAGAGTTCTGACCGGTTCCAATGGAAACCCAGAGCGGATCCGCCACCCCACCGACATCAAAAGCACCTTGGAGAGCTCCTTTAGAGTTCTGACCTGTTCCGATGGAAACCCGGAGCAGATCTGGAACTCCTTTAGAGATCTGACCTGTTCTGACGGAAACCCGGAGCAGATCCGGAGCTCCTTTAGAGTTCTGACCGGTTCCAATGGAAACCCAGAGCGGATCCACTGCTCCATGGACATCAGAGCCACCAGCCTCCACTGCTCCTGCCCTAAACTATTGCATGTCATTTTCAGTGGCAGCTGGTGCCCATCAGGACTGGCGGGGCGGACTCAATGTTGCACTGGGATTGTCGGAGGAGGGCAGGAGAACGTGCCATCAGCCGCCGCCGTGTGCCCTGCATTGGAGCAAGTGGTTGTGGGGCGCATGTGGTGCAGGAGAAGCAGAGGGTCGCGCAAGCCCCCACGCCCCAAATATAGATCTGCCTGGGTGTCATTTATACAGAAATCTTTATTGCTAGCGATGGTTTGAGAAATGTCATCGAAGTGCAGGCAGCTTTACAAAGAACTTTAAAACAGAACTACAGCCTAGGTCTTGAGATTTCAAGGTGCCATTCTAAATTTAAACTGGGGTGATGGGTGGAGAGGAAGGGGGTGCAAGCATTCAGGCCATCTGTGGCTTTATGCCAGCCTCCTCCAACCTGGCACCCTTCAGATGTTTGGGACTACAACACCCATCATTTCCAGCCAGCACTCCTTGCCCAGTTCTTCTGCTGGTTTGAGAGCTGTTCAATTAAGGGTGTTTTTTTCCTACCCTCTGGGTCAAATTGGATGAGAGGGCAGCCAATCCGTGCAGTTAATGTGTGGTGTAGTGTCTAGAGGGTTAGACTGGGAGGCGGGAGATCCGGGTTCTAATCCCCACTCGGCCATGGAAGCTCACTGGGTGACTTTGAGCCAGTCAGAGTCATAGAATCATAGAATAGCAGAGTTGGAAGGGGCCTACAAGGCCATCGAGCCCAACCCCCTGCTCAATGCAGGAATCCACCCTAAAGCATCCCTGACAGATGGTTGTCTAGTCTACCCAGTCTACCTCACAGGGTTGTTGTTGTGAGGATAAAAGTGGAGAGGAGGAGGATTATGTATGCAGCCTTGAGTTCCTTGGAGGAAAAAAGCCGGGATATAAATGCAATATAATAAATAAATAAATAAATAATCTCCCATAATACCAATCCAGCACTATCTGGGGATGATAGAGTGTGTAGTCCAACACATCTGGGTTGGGGAAAGCTGGGTTGATGCCACCTCTGCTCCTAGTAGATAGAAGGATCTGATTATATTGTTGCAACAAGGGTGAGTGTTAGGGTAATCCTTCCCCCTGCCTGAAGTTTACTTCCCCACAGACAGGCTTTGGGAGAAAGTGACCCAAGTGCTTTTTTCCTCCCCCTTTCACCGGATCTGCATTTCATCACCGGGATCTACTGCCACCACCTGTACTTTGACTCTCAGGCCTGGAATGTGCCATGCAGCCATTTTGGGACCATGAGAATGAGTAGCGCAGGTGAGAGGTCTCCTGGACATGTGCAGAGTACCTCTTCCCCACTGCTGATTAACTCACGCTCCGTGCCCTTCAGGAAAGGGCATTTCTAAACTTTCTAATCTTGCTGTTTCCTTCTTTGTTCTAGCTTTGACTGTTCGGTTTCTGACCCGAAGGTTTATTGGCGAATACGGGGATATTGGTAAGTGAGCTCAGAGAATGATTCTTTCATTATTTCCGCTTCAGTTTCTCTCGCTCTTCTTCTTCTTCTTCTTCTTCTCCTCTCAAGTCCTTCCTTCCTAACACATTTTCCCCACCTCCATGTCTCCCCTCCAGAATCAATTTATACCCACAAAGTGATGATTGCTGGCCGAGAGGCATGTTTCAGCATCTGGGACTCCGTCTGCCCACAGGTAAGACGTCGCGTTAGAATTTGGGAAATAACCCAAGGTGAACGCCCAAAAAAGCCACGAAGCAGCTGGCATGTCCAATGCATAGATGTGCACAAGGGGTGTGCCGGCTGTGCCCAGGCACACCCTAATGTCATAGAATCATAGAATAGTAGAGTTGGATGGTGTCTATAAGGCCATCAAGTCCAACCCCCTGCTCAGGGCAGGACAAATCCACCTCCACCTTCAGAGACCAAGCTATGTGGCATAGCTGGTCAGAGAGATGCGTGATGGGTAGAATGGAAAAGCTTTTGGGGAGGCTTAGCCACACGAGGCCTGCTGGATTTCAACACCGCTGCTACGCAACCACGCATCTCTACGGCCAACTATTGCGCATTCATAACCCGGAGGAAAAACAGCTCGATCAGGTTGGGCCTAGTTTGAGTTTGAAAGCCTGGATGTTGATTTCCTAGGTTGCCAAGGCAATCTGAGAGGGCGTTAGGGACGGCCATGTTGCTTATAACGGGTTAACGATGGGTCCCCCCTTGAATCTCTGCAGATGGCCAACCTCCAGGGGTGCATGAATGAGAAACAGCTGCGCTGGGCGGATGGTTTCATCATCGTCTACAGCATCTGCGACCGCGGCAGCTTCCATTTCGCCCGCCAACAGCTCCAGCGGATCCAGCAACTGAAGAGGCGGGGCGGGGCTGGAAAGACGCCCGTTATCCTGGTGGGCAACAAGCGTGACTTGCAACACTGCCGAACCGTCGCCAGCGAGGAAGGCCGACTCCTGGCCCTGTCCACGGACTCCGGCTTTTTCGAAATCTCTACCGCCGAGACTTATCACGGCGCCTTGGTGGTCTTCCACGAACTCCTGGACTTAGTACGGGACTCCCGGCGTTCCACCAAAAAGGCCTCCGTGGGCCTCCGTGGGATTGTACGCAGCATGTCGGCCGTCTTTGGGAGGCGGAGGACCGAATGAGGAGGCCTTGGTGAGGGGAAGTTAGAAGGAAAGATGGAAACTGGAGTACAATGGGAGAGCCGTTCAAGCGATGGCCGTCCAGTTGGATATACGTTCATCCTTCGGGAACGTCAGAAGAAACGACCGCAGAAGGAGGCCGCGGAAGGATTGTACACGAGGTTGGGGCTATGGACGGTTTCCTGTTTACCGCAGAAGACAGTAACTGTGAACAATTGTAAATCCTTTTCTCCTGCCAGCACAATCTTGCATCTCTGGAAATTCACAGATTTGCACCTCCAAAACAGTATTATCAGGGCATAGTGCTACAGATCAGACTTGGGGCTTAATTACACAAGGCTTTTATTGCATGCTTGTGACTGATCACTCACAGAAGTTTGAGAGTCTTTTACACGGCGGCGGCAGTATCCCGTGCTTTTTTAACTTTATCTCGCTTTCAAAAAGATTGGGGAAAACCTGATAATTATTTCCTGTGAAATTCTGGAGTGGCTGTAAAATGAAACCTTTAGAAAGGTATTCCCGAATCAAAGCCCACATACACCCGTGTAAAGGACTCTTATTCCCGCAAAGAATCCGGAAGTAGAAGCCCTGGTAAGGATGTAGAATTTTAGCCTTGTGTGGTGAAACCCTTGGAGTGTGAGAAAAAAATAATAAAGAGGGTGCTTTGGAGCATGTGCAGAGGGCCATTCTCTCACCACCAAGCAACCACAAACAGCCACAATGCCATCTCTGAAAATAGAAGGGTGGTCTTCCAAGTTAGAGGAAGAAAGAGAGGAGGCAGGCACCTCTCTTTATATATGAATCCCTTTGCAGCAAAATGCTGTGAAAGAAGGAGAGCAATTATGCATTTTATTTTATTTTATTGAGGGGGGAAGGCATATAATGTTGCTATGAAACCTTTTGGGGGACTCTGCAGGGGTTGGAGAAATGATTGGGTTGATTGTGAAGAAAATAATAAAACTCAGCTGATCTCACGTCAATTCCAGTGCAAGAACCGCACTGAATTTGACAGCATGCAGTCGTGACCCTGCGCGTAAGAGCTTTCTCTTTAATTAAGTGCTCAAAGGTGGAGGCGGGACTGGGTTGTTTTAGATTTTATGCACAGCGCATGCTGAAAGCCGCCGAGATGGTTTCTGATCTCAGTTGCATACTGCATAATTCCCCTTCTAAAACAGGTACGGAGAATGCCTAAATAGCAGAGATGGCAAATTTCCAGATCTCTGTAAGGCACGGGAGGCAGGCGAGGAGGGGGGGAGTTATTTATCAACACGGAAAAGAAAACTGAAATGTTTATACACACACCTGTACACAAACGCACACACTTGAAATGTTTACATTATGTCCTTTATTGGTTTGCTTCAAACTTTGGGGTTTAAAAATAAGATGTAAACTAGACCTGCCCACAACAGTTGCAACCAGAATAGTTATTTGCCCATCTAAAAATCTTTAAATGCAAAGTTATTATGCTGAAGAACCCTGCCAGCTAGTTCTTTGCCCTTCTTGGGGAGTGGGGGCATGGACTTGTGTTTCTCAAACTCCAGCTAGCCCATGGTGCTGGAGCAAACTGATTCTTAATTGAGAGAAATTTGAAAAGCACTTCAAAGGGAAAAAAGAAGAAGTCAGAAATCTGACTTCTCATTGGTTTTCCCAATGCATGTAAAGTTAGCTGTTTGGATCCTGGCCTATACATCAAATTTGTACAGAGAGTTGCCAGACACCTGGTATTAACTGCCGGTCAATTTCAGTTACAGGCTTAGGGGCTTGAAACGCCTGTCAATTTCAGTTTCAGGCTGGTCAATTTCAGAAAATCTCATCAGTTGTCCTAACAACACTTCTGCTCTAAGATTCTGTCTTGGCTTCAGGTCTCCCTGTGTCCAAGCACAGGACGGGGGAGAAATTTGTTCAGCTTGGATTTTAATGCAAACTTACCTAATTTCACATTTCCGAACCCCTTTGCAAACTGAAACCCCATTAGCCTTCAAAATTTGCAGTTCTCTGAATTTTGCAATGGAGTTCTCCAGTCCAAAAAACGCATATACAAATGCATATAATGAGGAGAAATAATTATTTAAAAAATGCATTGCATTAGGATTTTTTTGTTTGCAAAGAATGTGTACATTAGGCAAGCATGCGAGCATATATGATCAGAAACGTGCACAAAAATGCTTATGGATTTTCATGTGAATTTGGAAAATTCTCCGAAATTGAGACGAACCAAACAAGATTGGAAAAAATGAGAGATGAGGAGAAATGGAAATTGATGGAATTGTCCCTGGCTGCAGCTTTGCTCAAAAGTCTAGTTTATTTCAAGAGTGCAAACCTACATGCAAATCAGGACACCCTCGTGTTCCCCCCCCACTTCGACCTGGTGCAGCAATGCATTTCCCCTCATCTACGCAATACATTTGACAGACACACTACTAGCTAGCAAACTAGATGCTAATCCTCTGTTTTCTTGTACCTCCTTCTTTCTAGGGGGCTGTCCATCCTTTATTTATTTGTCCTGTCCCCACTAATTTATTTATTTATTTATTTACAAAGCAGCATGTTCAAGGGAACCCTGAAATTTGCAGAAGTATAAAAGGGGGCAATTCCTGCAGAAAACCCCATGCACGCTCAGGCATGGCGAAGCACCTTACAACGGCTGTACCCCGGGTGGGGGTGGGGTGGTAGGTTGCTTTACCAGAGCACTCTTGCTTAGGAGATGAAGGCACGCTGCAACACTTTATTGCAGGTCCCACCGGTTTTAACTCCTAAGAACATTGCTTTTGGGAGATTCTTGTTTACATTCAAATTTATTTTGTTATTGAACTTTACTGTTGGAAGGAAACTCTGGCAGAAGAATTCCTTCACTCTGTTATTATTGGCTGAGTAATAAAATGTTTGTTATTTATGACGATGGACTCTGGTGAATTTTTGGGTTTGGGGATCCCCAAATGCTTCTGAGCTGCCCGAAAGGGATGACCAAGCGCTTGCTAGAAGGGTTGCTAATACCTACCGGTGATGATTCAGAAACTAAAGAACTGTGCAAAGTCTCAAACATCAATTTCATTTCCACAGAGCAAACCACTTCTGAAATTCAAGAGGCTTTCAAAAGCCATTTGTTAAATAAAAGCGCACACAAGCCAAATACACCGCTGGACTCGGCCCATGAGCCTAAAGTAGCACTTTGGATCCTGCCCATTTTCAGGGGTGTTGCAAGGCACTTAAAAGATTCAGGGCTCAGGGCCGAAGGATACAAAACAGCATAAAATTTGCATGCGCTAATGGATACAAACACACACACACACGCCACACATTTGGAAATAATTATGAGGATTGATTTAAATTTCACAGCCCGCCAACTAATTTCTCATCCAAATCACTTCCCATAAAATAAGTTCTTCAATTAATTTGTACCCCGTGAGAAGCTACTCAAAATACTACTTCTCAGAGATCATAGAATCATAGAACAGCAGAGTTGGAAGGGGCCTACAAGGCCATCGAGTCCAACCCCCTGCTCAATGCAGGAATCCACCTCAAAGCATACCTGACAGATGGTTGTCCAGCTGCCTCTTGAAGGCCTCCAGTGTGGGAGAGCCCACAACCTCCCTAGGTAATTGGTTCCATTGTCGTACTGCTCTACCAGCCAGGAAGTTTTTCCTGATGTCCAGCTGGAATCGGGCTTCCTTTAACTTGAGCCCGTTATTCCGTGTCCTGCACTCTGGGAGGGTCAAGAAGAGATCCTGGCCCTCCTCTGTGTGACAACCTTTCAAGGATTTGAAGAGTGCTTGGGGAGCTAGGGGTGGCAACGGCCGAAAGAAAGCTCTGGCGTGGGCTGGTCCATGAAGTCACGAAGAGTCAGAAACGACTGAATGAATAAACAACAGCAACAATTCATGTCTCCCCTCTGTCTTCTCTTCTCCAGGCTAAACATGCCCAGTTCTTTCAGTCTCTCTTTATAGGGCTTTGTTTCCAGACCCTGATCATCCTGGTTGCCCTCCTCTGAACACGCTCCAGCTTCTCTGTATCCTTCTTGAATTGTGGTGCCCAGAACTGGACACAATACTCTAGATGAATCAATCTTTCTCCATTCTTAGGAAAAACTAAATATTTTTCTAGCCTGGCTTTAAACAAGAGATAGCTGGCTCATCATAGAGGCTGATGGTTGGTTTTTTTCATAGATAGTCCTAAGTTAAATAAGTCTTTCAAAAGAAAATTTGCTTGTCGGTTATACGACTTCATACACAAGCCTCCTTGTCCTCTCACCACCCTTTTCTTCTGTCTTTGGTCCGTTTTTATATTTCCCCCTTTTTGGCTTGGGCTCATGAGTAGGGTGACCCTATGAAAAGGAGGACAGGGCTCCTGTAGCTTTAACAGTTGCAGAGGAAAAGCAGATTCAGGACTGATGAAAGGAAGGTCTTCTTCACACAGCGCAGAGCTAAACTCTGGAACTCACTACCACAGGATGTGGTGATGGCCCCCAAATTGGATGGCTTGAAAAGGGGGTTGGAAAAATTCCTGGAGGAGGAGAAGGCCATCAATGGCTGCTAGTCCTGATGGCTGTAGACTACCTCCAGTATCAGAGGCAGTAAGCCTGTGTGCACCAGTTGCTGGGGAACATGGGCGGGAGGGTGCTGTTGCACCACGTCCTGCTTTGTTGGTCCCTGGTCGACAGCTGGTTGGCCTCTGTGTGAACAGCTGAATATGAGCCAACAGTGTGATGTAGTTGCAAAAAAAGCAAATGCTATTTTGGGCTGCATTAATAGAAGTATAGCTTCCAAATCGTGTGAGGTCCTGGTTCCTCTCTATTCGGCCCTGGTTAGGCCTCATCTAGAGTATTGCGTCCAGTTCTGGGCTCCACAATTCAAGAAGGACGCAGACAAGCTGGAGCGTGTTCAGAAGAGGGCAACGAGGATGATCAGAGGTCTAGAAACAAAGCCCTATGAAGAGAGACTGAAAGAACTGGGCATGTTTAGCCTGGAGAAGAGAAGATTGAGGGGAGACATGATAGCACTCTTCAAATACTTAAAAGGTTGACACACAGAGGAGGGCCAGGATCTCTTCTCGATCCTCCCAGAGTGCAGGATACGGAATAATGGACTCAAGTTTAAGGAAGCCAGATTCCAGCTGGACATCAGGAAAAACTTCCTGACTGTTAGAGCAGTGCGACAATGGAATCAGTTACCTAGGGAGGTTGTGGGCTCTCCCACACTAGAGGCCTTCAAGAGGCAGCTGTACAACCATCTGTCAGGGATGCTTTAGGGTGGATTCCTGGATTGAGGAGGGGGTTGGACTCAATGGCCTTGTAGGCCCCTTCCAACTCTGCTATTCTATGATTCTATGAGTGCTGGACTAGATGGATCCCGGGTGTGTTCCAGCAGGGATCTTCTTGTGTTCTGATGCACCCATCTCTCTCTCTCCTTGAAGAAAATTGCTCCCATCCCCATGCAATTAAATGTAGAAGAAAGTCTTCCATTAACGCCAGTGGAAGTTTTCCCCTAATCCTAATTGCTGTGTGAGTGTGCAGGGCTGGGTGGGTGGGTTGAGATACCTTCCAGCATATGAGGAGGGAGGTTAACCCTTCCCTTCCCAGCTGGAATCCCCCCTGAACCCCCTGTGTAGCAGTTAAGAAAGAAATTTCCCATAGCCATCAATGAACACTCAGGGGTCTGGAGAATAGATCGGGCTATTTTTATTGGTCATTATAAACAACATCTACGGTGACAACATTAATTTGCCTAGCAAGTTACAGGGTAATGGAAGCATGAAATAGGTCACTGCCCCAAGGAACTTACAAGCTAAGGAAGAGAGGGAATTGGGTCGAGGGCTTGGCACAAGAAGGAAATGTTGAGAGGAGACATTTGTAGAACGCAAGAGAAAGAGGTGGCATTTCAAACGCTCAGGAGGCAGGGTTTCAATTTAGTGCCTCTAAAAGTTGCCCCAGGATGGTCGCCGTAAAATAAAGCCTCCTCTAACCTCCTGCCCTCCCGATGTGTTGGACTACAATTCCCATCATTCTGTCAGCAAGTCAACTGGACATGTTGGTGGTGGGATTTGGAGTCTAGTTCATGGAGGGACCCGGGTTGGAGAAGGCTGCAAACGTGTACCAAGCTGGCCCTGCACAGGCTGCCAAAGTGTTCCTCTGACCATGCACAGAGCGAATGCCCCATAATACCAAGGGATCACCGTCAGCCCTCCCAAGGAGGGGGAGGGCAAATAAAAAGGTTTTTTTGTGTAGAGAACTATCTGGCCTAATATCTGCAAAGGAATCAGCACACTCTCCTCAGTTTCTCAAATAACTAGGCACTGGATTTAACACGTTTTCTTTTCAATATTCTTCCTGTCTCTCAGGTAGCAGAGGCAGGAAGTGAGAACACTTTGCAAACTTTCCAGAGCCCATGAGACGCTGCACGTTGAGGACAGACCTCTAAGAGAGGCTGGTGGTGCTATTTGTGGATCTGAGTGGGCCCGGGTTCGAAACACACCACCTACTCTGGCGTAACAGCTCCCTTGGAGTTGAAATCTTCGCAGTTTTCCAGACATACTTGGCAGAGATCCTGTTCTCGCGAGCCATTGCCAGGGCAACAGACTCCGATGTCACGTTGATCTAAGTTTGTTGACTCAGAGGAGGGACCGTCTGGAGCCTGAGAGGGCTCCTGTGCCTTTAAGAGGAGAATTCCACCCAGGACAGCTTCTCCTGCCTCTGTAGCATTGCGATGGAAAAATTCATATGCTGTCAAAATCTCACCTCCCTACCCAAAACTCATGCAGCTCTTAAAGCCATAGAAAGCAAACATCAAGAGAGGACGGGAGAATGAACAGCCCAAAGGCCATCGCACAAAACCTCTTGGCTCTCCTCTGCCTTGTCCCAGAATCAAAAACCCCAAAATCAATAGTGGGGTCAGATGCAATGGGGCGGGACGAAACGGTGGGAGAGAGGGACTTCTGATGCCTTTCAGAGGAGAGGGAATTTGGGCAGTCACGGCTTGTCACTAGTGCCAGCACTAGGTTTTGGGGGGCTCTTGGCAACAGCCCTTCCATGCTCATCTTCCTCAGTGAGTCCACCTTCTCACTGCACGCGTCCCTGATAAAAGACGCATCACCCCTATGTCACGCTCCCATAAAAAAAAAAAAAATTAAAGGAGTTGAGTCAGACTAAAGATTTGAGTGCCTTCCTAAATGGAAGCTAAACTCTAAAATCCTTGACATGGTGCATAATAATACCATTTTGAAGAGCCGTGTAGGTCTTCCATCGCGTCATTCCATAACACCAAACCTTCATTCGTTTGCGGTTGATCTCTTGCAAAGCTTATGCTGTCTGGTTTAAATATTAACTCTCGTAGTTGCTGATTCCGCCAGGTCACACAAGTTAGGAAGTTCACATGGGCTTTTCTAGCGGAAGCCTTGGATTTCTGCATGAATAATCAACAGTGGCTTGTTCTGCAGAAATCTTTTCTGTGCAGGCACACCTGCTCTTTGCTTGTGGTCTGATCTCATAAGTCTGGGATTGGTGCATACGAATATCAGAAGAGCCCTGCTGGATCAGACCAAGGGTCCATCTAGCCGAGTAGTCTGTTCAAATAACAATAACAATAACAATAACAATAATAATTACCCGCCTCTCCGTTTGGATCGAGTCAGGGAACAACAATAATTATAAAATACATAAAACTGAATTAAAAAACATAGTATACAATATTAAAACATCCTAAAAACATCCTAAAATTCCACTGGATAGGCCTGCCGGAAGAGATCAGTCTTTATAGCTTTCTTAAATGCTAAAAGACTGTTAAGTTGACGAGTCTCCTCCAGCAGGCCATTCCACCTTCTGGGAGCAGCAGAGGAAAAGGTCTTCTGGGCAACGGTTGACAGCCTAATTTTGGCAGATTGAAGTAGATTCTTCCCAGAGGACCTGAGAGTGCAGGGTGGATTGTACGGGAGAAGGCGATCCCGCAGGTAGCCCGGACCCAAACCAGGTAGGGCTTTAAAGGTAATAACCAACACTTTATACTTTGCCCAGAAACTAATTGGCAGCCAGTGAAGAGATTTTAAAACTGGTGTGATGTGGTCCCCCCTAGGTGTACTGGTGTACCGGCCAGGAACCCACAACAAGGACGTGGTATCACAGCACCCTCCCACCCATGTTCCCCAGCAACGGATGCATATAACCTTACTGCCTCTGATACTGGCGGCAGCACATAGCCATCAGGGTTAGTAGCCATTGAAAGCCTTCTTCTCCAGGAATTTGTCCAACCCCCTTTTAAAGCCATCCAAATCGGTGGCCATCGCCACATCTTTTGGTAGTAAGTTCCATAATTTAACTCTGCACTGTGTGAAGAAGAATTTCCTTTTGTCTGTCCTGAATCTCCCACTAATCAGCTTCATGGGGTAGTATTTTGAGAGAGGGAGAAAAATGTCTCCCCACCAGGCATCATTTTGTCCACCTCTATCCTGTCTCCCCTCAGCCTCCTTTTCTCCAAGCTAAACAATCCCAGCTTTTGTAACCTTCCCTCATAGGGGAGATGCTCCAGCCCCGTAATCCTTTGAGTTGCCCTTTTCTGCACTTTTCCCAGCTCTACAATCTCTTTTTTTAAGTATGGTGACCAGAATTGTGCACAGTCTCCCAAGTGTAGTTGCACCACAGATTCGTGTAAAGCCATGGATAATATGGCACTGCAGCATGTGTGAAGGGAAGCTAAACTAGATTTGTCTTTACGCCTCTTCTGATTCCAAGTCACATCCTGGGTAACAGATTGTCTCCAGTTTCTAATATACCAGGTACACTGTGGGCATTACTAAACGTCTTGCAAAGGTGCAAATCCATTGGCACCGACCTCAGCAACAAAATGAGTGTGAAATGCACACGGCAGGGGGTGGGCGGAAGGACATGGAATTACCGAGGACAGGGCGTGACATGGCCGGGCTGGGGAGGGTACTGGGTGACGATTTGAAGCTAGGAAATTTCCAACAGTCAAAGGAAAAGTACCCACAAATCAACTGCAACAACATGTTTGTAGCTGAAGAGTGGAAGATGGTTTAGCTACTCCCAGCTCAAAGAAAATGCCGTTTACACTTCCCTGCTCTTTTCCATCCCATTGTGGCAATCGTACCACGCCGAATTTTGTGATTCTTGTTAAATATAGAGCTTTATCACACCAGCGTTATGCTGTGCAATCACTGCGAATTGAGTGCAAAGGACTCTGAAGTTTTCCAGCTTATAATCTGCCTTTACTGTGACGTACTCCCATGCATGCTGCTTTAATTGTGCTTCTTAACCAAAAGACTCGCCCTATTTTGCTACTCGTTTTCGAGCGTATCGTTTGTTTTTTTCCGAGCGGCCACTGGGGCGCAGGAGCAGGATTTGAAGAAAAATTAAACAAATGCTTACATCTGCATAAGCTTTAAAGATAAAGACATCAAAATTGGTACAGTAATAGATATTAAGGAGAGCTTTAAGAATACCAAATTTGAATCGGATTGGGTCATCCGTTGATTTTTTAATGATTTTTTTACATTTCCCCCATTAAACCCATTTCCTGGTATGCAAAGGATCTAGCCGCCCGTAGCAACAACAACGGTGACAGCTTAGCGCCGTGGGGGATAATTCGAGGGAAACAGGTACGTGGGATGAAGCTCATATATATACAAAAAACTTTCTTCTCGAGTGGCCAAAGTTTTGGCAAACGAAAACAGATTTCGTTTTCGAAAATGAATTTTCACGTTGGCAACCAGCTGAAAGGCCAAACTGGCTCTCCGCTCACTAGGGTGCAGAGGGGAGGCCAGTTGCAGGGTCAAAGGGCCGTGACGTTTCGGCTAGCAGGAGTGACGATGTCGTCTGCCACACCCAGCATTAGCAAGGCTCCCAATCGTGCAGGGAGTTCAGCTCGCATTCAAGCAAACACGAGTAGAACCCACTTTCAGACTTTGCTGGGGGTGGGGACCAGGGCCGGTGCCAGACTATATTGCGCCTTAGGCACGCGCATTCTGAAGCCTCCACACACGCCCTGTGCATGCGCACCCACCCGCTCCCTGCTTTGAAGCCAGGACGCTGGGGTTGGGGGGCAGGGCAGAGGCTTCGAAGTGGCGCGCCCGGAAGTGGCTTCCCGGTGCGCCGTACTGAAGCCTCCACCCCGCGCCCACTCCTGGCTTTGAAGCCAGGACGCTGGAGTTGGGGGGCTCCTGGAAGTGGCTTCCTGGCACGTCGCACTGAAGCCTCCGCCCCGCGCCCACTCCTGGCTTTGAAGCCAGGACGCTGGGGTTGGGGGGCGCCTGGAAGTGGCTTCCTGGCACGTCGCACTGAAGCCTCCGCCCCGCGCCCACTCCTGGCTTTGAAGCCAGGACGCTGGGGTTGGGGGGTGGGGTGGAGGCTTCAAAGCGGCGCGCCCGGAAGTGGCTTCCCGGTGCGCCGTACTGAAGCCTCCACCATGCGCCCGCTCCTGGCTTTGAAGCCAGGACGCTGGGGTTGGGGGGCTCCTGGAAGTGGCTTCCCGGCGCGCCGTACTGATGCCTCTGCCCCGCGCCCACTCCTGGCTTTGAAGCCAGGACGCTCGGGTTGGGGGGCGGGGTGGAGGCTTCGAAGCGGCGTGCCCGGAAGTGGCTTCCTGGTGCGCTGTACTGAAGCCTCCACCATGCGCCTGCTCCTGGCTTTGAAGCCAGGACGCTGGGGTTGGGGGGCTCCTGGAAGTGGCTTCCGGGCGCGCCGTACTGATGCCTCTGCCCCGCGCCCACTCCTGGCTTTGAAGCCAGGACGCTGGGGTTGGGGGGCGGGGTGGAGGCTTCGAAGCGGCGTCCCCGGAAGTGGCTTCCTGGTGCGCTGTACTGAAGCCTCCGCCATGCGCCTGCTCCTGGCTTTGAAGCCAGGACGCTGGGGTTGGGGGGCTCCTGGAAGTGGCTTCCCGGCGCGCCGTACTGATGCCTCCGCCCCGCGCCCACTCCTGGCTTTGAAGCCAGGACGCTCGGGTTGGGGGGCGGGGTGGAGGCTTCGAAGCGGCGTGCCCGGAAGTGGCTTCCTGGTGCGCTGTACTGAAGCCTCCGCCATGCGCCTGCTCCTGACTTTGAAGCCAGGACGCTGGGGTTGGGGGGCTCCTGGAAGTGGCTTCCCGGCACGCCGTACTGATGCCTCCGCCCCGCGCCCACTCCTGGCTTTGAAGCCAGGACGCTGGGGTTGGGGGGCGGGGCGGAGGCTTCGAAGCGGCGCGCCTGGAAGTGGCTTCCTGGTGCGCTGTACTGAAGCCTCCGCCCTGCGCCTGCTCCTGGCTTTGAAGCCAGGATGCTGGGGTTGGGGGGCTCCTGGAAGTGGCTTCCGGGTGCGCCGTACTGAAGCCTCCTCCCCGCGCCCGCTCCTGGCTTTGAAGCCAGGACGCTGGGGTTGGGGGGCGGGGCGGAGGCTTTGAAGCAGCGCGCCCGGAAGTGGCTTCCTGGCCGCCGTTCTGAAGCCTCCGCCTCCAACCCCAGCATCCTGGCTTCAAAGCCAGGAGTGGCTTCCAGCCAGGTGCTGGCTTTGAAGCCAGGATACTGGGGTTGGTGGGCGGCCGGGGTGGCGGCTTTGGAACAGCGAGCCCGGAAGCCGCTCTAGGAGAGCGGCTTCCGGGCGTGCCGTTCGGCGCCCTCTTTTGCTTGGCGCTCTAGGACACCACCTGAGTTGTCTCTATGGCAGCACCGGCCCTGGTGGGGACATGCCCAGCAGCAGAGGCTGGGGGCTTTGATGCCAGCAGGATGGTGAATCTGCACCGGGTTTTAGTCAAAACTCTAAAGGAGCTCTCCAAGGTGCCGATTTAGTCTATTTCCTAGAATTATCCTGAGGAGTTTAGCACGATAGGGTGGTATGATTCTCGCAAGTATAGGTCTTTATCTGGCTTGGGTATTGCTCCAAAGTTCATGCACACACACACACACACCTGCGATGTCTCAGGTATCACATTTCCTTCCAGGTAGGGTTTTTAAAAGCAATTTTTGCATTTGTTGCACAAATGCCCGGTCAGACCAACCACATTATGGTTTAATTTGTTTTTAGCTGTGTATATTTACTGTTTTTATACTGTATGCTTTTATCTGTATGCTGCCCTGAGATCTTATTGATATAGGGCGTGATATAAATATTTTACATAAATAAATAAAATATTTCTCTTCTATGACTGGACAGATGGTCACCAACACTAGTAGCACCTTCAACTTAAAGACAGATGGACAGGGCCATACGGACACCCAGGAAGGACGCCAGACCAAGAGAAGCACACCACAGGTTGTCACCAACAGCCCCCAATTGAAACCACAGCAACGGACCATCAGTGAACTCCAGCCCATCATCAGCACAGACACGAGCCTTGGGAGGCAGACCGGTCCTGGCCTACAGGCAACCCCTCAACATGAAGCAGATGCTAACCAGCAATAGTACACAGGACAAGAGGGACCAGACCATACAATAGACCCAAGGGCAACTCTGCCCCCACATCCATGCAAGCAACACTGTCACAGGACCCAACAACATCCGTCTCACCATCAAGGGCTCTTTCACCTGCATCCTTATATAATTTGTGTGAAATGCCATCCCTGACTTTGTCTATTGTTAAGTTCTTAATAAACACAGACACCTAACACGTCTCTTATTGTTTTCGCCACTTTTTTCAACTGCACATTATCAGATTTCCAACTGCACATTTTTCCCCCCCGACTGCACATTTTGTGTCCAGCTGCACATTAAAAAAAAAACAACCTGCTTCCAGGATACTGTTAAATAGAATTTTACAGTGGGGGTAGGAGGTTGTCTTCGGACATCATATAAAATTCTCCAGTGTATCCATCTGTACCTGGGGACTTTCCTACTCTTAGGGAAACAATGGCACTTTCAGTTTTGTTGTCTGAAATTGGAAGATGCAGATTTGAGTTCCGGGTTTCGCGCTTTCATTTTCAGGAAGGCCAAACTTTGGTCAATGAGGGTGGGACTGCGATCGTCTGATCCTTAAAGTTTAGTGTAAAAGGTTGGGAAAGCATGATAAAAGCTGTTTATAATCTCAGCAATAATATTGCTATTCTGTTTTACAACTCTGGCTAGCAACTTGGAGCTTTTATTTCTCAACTCTTGATGTTGACATTGGAAAGAAACCTGGGCTGTTCATGTACAATCTATTCGCAGATAACTCAGTCTTTTTTTTTTAACTCAATGATTGTTTAACTCAGTGTACCGCCATGATTTGGCTCTGCCCCCCTACCCCTTTCATGTCCAATGAAGAGACACATAATTGTTTTCTGTAGCTCTGACCTGGCATGCCCTCTTGTCTTTTTAATGTGTGAGGCTTCCCGAATGAACAGGCCATGCAATACTGCCTTAAGGGCATGCCACAGAAATGACAGGGGCATGGGACGGGTGGGAATCCTGGGGGTGGGGTGGGGTGGCTGAAACTTTCTCTCATTCTATCAGTGAAATTTATTTTAGTGAGTAAACTAGAGTTTAGGCACCATGAAAGTTCACGGGGAGAGCAGGTCCCAAGACTACTGTGTCTCTAACCGAAGCTTGGATAGAATCATAGAATAGCAGAGTTGTTAGGGACCTACAAGGCCATCAAGTCCAACCCCCTGCTCAATGCAGGAATCCACCCTAAAGCATCCCTGACAGATGGTTGTCCAGCTGCCTCTTGAAGGCCTCTAGTGTGGGAGAGCCCACAACCTCCCTAGGTCACAGGTTCCATTGTCGTACTGCTCTAACAGTCAGGAAGTTTTCCTGATGTTCAGCTGGAATCTTCCTTTAACTTGAGCCCATTATTCCGTGTCCTGCACTCTGGGAGGATCGAGAAGAGATCCTGGCCCTCCTCTGTGTGAAAACGTTTCAAGGACTTGAAGAGTGCTATCATGTCTCCCCTCCATCTTCTCTTCTCCAGGCTAAACATGCCCAGTTCTTTCAGTCTCTCTTCATAGGGCTTTGTTTCCAGACCTCTGATCATCCTGGTTGCCCTCCTCTGAACACGCTCCAGCTTGTCTGCATCCTTCTTGAATTGTGGAGCCCAGAACTGGACGCAATACTCTAAATGAGGCCTAAACAGGGACGAATATAGAGAGGAACCAGTACCTCACGTGATTTGGAAGCTATACTTCTATTAATGCAGCCCAAAATAGCATTTGCTTTTCTTGCAGCCATATCGCACTGTTGGCTCATATTCAGCTTGTGATCTACAACAATCCTTCTTGTTTGTAGTATTGCTGAGCCAAGTATCCCCCATCTTGTAACTGTGCCTTTGGTTTCTATTTCCCAAATGTAGAACTTGGCATTTATCCCTATTAAATTTCATCCTGTTGTTTTCAGCCCAGCACTCCAGCCTATCAAGATCACTTTGAAGTTTGTTTCTGTCGTCCAGGGTATTAGCTATCCCACCCAATTTTGTGTCATCTGCAAATTTGATAAGCGTTCCCTGCACCTCCTCTTCCAAATCATTCATAAAAACATTGAAGAGCCCTGGGCCCAGGACTGAGCCCTGCGGTACCCCACTCGTTGCCTCTCCCCAGTTTGAGAAGGTTCCATTGATAAGTACTCTTTGAGTCCGATTCTGTAGCCAGCTGTGGATCCACCTAATAGTTGTTCCATCTAGCCCACTTTTAGCTAGTTTGTTAATCATGAAGCCATGATGGTCCCAATTTCTAGCTCATAATGCAGCTTGTCAGGGCACCGGGCACTAGTGCCCTCGTCACAGTGCTGCTGAAGCCCCCGCCTGCCATTGCTGAAGCGCTCACTCACCTGCCCCCCAAACCCACCCACCTGCCTCAATCCAAGCCTGCCACCCACCTCCACTCCGCCTTTGGGCCACCAATATAACGTTGCTGCTTTCTTTTCTGGAATGGGCTTTTCAACATCTGTGGGACAGGCCAAAATCCAACAGGGAAAGCTTTCTGCCACATCATTGGCACCACTGCCTGCCTGCTTATGTATTTCTGCCTGCTGTTCAGGTCCGTAGCAAGCCAGCCAGGAAGAAAAATAAATCACGGAGAAGGTCTTTGAATTAAAAGCGAGGAGGGAGTTCAAATCATTCTTGTTTGCACTCAGCAAGGTGTCTCTTACGGGAGGATGAAAGACCAGGTTGAAAGAGTGATGGGGGAGGATGAAAAAAATCAACAGGAAAGGGGGCATTTAGCAAGACTATCAATCAACTGCTGACCTGCTATTAAGAGTCCTGGGCACAGTTCCCTGGCCCTCAGGACACGTAGGATGGCCGCTGTCTCAGTCTGGTTTTGTTCTGCACGTAATCCGGCATTTCGATCTATCCCGTCCTAAAGCTCAAGCTGTTATTTGATTGTTTGTGGCCTTTGTTTTAAATATTTCTTTGTTGTCCTCCATCGAGAGGACTCCTGGGCGATGCACAAGCGGGTGAATAAAAGTATTAAGGCAAAGACAGAAATACAATATAATAAAAAAAAAAATAACAAACAGGGTGACCCGATGGAAAGGAGGACCGGGCTCCTGTATCTTTAACAGTAGTTAGAGGTGTCCTTGGTATGCATGCAGCACCTGGTGAAATTCCCTCTTCATCCCAACAGTTAAAGCTGCCCTCTTTTGTATCTGGTCACTCTAGTATAGCTCCACACCTTGGAGAGCTCCTTTAGAGTTCTGATTGGTTCTGGCTGAAACACAGAGCGGATGCACCACCCCACTGACATCAGAGCCACCAGCCCCCACTGGTCCAGGAATGGCTGCAGCCAGCAGGCCAGCCAAAACAGGTACAGGCCACTCCAAGCCGCTGAACCCACCTGGGCCGGAAGGAACAACGCTGGATCAAGGAACACCCCAAACTGTGTGCATCTGCCCTTTCAAGGGGAATGCAGTCCCATTCAGAACAGTCTGAGCCTCCGTCCTGTTGCCGGGATTTGGTTTCAGTTTTTTGGCCCTCCTCCAGCCCCTAACATATTTAGGATGAGACTGGGGCTGCTCACGAAGAGATCAGACGGGTTCCATAAATACCTCAGCAGCCAGCCCAACGGTTATCTCAACCAAAGGAAGCTCACACGCAAAGCTGAGCGTTACTTCTGCACCCTGCCTACTTTTGTCAAACTTACCTGGTGGATAAATTGGCAATCCCACTTCTGAATGCAGATGGGCATGTGTGTGTGACACCTTTTTGAATGCTCCCACCATCAAATGCTCCCTGCCCATAGAAACCCAACATATCAGGGAGAGGTCTCTTCTCCTTACCTGTTAGTTCTCTACATGCAAGGTATTTATATATATTACAGTGACCCTATGAAAAGGAGGACAGGGCTCCTGTATCTTTAACATTGTCTTGAAAGGAGGATTTCAGCAGCGTGCAGCACCTGGTGAAACAGTTACAAGATGGGGGATACTTGGCTCAGCAATACTACAAATGAGAAGGATCTTGGAATTGTTGTAGATCACAAGCTGAATAGGAGCCAACAGTGTGATATGGCTGCAAAAAGAGCAAATGCTATTTTGGGCTGCATTAATAGAAGTATAGCTTCCAATTCGCATGAGGTACTGGTTCCTCTCTATTCGGCCCTGGTTAGGCCTCATCTTGAGTATTGCGTCCAGTACTGGGCACCACACTTCGAGAAGGACGCAGAAATAAATAAATAAGCTGGAGGGTGTTCAGAGGAGGGCAACGAGGATGATCAGGGGTCTGGAAACAAAGCCCTATGAGGAGAGACTGAAAGAACTGGGCATGTTTAGCCTGGAGAAGAGAAGATGGAGGGGAGACATGATAGCACTCTTCAAATACTTAAAAGGTTGTCTCACAGAGGAGGGCCAGGATCTCTTCTCGATCATCCCAGAGTGCAGGATGCAGAATAATGGCCTCAAGTCAAAGGAAGCCAGATTCTGGCTGGACATCAGGAAAAACTGCCTGGCTGTTAGAGCAGTACAACAATGGAACCAGCTAGCTAGGGAGGTTGTGGGCTCTCCCACACGAGAGGCATTCAAGGGGCAGTTGGACAGCCATCTGTCAGGGATGCTTTAAGGGGGATCCCTGCATTGAGCAGGGGGTTGGACTTGATGGCCTTATAGACCCCTTCCAACTCTACTCTCTACTATTCTATGATTCTATTCTATGATTCTATGATTCTATTCTATGATTCTATGTGGTCACTCTAGTATAGCTTCTGTAGCCTTAACTGTTGTGATGAAGAGGAAATTTCACCAGGTTCCCCATATATACAAATGGCACCTGCTGAAATTCCCTTTTCAATACAACCGTTAAAGATACAGAAGCCCTGTCCTCCTTTTCATGTAATCGCCCTAAACTATATGCCCCCCCTCCTGCATTCTGAAGTGGTTAAATCCAAGAAGGACAACACCTTAACATATTGGTCTCTTCATTCTACTTCCTGGATTGTTCCATCTGAAGAGGGCTCTCTGTTATTGCATCCATCGTACCAGAAACAAAAGGAGCTCTGATACCGATTAAACTTGGTTTCTTGCAGTGATGGAGTTGAATGAAGGCCATCTCCCTTCGTCTCTTGGCCAGAAAAGCACCTTGAATGGCAGCTACCCTTGCTTCAGCACCCTGGCAGGGTCTCCTAGAGCAGGCACCCACCCTGTGATGGGATTATTTAGTAATAATTCCTCCTGCTAGAAAGGCAATTAGCAGAGGGGAAAAGAAAAAGGCAGTATGGAATGAGTGTTTACCCATCCCACAATTACACAGGCTATCTTAGAATAATAAAAAGGGCTGTGAAAAATCATAACACAGTTTTACTCACAAGTATTCTTGCATATAAAATGCAGGTACAGTGTAGAGTTTCCAAAGTGTTTGTTCAGCCCATTTTGTGTTCCATTATACAGGCAGGAGTGAAAGAGCAAAAGCAGGTGCTCCTAGAAATGGAGGAAGTCAGTGGGGTGGAGCAAAGGCAAGAAATCACAGGAAACCACACTGTAGGCTATAGAGAGGCCTAAAGTCCCATGAATTACCTAACTACAACACTGCCCCTTCCTGTAACTTGCAGATGGAGTTGCAATATTCCCAACACCCTGGAGCCCCTGAGATGGACAGCTGGCCCTGAAAGTCCCAAGTACATTTCCCAAAATGCCTCTGAGTAATGCTACCCCAACAGAATGGCTTGAGAAAAGTTCAAGATCTGGCCCTCTGACTGGGAGCAGAACCCGAAGCTGTTGCAGAAATCCTGGCTCAGCACGCTGCATGCACATTGAGCAGAGAGAGCCCAGCTGCGTGATTGTAAAAATAACCTCTGAACAGGAATGAAATGTACTTGCTCTTTACTAATCCCAGAGTGGGAGGCAAAGCGATTGCATGTGAAGTCCCGCCTCTCAAATCATGGTGTTCGTTCCTCTGCATTGGTCACTTTCTAAATGGTTGTGGCATTTAGAAACCTGCTTTCTCATCACTAGCAGATATTTTAGTGGCGCCTGGCACGGAGATGCAGCGATGGCTCAAGCTGTACCTGCTGAATTTCTGCCTGAAACGGGGCTGTTCAAGGCCCGCAACTGGACAGCCTGGGATTGCGGGAGTTGGTGGCACCTAGTTGCCCACTCTTGATGAGACCCAAAACGGTGGCTTTAAGCAGCAGGCCAAAAAGTTCCCAGTTACTTTCTCTCCACCACAGGAGAAAGTTCACCTGGAGAATTTCTGTGTGTTGCAAGGCTAGCAGACAACTTCGGCCGTGTTCAGAAGACACCTTAAACCATGGTTTTAACCACAAAGCCTTATTCACCGTGGTTAAAGCTGTGGTTTAAGGTGTCTTCTGAACAGGGCTGGCATAAGCTATACCGAGGAAGCCATGGCTCATACTCTCAGGCAGGTGGTGAATGTCTCTGGTGGTGCAGTGGGCGATGGAAATCATTTAGGGCATGCTCAGAGACTATCTATTATTATTTCAAGAGGCAGCTGGACAACCCTCTGTCAGGGATGCTTTAGGGTGGATTCCTGCATTGAGCAGGGGGTTGGACTCGATGGCCTTGTAGGCCCCTTCCAACTCTGCTATTCTATGATTCTATGATTTGGCATGTGACAGAAATTAACCCTAGCCTCGAAAAAACATTTGGGGTACACGCAAATGATCCAGCGTTGTTCCTTCTGGCCCAGGTGGGTTCAGCGGCTCGGAGTGGCCTGTACCTGTTTCGGCTGGCCTGCCAGCTGCAGCCATTCCTGGACCAGTGGGGGCTGGTGGCTCAGAGGTCAGTGGGGTGGTGCATCCGCTCTGCGTTTCAGCCAGAACCAATCAGAACTCTAAAGGAGCTCTCCAAGGTGTGGAGCTATACTAGAGTGACCAGATACAAAAGAGGGCAGGGCTCCTGCAGCTTTAACTGTTGGGGTGAAGAGGGAATTTCACCAGGTGCTTCATGCCTACGAGCTTCATCACATCAGCGTTATACCATGCAATCACTGCGAATTGCGTGCAAAGGACTCCGAAGTTTTCCAGCTTATAATCTGCTTTTATTGTGAAGTACTCTGAAGTTTTCCAGCTTATGATCTGCTTCAACTGTGAAGTACTCCCATGCATCTTGCTTTAATAGTGCTATAAAGGGGAAAGAATCGAGGTATTTTGCTAGTAGTTTTCGAGCGAAGCATTTGTTGTTTTCCGAGCGGCCACTGGGGGCATGCGGGAGCAGGATTTGATATGTTTAAAGAAAATTTAAACAAATGCTTACATCTGTGTAAGTTTTAAAGATAAAGACATCAAAATTGGCACAGTAATAGATATTAAGGAGAGCTTTAAGCATGCCAAATTTGAATCGGATTGGGTCATCCGTTGATTTTTTTTAATGATTTTTTTTACATTTCCCCCCTTCAAACCCTTTGCAAAGGATCTTAGGAGCGCTGCCGCCCGGGGTGTGATTTAGCAACAACAATGATGCCAGCTTAGCGCTGTAGGGAATAATTCAAAGGAAACAGGTACCAGGGATGAAGCTTTACAAAGGACACCTGGTGAAATTCCCTTTTCAATACAAATGTTAAAGATACAGGAGCCCGGTCCTCTTTTCCATAGGGTCACCCTAGCCTACACTGGACCTGATAAGGAAATGGAAGCCGGGGTGGGTGGAGCATAAGGAAGGAAGGGGGTGAAAACGAGGTGCAGACACCAACAAGCGAGTTAAGAAGGAAGAAGAGGGTGGTGAAGGTGAAGAAAGGCAAAGCAGGAAAAGAGAACTAAAGGAAGAATCACACGGTCTATTTGCAGATGATTATGACAAACAGAATGAATTTTAGTACTATTGGGGCTAGAACGACCATGTCTTTAGGGTTAGGGAATAACTCCTAACATTAAGCTCTTTTTCTCTCTCCCGGAGCCAAGTTAGGCTGCTCGTTCCTTCTCTGTTTGCTGTTGCTTGCAAGAATTCAACAAACCCACTTTGCCTCCGGCGTGTGAAACCCCGAACTGTGAACGCTATTTCCAATGACCCACAGAAATCCACCTCCATTCCCACAATAATCCCACACCAGACCTGCCATGGAGGGATAGAATTCCCCTTTGCCGTGGCCTCCGGGGCAGCTGCAACATTTGAGACCTCGCCGCTCCATCTCGCAGGAGGCCTGCTGATGACAGATGGTAGCCGACGGCTGTTGCCCCACCGGGGCTGGTATTTGCCCTGCTGACCTTGATAGCTGCTGTCTGGGAAACAGGAGCGCAGGGCTCTCTGGGAAGGGAAGCCAGCCCCTCCCCATCTGTCTGAGTCCACGGCTCTCAAGTGGGTTTGCCCCAAAGAAGACCAAGATGGCGGCCGTCCCGTTATAAGGACAAAAGCCAACTGGGCTGGCAGTTGAATCTTTCTTCAACACTGGTGCTGGGGCAGTGTTAAACCACTGTTTCATTGATTGATTGATTGATTGATCCTGCCTTTTCCTCCAAGGAGCCCATGGCGGTGTCCACCTCCTCTCCATTTTATCCTTACAATAGGGTGACCATATGAAAAGGAGGACAGGGCTTCTGTATCTTTAACAGTTGTATTGAAAAGGGAATTTCAGAAGGTGTCATTTCTATATATGGAGAACCTGTTGAAATTCACTCTTCATCACAATGGTCAAAGCTGCAGGAGCTATACTAGAGTGACCAGATTTAAAAGAGGGCAGGGCTCCTGCAGCTTTAACTGTGGTGATGAAGAGAGAATTTCACCAGGTTCTCCATATATACAAATGACACCTGCTGAAATTCCCTTTTCTATGCTACTGTAAAGACACAGGAGCCCTGTCCTCCATCTCACAGGGTCACCCTACTTTACAACAACCTTGTGAAGTCACCCAATGAGCTTCATGGCTGAGGGGGGATTTGAACCCTGGTCTCGCTATTCCCAGTCCAACACTCTAACTCAGGGGCCTGCAACGTGGCACCCATGGGTGCCTATGCGGCAGGGTCTTGCTATTTACTGTTTTACTCTGTACAGCACCATGTACATTGATGGTGCTATATAAATAAATAATAATAATAATAATAATAATAATAATAATAATAATAATAATAATAACCTTCACCTGCCAAGATCCTCCAATGCAACTGCCAGACCCCTTTTGACCCCCACTACACAATTCCAGATTCTTTTTGAGGGTGGGCAGGCTCCCCCTTCACTCAAGCTGTTTTTGGGCAGGGGACTAGGGTGACCATATGGAAAGGAGGACAGGGCTCCTGTATCTTTAACAGTTGTATAGAAAAGGGAATTTCGGCAGGTGCCATGTGACATTCCCTCTTCATCACAAAGCTGCAGGACCCCTGCCCTCTTTTGTATGTGGTCATTCTAGTATTGCTAGTGCAGCTTTAACTGTTGTAATGAAGAGGGAATTTCACCAGGTGAGGCATGCATGCAAATGACACCTGATGAAATTCCCTTTTCTATGCAACTGCTAAAGATACAGGAGCTCTGTCCTCCTTTCCATATGGTCACCTTACAGGGGACCCTTCTGCTCCTCATCCCCCAGCTCTACATTGGATCAATAATTCACTCCATAGCACCGTCTCCTCTGATTGGCAGTTGCCCTCCAAATTTCCCCCCAGCCCTGCTTATAACTGGGAAGGCTGGGAAAACTGGGAAGGCCGGGCATCACGCCTGAGAGTTTCTGCATTCACAGCATGTGCTTTTACCTTTCAGCTATCATGTTTGCAGCCAGGTGCTGGGATCACCGAACGCATCACCCAAATTAAGCTGGTGTGGGAGAGAGAGGGAAAGAGAGAATGGGAAAGCAATTGCAGAGAGAAAGTCTGCCGTGGAAATAATGAAGCAGGTCACTCAAGGTAAGCAGAGACGAACCAGATTATTAAGCCCCCAAACATATCTAAATACTCTAAATGTCACAAATAACATCTGACAAATCTCATTTCCCCTTTGGTTAATTAATTCTCCTTCCCTTCAATCAATACCGGCTGGAAAATTCCACTCCTGTTACATTCTGCCATCTCTCTCAGTAACATCAATTGTAATCGCTGGCCCTGTAGTTCCGGTTTTTATTTTATGGTTCCAAAATAAGATTTAATTTCCAGCCGCACACGGCACAATAACTAAGAACACACAAACAGCCTTGGTGAAGCCAGGTCACGTCCACGAACAGAACTTATTTTCTTTCTCATTTCATAACCATCCTCGCCTCTTTTATGTCTCTGCGAGCCTTGTCCTCCATCAGCCCCAAATTGCAGACATAGCCAGGCATAAATTGCTGCTCATTCAAAAGAGATCTGGCTTCTTCTGGCAGAAAAGGGTAACCAACTCGGTTACCCGTTTCCATGGTCCCCACTCGGCCATGGAAACCCAGTGGGTGACTTTGGGCTGGTCACAGACTCTCAGCCCAACCCACCTCACAGGGTTGTTGTTGTGAGGATAACATGGAGAGGAGGAGGAGGATTACGTACGCCGCCTTGGGTTCCTTGGAGGAAAAAAGTGGGATATTCCCCCTCTCTTTGCAATAATATTTCAGCTATTGGGCACCATAGACATGCAATAAATAAAAAAACCAACTCGAACTTAATAGCGTCTCTCTGTTCAGCTTTGGTCGGACTTCAGCCGTAGTCTTTTGTCCAGTTCTGGGCACTGTCGTTTAAAGTCGTTTATTGACAAGCTAGGCAAAGACAGTCAACGTCTCGGAGGCGAGATCCTCTGAGGACAGGTTGAAGGATTTCAATATCTTTATCCTGGAGAAAAGACAATTAAGAAAGATGAGTGTTTTCTTCCCTTCCAACTCTATGACTCTGTTGGCTTGTAGTGAGGGGGAGGAGGATCAGATGAGGGTATAGTTGACAGTAACCGGGGGTTTATTATTACCATATTGGCCTGGTTTGCATGTAACCCTAACCCATGGTTTATTTAAACTATGGTTTGTTGCCCTATTCTGGGTTTGTCTGGAGGACAATTGAATAAACCGTGGTTTGTTTTCTCAATCGCTGGGGTGTTCATTTCCCTCCTCCCTGCCTTTGCGGCACTGTTTTTTGTCTGCTCCTGCCCGCTGCCTCTGTAGCCTGGAGAAACAACCTATGAACAACCCATGATTCTGGGTCTGCATGTAATGACAAGCTACTTATTAATTTGTTATGTTTGCATACCGCCCCATAGCCGAAGCTCTCTGGGCGGTTTACAAAAGTTAAAAACAGTAAACATTAAAAGTATTCAAAATTGAAAAACATAAAAACAACAGTATAAAAACAACAGTATCCATTTAAGAACAACAGTTCTGGGGTCTGTTAAAAAACAAACTTATCATTGTTAAATGGTGTTAAATGCCTGGGAGAAGAGAAGAGTCTTGACCTGGCACCTAAAAGATAACAGTGTTGGTGCCAGGCGAGCCTCATCGGGGAGATCATTCCATAATTGAAGGGCCACCACGGAGAAGGCCCTCTCCCTTGTTGCCATCCTCCAAGCTTCCCTCGGAGTTGGCAATTGGAGAAGGACCTTAGACGTTGAGCGTAGTGTACGGGTAGGTTCAGGTTGGGAGAGGCGTTCCGTCAGGTATTGCGGTCCCAAGCTGTGTAAGGCTTTATAGGTTAAAACCAGCACCTTGAATTAAATAAATATAAATAAATAAATGACAAGCTATGGTTTAAACAATGCGTGTTCACAATCCAACGATAAGCCATGGGGTTCTCTTCATGGGGTTGTTTGTGGTTGACAACCTATAGTTAACCTGTAGATCTGGGTTTGCAGATAACAACAAACCATGATTCAACAAACCATGGTTAACTTAATTAATTAAGTCATGGTTAGTCATTATATGTGAACCAGGTCATTGTGACCCCCCAAGTCATAGAATCATAGAACAGCAGAGTTGGAAGGGACCTACAAGGCCATCAAGTCCAACTCCCTGCTCAATGCAGGAATCCACCCTAAAGCATCCCTGACAGATGGTTGTCCAGCTGCCTCTTAAAGGCCTCTAGTGTGGGAGAGCCCACCACCTCCCTAGGTCACTGATTCCATTGTCGTACTGCTCTAACAGTCAGGAAGTTTTTCCTGATGTCCAGCTGGAATCTGGCTTCCTTTAACTTGAGCCCATTATTCCGTGTCCTGCACTCTGGGAGGATCGAGAAGAGATCCTGGCCCTCCTCTGTGTGACAACCTTTTAAGTATTTGAAGAGTGCTCTCATGTCTCCCCTCAATCATATCTTCTCCAGGCTAAACAGGCCCAGTTCTTTCAGTCTCTCTTCATAGGGCTTTGCTTCCAGATCCCTGATCATCCTGGTTGCCCTCCTCTGAACACGCTCCAGCTTGTCTGCGTCCTTCTTGAATTGTGGAGCCCAGAACTGGATGCAATACTCTAGATGAGGCCTAAACATGGCTAGGGTGACCAACTGTCAGGATTTCCCCGGATTTGTCCTGGTTTTTGTTCTTTCCATGGTGTCAGGGGGGATTTTCTATAATTTTCAATAATGTCCTGGAATGACACACCTTCCCCTTTAAAGCATGGCAGGAGGGAGTGACATGCTTTCTTGAGGCACATCATTCCCCCACCCCGAGCTCCAATTGAGGTCTTAAAGGGGAAAGTGGGTCATTCGTGGACATTATAGAAAAGGCCCCAATTGGAGTGGATGGTGGTGGTGCAGAATGAAATCCTTTCCCCTCCTCCACTCCAATCAGGTTCTTTAAGGTGGCGGGGGAATAACGTACTTTCTGCAGGACTCAGAAAGCTGCTTCCCACACACACACTAGGTGTCCTCTTTTTTGGTTTCCCAAATATGGTCACCCTAAACAGGGCCAAGTAGAGAGGAACCAGTACCTCACGCGATTTGAAAGCTATACTTCTATTAATGCAGCCCAAAATAGCATTTGCCTTTCTTGCAGCTATATCACACTGTTGGCTCATATTCAGCTTGTGATCTACAACAATTCCAAGATTCTTCTCATTTGTAGTATTGCTGAGCCAAGTATCCCCCATCTTGTAACTGTGCATTTGGTTTCTATTTCCTAGATGTAGAACTTGGCATTTATCCCTATTAAATTTCATTCTGTTGTTTTCAGCCCAGCACTCCAGCCTATCAAGATCACTTTGAAGTTTGTTTCTGTCTTCCAGGGTATTAGCTATCCCACCCAATTTGGTGTCATCTGCAAATTTGATCAGCGTTCCCTGCACCTCCTCGTCCAAATCATTAATAAAAATGTTGAAGAGCGCTGGGCCCAGGACTGAGCCCTGCGGCACCCCACTCGTTGCCTCTCCCCAGTTTGAGAAGATTCCATCGATAAGTACTCTTTGAGTCCGATTCTGTAGCCAACTGTGAATCCACCTAATAGTTGTTCCAACTAGCCCACTTTTAGCTAGCTTGTTAAGTCTTTGGAATGTGGCAGACTTTACATCAAATCAAAGATCACTGATGGGACCAAGCGAATCAGCCTGGCTAGACCAGGATACAGGCTGGCATCCCCCACATTGATGCGAGACGTAGCACTGTCCTCTGGCTTCAATGAGCCTTGTCTGCCCCCCAGCCTTGTCCGACCCCGGCCACAGCTGCCGGATACCTGGCAGACGACAGCAAGAGAGCTACACTTTGCTTCCTCCTGCCACCTCTTTATTGTGTTATTCCTCCCTGTTAACTCAATACAACGGTCGTGTTCTCTTCCCTTCCTGCCCCGCTGGGTGAATATGTTTCTTCCCGGGCTCTGCATGTGTTCTAGCACAATTCCATCACCCCGGGGGACCTCCCTGCAAAGGAAATGTCTCACCTCAAGAGCGGGGGTGCCACGGACTCACTCGGATGGTACACAGCGAGCCAACAGCTGCTGGGCACGTTGCTGAGGCTGTGAGTGGGTGCTGCGTGTTCTCTGGAGAACATCGCTCCATCCCATTCATTCATTCATTCATTCATAAAATCAAATTGACCACTCTTCTGCCTTTCTCTGAACCAAGCCTCTTGGGACCGTATTATACTGGTGAATGGTACACCAAACTAAGTGATCACTGAGATGCAAAACCTGTGCCACACCAGACTGTAGGTGACGACTTGCATGAATGAGTGAGTGAGTGAAAAAACGAGGGAAGGCTGTGCACCGCCTCGGGGCCGAACCCTGAATCCGAACTGAAGCGGCCTGCTTCAGGCTGAATCCAGATCGCCACAGGATGGGGCCAGGCTTGAAGTGCTTCGGAGTATTTCAGCCCAATCTGGGGCGATGGTAAGCCCCTGCCCCTGCCTGCCCGCAGGACTTACTTGAGAGCCGCCATTTTGAAAGAAGAAGGGGGCTGTAGTAGCTTCCTACATCTAAGGTCACAACTACAGAAATGGCCCTTCACGGCTGCTGTAATTTGTGGCCTTAGATGTACGAAACTAAAGAGCCCTGGTCTTCCTTTAAAATGGCGGCTCTCATTGAAGACACATGGCTTCGGGGTGTCCGGATCTTGCTTTGGATCCAGAACCGAAGCGGGTCGGTCTGGGCCCAAAGCACCCCGAGTCGAATTGGGACTGATTTTAACCTGAGGTCTATTTTTATATGTATATGTTTGATATGCTGCCTTCAATCTACATGGCAGAATGTGGAGAATGTGGAGAGGGAAACATTTTTCTCCCTCTCTCAAAATACTAGAACCCGATGGGGTCATCCCATGAAGCTGATGGGTGGGAGATCCAGGACAAATAAAAGGAAGGACTTCTTCACACAGCGCATAGTTAAATTATGGAACTCACTGCCACAAGATGTGGTGATGGCCACCACTTTAAAAGGGGGTTGGATAAAGTAGTGGAGGAGAAGGCCATCCATGGCTACTAGTCCTGATGGCTATGTGCCACCTCCAGTCTCAGAGGCAGTAAGCCTGTCTACACTAGTTGCTGGGGAACATGGGTGGGAGGATGCTGTGGCACCATGTCCTGCTTGTTCATCCCTGGCCGATGGCTGCTTGGCCACTGTGCGAACAGAGTGCTGGACTAGATGGACCCTTGCTCTGATCCAGCATCAGGGCCCTTCTGATGTTTTTATGTTTTGTTCTTAATACTAGTCCAGAAAGCAATATGCCGAGCTGTCTCCGTTGCTTGCGTTGGGCTTAGTATGTTTCAAGTTCATTGTGCAATGGCCGGGGGTGTCCGGACGGTGTCATCTTCCATTTGGAGTCCTCCTTCTGCTCTCCTACGACCTCTTCCATCTTTTCTCTTGCCAGAAAACATCAAAACGGAGCAAACGCTGGAATAGCTGCACAAGGGCAGCGCCGAGACCTTTCCGTCTGGAAACGCTTCGTTCCTAAGGGGTTGTGCCAAGAGCATTAGGGGAAAGGTGGGTTTTGAGGAGGGATTTGAAAGCGGCACGAGAGGTGACGTCACTTTAGGTGTGCTGGGAGGCCGTTCCTGGCATAGGGGACAGCAAGGGACGTTCGTTCTCCTGTGGCTTTTTGATTCAGGCTCTCCTTGCACGTTGCCTTTTACAGCAGACGCCAGGAATCTTCATCAACGACGTGGTGTCATTGAATGCGAAATTGCGCTGGTCAGCAGCGTGAGCTCAGCGTCAAGGGTGCTCCGTGAAATCTCCCTTATTAGGACGTAGGACAGGGGCTCAGCATGGCCAGCTGCACATAGCCCAACTGGTACAGCTCTGGGAAAGGAGCCAGAACAATCTCCCCACCCCCACCCCCAAAGCCCCTTCCTCCCACCTTCCCCTTGGCTTGTTGGCTGGGGAAGGACTGAGGCCATCACAAATGACGGTTTTGTTTACTTCTGATCAGAACCTGCATTGGGAGAGATGGAAGACAATTCCCCTCTGAGTCATGCACCCACCCACTTAGATGTCTTCCTGGCAGGGATCCTGTTCCTTTACTAGAAATGTAGCAGGTGAAACATCATCATCATCATCGTCATCATCATCATCATCATGTCTCTTTTCTGCTCATGGAAGTTGTTCTAGACAGACATGACGGGCTTTGCCAAGTCATGCTGTCTTTTACTGATTCAGGAATTTCCTGACGATTGACCATGCTTTAAGTATGCCTGCTTTCTGGATGTTGGTGTGGGTGTATTTTGGTAGGCCCAGTTTCTGACCGTTTTCCGTATAGTTTTTTGATGTGATGCCAGTGACCAGGGCCGGTGCCAGACTGTTTTGCGCCCTAGGCAAGGTGAGCTACTTTCACACACACACACACACAACGCCAACGTTGATTTTTAAGAACAGATGTTTCCTGGAAAAAATAAGAAGCACAAAACTTGAAACTGCTAAATTTATTTTAAAGTGCAAGAAATACGTCATGCCAATTCTAGCAAACAAATTGGAAAGGAACGTCTATGGGTCTAAAATGCATTATTTAATAGGAATGTCACCTCCAAATCATCCCACACACACTCAGCATCACTCACTCCAAACAAACACACGCATTCACTCAAAGACCCCATGCACCCCATTCACCCATACATTCGCTCTCTCGCTCGCTCTCTCACACACACACCTCAGTCTTACCTTACTCGCTTCTTCTTGCTTCTTCTTCATCGCCCTCTTCTTCAGCACTGGGGGGTCGGGTGCTGGAGGCCCAGCCGCTCGCAACAGTGACTGAACTGAGCTCTGCCCCCTGCTTCGCGTCGCCCTCGTGCTGACGAGATGGCGCCCCACGCCCACCCAGCCAAAGTGAAGCCAGGGTCGCTGGGTGGGGGCGGCTCCACGTTCGGGCTTCTGGGCACGTTCCGGAAGTCCGAACGTGGAGCCGCCCCACCCCAGCGTCCCTAGCTTCGCTTCAGCTGGGCGGGCGTGGGGCGCCTTCTCGCCCGCCCAGGCCCAGCTGAATCCTCGGGCCGGTCCGACTCACAGCCAACGCGCGTGAGTGCTGCACTGCGCCTGGCGCCCCTCTTAGCTTGGTGCTCTAGGTGGCCGCCTGAGTGGCCTCTATGGTAGCACCAGCCCTGCCAGTGACTGACGTGACTAATGGAACAATTTTGACCTTTTCCTGTTGCCATAGTTCTTTAACTTCTATGGCCAGTGGTGTATATTTTTCTCTCTTTTCCTCTTCCTTTTCTACAACATTTTTGTCATTACGTATTGCTATGTCGATGAGGTGTGTTTTTCTTTTTTGTCTAAAACTGCTATGTCTGGCCAATTGTCTTGTCCATATGAGTTGTTCTGTCCCAGTATATTTTATGGTCTGCATTTTCCAAGATTGCTTTGGGTGAGGTTGTTTGATGAGGTTGAATTTGATAGCCAGTTGCCGACAAAATATTTTTGCAGCTGTATTGTGTCTGTCCATATAGTTCATTCCTGCCAGAATTTTACATCCTATTATTATTATTATTATTATTATTATTATTATTAAACAGATAATTGGACCAAAATATGATCAACAATTTAACAACAGAGAATATAAACAAACATCACAAGATTCCTAATAACCAAATGGTTGCACATTCTCTGGATTCTTGCTATGCCAATACATTACAAGTAAAGACCGCATTTCTATAAATCCATTATTTTGTTGTCTTCCCTCTCTAACTTGGTTAACTTGACCATGTATATTGTTTCCTATAATTTAATCAGCCAGCCATCAATTGTAGGGGCTTTCACCCACCCACCCCAGTTTGCAGATATTAGCATTCTAGTGGCTGTTTACTAGAAAATGTAACAGGTGAAACTTTAATCATTGTGGAGACAAAAGCCGGTGGGACCAGGGTGGATGGATACCACTGAGGACAGCAAGTCTCTGGATTGTTCAGTGCTGTCCTGGATGTCGCAGCTTCTCTTAGCCCTGTTAAATAACAAACTTGGGGTGGCAATATCCACAAATTCCCATACAGTTATCAAAAGGAACAGAAGCCTCTTCCTGCATTCCCTCCCTGGGGAAGGAATGTGCTAGCGTAGTGGTTAAGGTAGCGACAGCTCAGATTCAAGAAGTCCCTAGTTCAAAGTTCACCTCTGAACTCATTAGCTGGACTTACAGCGCCTCTACACTCTTACCAGGCTTTTTATAATGGAGAGCTCCATTATAAAATTTGGAGCAGTGCACATTTTCAAAGGTAATTGAGGCCACAGCGAGACCTAAGGTTTATCCCTGGATCGTCCAGGAGTCAAACCTGTTCATCTAGGTGACACGCTGGGGATCCAGTGCTCAGGCAGGGGCGAACCCTGGGTGATCCCAGGATAAACCTTAGGCCTAGCTGTGGCCTGAGTTTCGGTCCACATTGTGGTTTGAATGTGTGAAATTGGGTAAATTTGCAATGTGAATTTTTCATCCAACTATGATCAAACCATGTTTTATGATCCTGGCTTGTTAACAAACCACAGTTTAGCGAGCCAGAGTTGGGACTTAATGGGAAACTTTGGTTTGCTTTAAAGTGGAATCAGATGCTTTTGATTTCCTGCTTACAGCTGTGCCGGAGGACAGGGTCCATGCCCCTAAAAGGGTAAACCATACTGAAAACCCAATCGCTGTCACCTCGGACATATTACTCTCTCTCTCTCAGCCTATAAAGCAGGACCAACAGGGACTTGATCTCTGAGGATTTTTTCTTTTTTGGCAAAGGCAATTGCAAAACAACATTCCAAAATATTGTGCAAATGAAAAAAAGGGGATCAAGGAGTGGTTGGCAAAAAGGAGCCATTCCTGGCGACCACAGATCCCCCAGGGAGCAAAGCAAGAGGGCAGAAAGTTTCACTTGGCCGGCCGCCTAGAAAGGACAAGTGCCTTATCATTGCCATCATCAGCTCCAACTAGAAAGTTATACCTCAGCCTGCATGCCACTGCCATGACATAGTATATCGGAGCGAGCGAGGGGTCAACATTCCACATTCTCAACCCCAACAGTTTCAGTTGGCAGAAGGGTGGGAGATTTGCACAATCCAAATTGGATCCCGTGCTCAGCACCGAAAACATCTCCTGTAGTCCTGGAACTGCACGCTGTTTAAAGATCTTTGAGCCCATTCACTGTCTGGTGTTTACCCAGATTAGTGATCCATTATATTTACATATTGTTTATACAACAGTAAAGGTGACTTTTAAAAAGGGTTGCGGAAGACATTTCCCCTCTATAGAAATCAATCCTTTGTTGTGTTTAACTGGTGTGTGTGTGTGTGTTTCTGGTTCCTTCCTCTTAATTTTCTGCACTCCTCAGCCATTATTTTAAAATCCTCTAGGCACAATCCAAATGCACGTAAAATTGAGGGCCTATATTATTCTGTGTGGGGGAGAAGTAAGCACATGCAGGCAGCACCTGGTAAAATTTCCTCTTCATCACAACAGTTAAAGTTGCAGGAGCCCTGCCTAGCATGACCAGATACAAAAGAGAGCAAGGCTCCTGCAGCTTTAACTGTTGTGCCGAAGAGGGAATTTCAGAGGTGCTGCAGGCATACAAATGGCACCTGCTGAAATTCCTTTTTCTATACAACTGTTAAAGATACAGGAGCCCTGTCCTCCTTTCCATAGGGTCACCCTTAATTAATCCACCAAAGCATAAAATTAATCCATTAAAAACAGAATAGCTGTTTTTATAAGGATACTGTTATTTTATGCTTTTTATGCTTTTAAAATCTGTATATTTGTTTTTAATGTTTACTGTTTTAAACTTTTGTTAACTGTCCAGAGAGCTTCGGCTATGGGGCAGTATATAAATGCAATAAATAAATAAATAAATAAATAAATAAATAAAAGCATGCAGTCCTATTAAAAGTAGGGAAGTTGGACAAATCCTCAATGGATTCAACTGAGTTCGGATTTTTATGAATCACACCTGTGGGGTCTGCAGCAGACCATCTTTTTCTGTGTTGCATGGATTCAGTGGATGTGCGGACCAGGTTTTTACTTTTTTGTGGACGGAGGGGGGGACAGGGCCGGTGCTACCATAGAGACCACTCAGGCGGCCGCCTAGAGTGCCAAGCTGAGAGGGGTGCCGGGCGCAGTGCAGTACTCACACGTGTTGGCTGTGAACCGGGCCAGCCCGAGGATTCAGCTGGGCCTGGGCAGGCGAGATGGCGCCCCGTGCCCGCCCAGCTGAAGCAAAGCCAGGGACGCTGGGATGGGGGTGGGGCGGCTCCACGTTCGGACTTCTGGAATGCACCCGGAAGAGAGAGAGAGAGAGAGAGAGAGAGAGAATGTATGGGTGCATGGGGTGCATGGGGCCTTTGAGTGAATGCATGTGTTCATGCATGTGTTTGTTTGGAGTGCGTGATGCTGAGTGTGTGTGTGCATGCGCATGTGTGAGTTGGGGGGGATGATTTGGAGGTGACATTCCTATTAAATAATGCATTTCAGACCCATAGACATTCCTTTCCAATTTGTTTGCTAGAATTGGCATGACGTATTTCTTGCACTTTAAAATAAATTTAGCAGTTTCAAGTTTTGTGCTTCTTATTTTTTCCAGGAAACGTATGTTCTTAAAAATCAAAGTTGGCATATTTTGGGGTGTGTGTGTGTAAAAGTAGCTCACCTTGCCTAGGGCACAAAATAGTCTGGCAGGGGGTGGGGGTGGGATTTGCTCAAGTGCGCATTTGCAAACAAACTAAAATCTCATAGAAAAAAATCTGATTCTGTCAACGAGCAGACGACGGAAAGAAAGCAGCCGGAAAAATCTGCGAAACACAGATGGAACGTATTTAATGAAATCCGTACAGCTCTAGTTAAAGCTGTAGTTTTAACACTAGCTCTAAAAGGTAGGTTCAATAGGGCAGGGCATCTCATCTTAAACTGGCTTTCCCCCAACCCAGCACCCTCTCGAAGTTTGGGACTACAACCCCCAGCATCCCCACCCAGCGTGGCCGATGGTCGAGGAAGTCTGCTTTAAACAAAACAAAACAAAGCGTGCAGCTCAGGAGGTGGTGAGTGGGAAGGAAACACAGCTTTGCCCTTTGGTTTTCTGGCAAACGGCTTGAAATGAAAACCCAGATTTCTGGTTCTCTCTTTTATTCCTTAGCCTCTTCCCCGCCCCCCACCCAATGCCTGTGGCTTGTGTCAAGGGATTGTCTGATGGAGAGGCTGTTCCGCATTCCTAGCAACGGAGATGTGGGGGAAAACTTGCTATGGTATCCCGTTGGCATGCTAAGAATTCCTGCCAATCGGGTCACTAAACACAGGTGTATGAGCCTTCCGCAGAAGCCTGTGTTCCTGCAGGTTTCACTTGGCCGGCCAAGTTACCGAGGGAGGTTGTGGGCTCTCCCCCACTAGAGGCCTTCAAGAGGCAGCTGGACAACCATCTGTCAGGGATGCTTCAGGGTGGATTCCTGCATTGAGCAGGGGGTTGGACTCGATGGCCTTGTAGGCCCCTTCCAGCTCTGCTATTCTATGGTTCTAGGTCAATGAAGATCCGAACGTACCTGCCAACTTTGAAAATAAAGAAAGGAACGTTTTGCTAAAACTAGCTTTGCTGGAAGCTCATTTGGAACAAGGAGGGATGGAAAACCCCACACCCCACACAAACTGACCTCTGCTTCCCTCTACCTGCCATTTTGTGCTTTGGTAGTTATGGGGGCCAAGGATGCCCCCCCTTTGTTAGGAAGTTTGCCCAAATACCGCCTCATTAAGGGAGGCTGACTGGACCCATGATTTGTGAAACTGGTGGGGAAAGGGGGAGGTGATATATGAACATTTATAGCAGCGGTGGGAAATCTTTTTCTATGGCGTCGCGCAGGGAAAAAATCAGCCAGGAGTCAGAGTTAATGGTAGGCAGAATCAAGACCCCATAATTGCTTTACCACCAGCTTCCCCCCACCTGTGGGACCTGCTCCCTGCATCAAACAGAGCCCCCCCCCTTTCCTTCCTGCTGGGCATTTGGAGGCATTTTAATGCTGGCATTTCTTTCCCCTTCACCACCAGGAATTCCCTCCTGCCTAGCATTTTAAGAAAGGGGTTCAGGGGCTGAGAGCCATGCAGATCTCTTCTCGATCATCCCAGAGTTCAGGACACGGAATGATGGTCTCGAGTGACAGGAAGCCAGATTCCGGCTAGACTTCAGGAAAAAACTTCCTGACTGTTAGAGCAGTTCGACAATGGAACCCATGACCTATGGAGGTCGTGGGCTCTCCCGCACTGGAGGCATTCAAGAGGCAGCTGGACAGAGGGTTGAGCAGGGGGTTGGACTCGATGGCCTTATAGGCTCCTTCCAACTCTACTATTCTGTGTTCTATGTTCCATGTGGGGGGTCTGAGCATTCTTGCTTCCTTTTACTGCTTTCCTGGAGAAACCAACTTCTTCCCTTCTCACTCCTCTGTCTCCTTCCTGGGTCCCCAGGACCTGACCTATTTGCTCCATTTGTCCATGGGCTGGGATCAGATGGCGTTCAGCAGTAGATCCAAACTAGTGTTAAGGGCAGGCATGGTTGGATAACTGCCCTGGGCCCTCCCACCCCAGCAGGGGCCCACAAGAGCCCCCTGGACTTGCTCCACCCCCAGCTCCACATTGCCGTTTTGGCCCAGGCGACGGTGGTGGTGAGAAAGAGATGTAGCAGATATCACAGCTTCCTTGTTTCCTGGCTTTCTCCCTGTCAAGCAAGGAGGTGGTAGCAGTGATGTGAAAGAGGAGGAGCAGGAGCTGGTGACCATGATGGTGAGGTTGACTCCCTGGACTCATTGACTGCGCCTTGCCCAATGGCCCTCCAAACCCTGCAGCTGGCATGGCATCATCCCCAGCTCTAAGACTTTAAAGTGCACGGTGGAGGACTTTGATGAGGATGAGGTTGGTGCCTTAACTGAGGCCTTTCTAGCTTGAAGACAGAACTCTGCCACCATTCTTCGACTGAGAGGATGAGGTCCCTATAGCCCCTTCATCTCCACAGCCTTGAAGAAGTCAAAGGCTGAAAAATCAGGTGACGGCCCTTTAACTATCTAGCCAGCTCCTCCAGGGAGGTGGAGCCAACCCACCCAAAAGGTCTTGTCAGCCTACATAAGGCTTCTGTTGGCTTTGGTTCATTGCTGAGACAACATCTTCCCATAACTATGCTATCTTAGTAGGAAACGCTGTAAGCTGTCCAAGGTCCTATTTTTGCCTAACCTTCTGCATCAGGGAGCTTTACCTGCTTCATAAACCTTGACCCTGCCTGCCTTCACTTGACTTCATTGGACATTTTCAGCAATTTAGAATCACAGCGTTTAAAGTGTAAGACAAGTAGACAAAATAAGAGCTATTAAAGGTCACAAGAAACCACCCACCCCCTGCCCAATATTTTTTAAAATCAAAAGGCTGTGGGTTATAGGACTGCCATTCCAGATAAATTAACATGGAATACAAAGATGTGAGCTTATGTGTGTGATTTGGCGTAGGATTTGGACGCAGACAAGCTGGAACATGTTCAGAGGAGGGCAACCAGGATGATCAGGAGTCTGGAAACAAGGCCTTGTGAAGAGAGACTGAAAGAACTGGGCCTGTTTAGCCTGGAGAAGAGAAGATTGAGGGGAGACATGAGAGCACTCTTCAAATACTTAAAAGGTTGTCACACAGAGGAGGGCCAGGATCTCTTCTCGATCCTCCCAGAGTGCAGGACACAGAATAACGGGCTCAAGTTAAAGGAAGCCAGATTCCGGCTGGACATCAGGAAAAACTTCCTGACTGTTAGAGCAATACGACAACGGAATCAGTTGCCTGGTGAGGTTGTGGTCTCTCCCACACTAGAGGCCTTCAAGAGGCAGTTGGACAACCATCTGTCAGGGATGCTTTAGGGTGGGTTCCTGCACTTAGCAGGGGGTTGGACTAGATGGCCTTGTAGGCCCCTTCTAACTCTGCTATTCTATGATTCTATGACCCAGGACTCTGAAGTTCATCCCCTGGGTCACAATTCACAGAGCCACTAATGGGGCAGGTGGTTTCCTCATGCCAGCAACTTGCGCGCGACGAGAACCTTGCATGGAGAAATTCTGTTTCCGCCTGGAGAACCCATTCCGTGTGTGCAAACGGTGCTGCGTAGGAAATTGCTCCCCTGTTCATTCTGCGTCATGGCTTAAGAAAGAGCTGGCTCAACCATGCGCCATGAAGCACATAAGGTTATATTCTTTCACCTCCACCCTTCTGGATCACAGGCCAAGACGCTCTTCCTGGAACTACGTTAATTGGCCTCAGCACCACTTGTGCAGTGCTGAGCTGTTCTTTTTGCATATCCTCATTCCTCAGACAGGACTTCAAGGCCTCGTCTTTCTAAGTTCACGAGCAGGGCTCTGTTTACACCTTCTACTCACCACTCTCCTGACAGAGTCCCTAGAAAAGTCACAAAGCCTACAACGGGCTGGGCAGGTATCATTAGCACCCTCATTAGAAAGGGAAAATAAGACAAAAGCCCAATTACAGCCCATTCTGTCAATCTGTCAACAGACCTTCTGACTTCTCTGGTGGCAACGATGCTGCAGATCAAAGGGAGTTATGAAACTGGTGCTCGCTGCTTGCGGAACAGATCAAGAGTACAGCTATTTATGGTGGCAGGCAATTTGGGGGACATCTGGCCCACTAATTACAGCTAATTAGTGGGTGGGGACACTCTCAGTTCAGTGGTTACACTATGACCTAGTTCCTGATTGAGATTGTGGTAGAGTCGCCCACTTTTTCTGAGTCTTTAAAAAGTTGCATTTTATTTTTTATTTTATTTTTATATAATTTTTTATTTTCTAAACTTCCAAACAATACAATATAAAACACTACCCCAAAATACACAATAATACAAAGTAAACAATTTAATAATCATATATTTTAACTTAATTCCATTTGATATAATCATTGATTAACACTAACGTGCTTCCCCAACCCTGGGATCTTATTCTAATTTCCAAAATCTCATTACTTCCTCTGGAGGTGTTTTCCCTCTCCCCTTTAATAATACAAAATCTATAAACTGTTTCCATATTTCTTCAAAATCATTTGCTTTTATCATTCCTCTTCTGACTCTCACGTTACATGTTAATTTATCGTTAATAGCAATATCCCATATTTCTTTGTACCAATCTTCTATATGATAATCCCCTTGGACCTTCCAGTTCCTGGATATCATTAATCTTGCTGCTGTTAACAAATTTGTTATCAATTCTTTTGTCTCTTGATTACAATTCAATTCTCCATACACTGATAACAATGCCACAGTTGGTGTCTCTTCTATCTCCTTTCCTATAATTTCTTTTATCCCATTAAACACCATTTTCCATAATTTTTGAACAAATTCACATTCCCACCACATGTGTAAATACGATCCTTTCTCTTGACAACCTCTCCAACATAATGCTGAGTTCGTCTTATTTATCGTATTTAATTTCACTGGGGTTAGGTACCACCTCCAGACAAGCTTGTAATAATTTTCTTTTATCCTCACGGACATGTTTCTCAACACTCACAAAAGTTGCATTTTAAACAGGCGAAAATTCAATAGGTGCAGCACTCCATATCATCCTTCACTCTCCACGGAGCTGTTGTTGAAACTAGGGCTGTGCACCGTTTTGGCTCCGGATCCAAATTCTGAGTCGAAGTGAGCCGATTCGGCTCTAACTGAAGCGGGTTGGCTCCAGGCCGAGTCGTATTGGCTCGGGTCAGAAGTGCTTCAGAGCACTTGAGATGGATCCAGACTCCCTCACTGCGTGAGCCCCCTGCTCCTTAACTGTTTGAGCACCCACAGCCGTCCATGCCGCTTCAAGTGAACGGCCATTTTTAAAACGGTGATTCCTTTGAAAAAGCCCGGATGGCTGCAGGTGCTCATGGCAGGTCCAGGTAAGGAGCAGGAGGCTCAGGAAAGCCGGGCGCCAGCCGTCTGTTTGGCCCGTCAGATGTCCAAATAATTCCAACATCTGAATCTCAATCCGGAGAAGGGTCAGATCCAGCTCAAGGCAGATCAGGGCTAAATTGGAAACTCCGAATCATTCTCCATAGCAAGCAGGGTGGGGTCCATGCACAACCTTAGTTGAAACCATAAGCCACTTTTTCAGGGGGGAAGGGGAAAGCAGAGAAACCAAAAACGCTTTGGCTGGCAGCCGCGGCTGCTGCTTTTAAGCAAGGTTCTTTTTACACTTAATCATAGAATCATAGAATCATAGAATAGCAGAGTTGGAAGGGGCCTACAAGGCCATCGAGTCCAATCCCCTGCTCAATGCAGGAATCCACCCTAAGGCATCCCTGACAGATGCCTCTTGAAGGCCTCTAGGGTGGGAGAGCCCACCACCTCCCTAGGTCACTGGTTCCATTGTCGTACTGCTCTAACAGTCAGGAAGTTTTTCCTGATGTCCAGCCGGAATCTGGCTTCCTTTAACTTGAGCCCGTTATTCCGTGTCCTGCACTCTGGGAGGATCAAGAAGAGATCCTGGCCCTCCTCTGTGTGACAACCTTTTAAGTATTTGAAGAGTGCTCTCATGTCTCCCCTCAATCTTCTCTTCTCCAGGCTAAACAGGCCCAGTTCTTTCAGTCTCTCCAGAGGCAGGGCACCGGGAAGAAGATTTAGCCTTCCCAAAGACAGATGTAGCAACTTTCCCTCGGTTACCTGTCAGCCCACCCCAGGGGACTTGGCAGCCCCACCGCACCGGCTCTGGGCGTTTGAGCCCAAGGACCGCAAGCTCTGTGTTGCCTAGCAACCAGCACTAAGGACAGCATCCCACGAGATGACACAAGATGTGCTTCACAAAGACCGTGAAGCAATAAATAAATAAATAAATAAATCCTTGAGACACACACAAACACACACACACACACTCAAAGACAGGAAGCCCAAATTTGACTCAAATTTGCCATTCTGTGGGGTAACAACAACAGCATTTACTCATCACTACTGGCACACAAGTATTACACGCTACTAGAGAGGTTTGACTCTCATCTTAACAGGAACACGCGGTGAGTGCAATTGCACGCACATACAAAACTGCCTACTTTAAATGCACATGGAGGGGGCTGTTGTGAGTGGCAGGCTTTCCATGCCCAGAATTGTTGTTTTAAATGGCTATTGTCTGCTTTTATGCATTTTATGGTTTTAAATTTTGTATATTTGTTTTTAATGTTCACTGTTTTAATTTTTGCAAGCCGCCCGGAGAGCTTCGGCGATGGGGCGGTATATAAATGTAAATAATAATAATAATAATAATAATAATAATAATAATTAAAAAATGTATTTTATTTTATTTTTAAAATGATTTCCATCACCATCATTGTTTATTTATATCCCACTTTCCCCTCCAAATTGAAACCCCAAGTGCTGAACATCATCCCAGAATGCAGGACACAGAATAGCGGGCTCAAGTGACAGGAAGCCAGATTCCGGCTGAACATCAGGAAAAACTTCCTGGCTGTTAGAGCAGTACGACAATGGAACCCATGACCTAGGGACGTGGTGGACTCTTCCATACTAGGGGTGTTCAAAAGACAGCTATCTGTCAGGGATGCTTGAAGGTGGATTCTTGCATTGAGCAGGGGGTTGGACTCGATGGCCTTAGAGGACCCTTCCAACTCTACGATTGTATGATCATACAGCATATAATAGTATCAAACACTAAGATATCAAAAGACAGCAATATAAAAATTACTTAATAAAAATGCTACAATAAGCCTATGAACAAACTTTCAGCTCCAAGCTTAAACATCAAATCAGTTAATAAATACAAAAGTCATAAATATATCAAACACGGGGATAATAATAAAATACAATCTATATTTTGACAGCAACAACAAAAAGGACCCTTTACCCTACAGTAACCCATATAGTACAGTTTGTATGTACCATTATAAGAGACAAATCCACCCTGGAACGAGAGTGGGGGGGGGGGAAACTAGGCACAGCCAATGAATACCATAATTGCACATGTACAGTTTTTCAAACAGAGCAATTCCAAGGTACACAGTGTACCATTCATGGCAGGGAACTAAATACCGTTCATTTCATGGCGATGGAAGCAAGCTGCAGGACAAGAGGTTGAAGAATTGTATTATCTTTTCAGAAAAACAAGTGATTACATATATTAAAGATGGCAGAATTAGAGCTAAGGCTGCCCCCTCCCCTTGAACCTCCAACTGATAGAAAACTTCAGAAAACGTTAGCCGGATGTTAACCTGCTGTATTTACTTCATCGCTGAATTCAGATCTGAGCACTACATTAAGAGTACGTTCTTTCCCACTTTTCCATTACTTAATCCCTAGGTGGCACTGTGGTGTAGCGGAACAGTGCAAGTACACAAGTGGAAACCGTGTTTTCTTTCACTTTCAGAAATAGCACTCCATTTTCCCTGCTCTAAAAAACACACACACAAAAAACACCTAGCTGAAAGTTGTTTTCAAACAAAAGCTAAATTGGAGGGTCATGACATAATCTAAAGAACTTATGAAAAACTTGAATAGGGAATGATGAGCACATGATAAATGCTTCGTGTAGAAAAGCCCGAAGAGAGTGTTACGTATTTATCCCTGTGTTACAGAGAATTTGTGGCATGCGCTGAGGCATTGTGGTCTTCTCCCAGGCATTTAGCAATATGTAATGACCGTGGGTCTGTTTTTTGGCTCATTGTTTTTAAAGTTGTTATAGTGGTTTTAAATGTATGTGATTTTTTCTTGGTTTTGTGGTTTTTAATCTTTGTATATTGTTCTTAAGTGTTTTTATCTTATGTGAACCGCCCAGAGAGCTTCGGCTATGGGGCGGTATACAAATGCAATCAATAATAATAATAATAATAATAATAATAATAATAATAATAATAATATCCTCATCTTTTGCTAGGCAGCGCAGAAAAACTCTACTTGGGCTCAGTAACTGAATTTTTTTTTTAAAAGGCAATCCCAAATGTCAAAACAGTCATTTATTTATTTATTTATTTATTTATTATTTATTAATTACATTTCTATACCGCCCAATAGCCGGAGCTCTCTGGGCGGTTCACAAAAATTAAAACCATTCAAAGTATAAAACAACAATATAAAACCATGATATAAAATACAATATAAAAGCTGAACCAGATTAAAAACAGCAGCAATGTTGGGGAGAGATGCCAGAAAAGTGGGGATCCTTTTTGCTTCGCAGAGATCAGAATGATCACTGGCAGTTCATTATATTCTGCAGAAAAGAAGACCAATCTTCCCTGCCGCCTCTGCTAAAAAAAAAAAGTTGCATTCCCACAGATTATAAACTTTGCGGGTATTATAGATCACAGCCTCTCCCTGAAATCAAACGTTAAAATTTAAAAGCTGCTTGGTGAATGGAAAGTGCAGGGGTGTGGAGTGACTCAGGTGGACCCCATGTAGGGAAGGAAGAAAAGGCCCTGCCTGTGAACATTTAGCGAGCGCAGAGCTTATGAACCTAAACGTTGCTAAATTACACAAGTGGGAAGGGGGGGGGGGCAGCCAGGTAGCCGAACACTTGACACGTTTTGGAACATTTGTTCTGCTGCTGCAGGTGTTCAGCAAAGCCTGTTTCAGAGCACAGTAATGGGTGTTTTGTTTTTTTAAGGAATTGGAAGAGAAATATCAAAAGGCTTGTTTTTTCTCTCCCGCACCTGAAAGCTGCTATGCAAATTTCTAAGCATCCAGGCTGGCCCAAGCAGACCCTGGTGGCACAGACAGACAGACAGAAAGACAGACAGAGGATGGGAAAGCAAAGCCTGAATTCAAAACTAGGGATGTGCTCCGCTCCATTTTGGATCCCCAAATCCGAAGCGAAGCGGGCCGATCCGGACCTCCTAACCCAGTTCCGGAGCGAAGCGGGGGAGATCCGGATTGACTCGAAGCGGTTCGGAACGGTCCAAATCAATTCAGACTGTTCCGAAGCTTCAGAGCCAGTTAAGTGGGGAGGGGGACTTACTTGCCTCCGCCGTCGCGGTTGGTACAGCGACAGCGGCGGAGCCAGGTAAGGGGGGCTTACCTGGCTCCGTCGTCACCACGGTCCGTGCGGTGGCGTACGGCGGAGCCAGTTAAGGGGGGAGGGGGGCTTATTCATATGCCTTTTGCCCCCCCTTCCCCACTTACCTGCCTCCACCGCGGAAGCAGGTAAGTGGGGAAGGGCCCCCCAAAATGGCATCCGAATATTGATCCAGACCTCCGGATCTCGCTCCGGATCCAGTTCCGGAGCGGATGGGGGGGGGTCCGGATCGACCCAAACCAGTTTGGGCCCGATATGGAAGGTCCAGATCGGGATCCAAAGCGGTTTGGGGGGGCGTGCACAGCCCTACACAAAACCATGAAACCACCACGTTTAAGCCCAAGTCTCCAAATGCAGAATCCTCTCTCTCTCTCTCTCTCTCTCTCTCACACTCACACACACACACCATGGGAGTTCCTTACCCAGATCAATCTGAGCCCCTTGTACAGTTCCTTAAGAGTTCTGATTGAAACCCGGAGCAGATTCACCACCCACTGACATCAGAGCCACCAGCCTCCACTGACTATTTTTTAAAAATGCATTTGGAGCAGGTAGCTCTTCAAATAGAGGATTCTTCCCCAAGTTGGTGCCCTCCTAATGATGGGACTACAACTCCCATCATTCCCCAGCCAGCATGCCCAGTGGCGCTCCAGATGTGTTGGCATGGCTGATATCTTTGAAATTGTGGGGAATTACAGCTCCCATCATTTGGAGGGAAAAGGCAGGATATAAATGCAATAAATACATAAAATGTAGTTTAATACATCTGGAGGGCACGAGGTTGGGGGAAACTGAAATAGAGGGCTGTCTTCTGTAAAGTCACATGGGCAGTTTAAGTCGGGTGACCTTATGGAAATGAGGACCGGGCTCCTGTATCTTTAAGAGTTGCATTGAAAAAGGGATTTCAGCAGGGGTCATTGGTAGGCATGCAGCACCTGGTGAAATTCCCTCTTCATCACAACAGTTAAAGCTGCAGGAGCTATACTAGAGTGACCAGATACAAAAGAGGCTCCCTAGGTAACTGGTTCCATTGTCGTACTGCTCTAACAGTCAGGAAGTTTTTCCTGATGTCCAGCTGGAATCTGGCTTCCTTTAACTTGAGCCTGTTATTCCGCGTCTTGCACTCTGGGAGGATCGAGAAGAGATCCTGGCCCTCCTCTGTGTGACAACCTTTTAAGTCTTTGAAGAGTGCTCTCATGTCTCCCCTCCCTTTCAAAACCCCATGCTTTAAGCCGGAATCCTAAGACCTGCTAGAGAGTTGTCTCATGGAACTTCCGTCTGTGTAAACCTACTTTTTTCACTTCCCTGCTCCCTGAGAATTTTAACTAAATGTTGCGGATGGAAGCATTGGAGGTTGGTGGCTCCAATGTCAGGGGGTGGTGAATCCACTCTGGCAAGCAAATGGTGGCCACGATGAGGAAGAGGAGAGGGAGGAAGGTGGATGCACTACGAGAAGGACCCCAGGTAGGGTGTCCTGTCATGGGCCTTCACAAAACTGGATGTGGCGATGATAGTACTGGTAGATCTCCGGGTGATTTGCAGCAGGTCTGCCAGAAGTTTCGACTCCCAATTCTCTAACAACAGCAACAACTGAAATGTCCCCCCCCACTCCCCAAATTAGGTTGCCGAAAAAGAACATTCAGAGGGGAAGCTAGGAGTGGATCTTCATAAGAAAGGACTTGTCATCTTGGTTCTGGTACTGATCAGAAACGGCTGAACGTGAGCGGCTGAGCATGGTCCAAAATTCGCAGCACATGTCGAAACGGCTACATCGTGCACCACTGATCTGCACACGACTGCGGTTGGCGGATCCCAAGCTCCAGTAAAAAAACCCAAAAAACAAAGTAGATGGTGCGAGAAATGCTTTTTTTATTATTGTAATTAAAATTTGATTTATGTTTAAGTTGCAAAGAATACTCAATATTCTTTGTTGTCGTTTTTAAAAACACAATATGCCTCATTTGCTTACCCAGTATTCCATTAACAAATGATAACACACTTATTCTCAGTTTACACTGCATGCTTGAATATACAGCAAGCTGATTTTTAAGGCCCTTTTATCGTCCTTACCAGTCACGGAGACTTATGTTACAAGAAATGCTCGGAATTAATCCTCTATTGCTCTGGTCATGTGCCAGAACTACATGGAGGAACTGCCCTCCTCAGGGCACGGTTTTGCGGGCGGTTCTCCTGCACCAGCCCCACTGAAATCTATAGGAGAGACACAAGGGCAGTGGGCTTTTGCTCCATTCCTGTGGGGCTGGCATAAGGGAGCAGATTTTTCTCTCTTTCTCCCTGACTCACACCTGTTGCTGGTGCAGAAAGTAACTTGACCACGTTTACAGTGACGAAGCCGGAAACGTGTCCCACAAGGAGGGCCAAGAAGATGCCCTTTGACTCTTTCTCCTGGGCTGAAAGACCATAGACAATAACACAGTTCTCATCTGCTCAAGTCAGACTTCTGTCGGCATTGACAGCTTTTGGGCAACGGCACAGAACGTACAGTGTGCATTTCCATGGGCACTGAAAACAGGACACGCCGTCCTCTCCCATCTGATAATACTCTGGTGAGGGGACAGATTTGTTCAGAGGGGACAGATTTCCAGACAGGACTGAGGTGAATCACAGAATCTCTCTCTCTCTCACACACGCTCACACACACACACACACACACACACCCTTCTCTGCTGCCTTCCCCACTGTCAAAGTTTAGATTGTAAGTTCCTCCGGGCAGGGATCAATTTTACCTATGAAACACTGCGTACATTTGACCGTGCTTTGCAAATTACATAATAAATATATTAAGCCATGGGAAGAGTTAAAGCACTGCTCTCCTTCCAAATTCTTGTTAGAAGCTGCATCAAGCGTAGGCGAGTAGCACCACCTTCTGAGCTGGCTAGTTTATGACACGTTGGCTACACCCAGCTCTCTCTGAGCAACGGGGCTGCTTTACAGGTGAATTTTTAAACTCCTTGGTTTTGTTTTACTTATCGCTTGCTTCAAATTGCAGGATTTTTAAAATTTGCTACTCTCTTGGTTATTTGCTTCTGCAGTTTATTGTGTGCTTGCATTTTACTGTTGGTTTGCATTGAAGTTACAAAAATAGACGGTGTACAAAAGTATGCAGGGTGTGGAGAACGTGGAGAGGGAGACATTTTTCTCCCTCTATCAAAATACTAGAACCCCATGGGGTCATTCCATGATTGATTTGATTTATTGCATTTATATACCGCCTCATAGCGGAAGCTCTCTGAGTGGTGGGAAATCCAGGACAAATAAGAAGAAGGACTTCTTCACACAGCACATAGTTAAATTATGGAACTCACTGCCACAAGATGTGGTGATGGCCACCAATCTGGATGGCTTTAAATGGGGGTTGGATAAATTCCTGGAGGCAAAAGCTATCCATGGCTACTAGCCCTGATGGTTGTGTGCTATCTCCAGTATCAGAGGCAGAAAGCCTGTGTGCACCAGTTGCTGGGGAACATGGGCGGGAGGGTGCTGTTGCACCATGTCCTGCTTGTTCATCCCTGGCCGATGGCTGGTTGGCCACTGTGTGAACAGAGTGCTGGACTAGATTGACCCTTGGTCTGATCCAGCATCAGGGCACTTCTGATGTTCTTATGGTATATTTCAATACAGATGCTTTATTCAACACTTTCGTCTATTTTGAAGTGTATCACCCATCCTAAAGACGTTCGGCAAAGGTTTGGGGTTGCATAGTAGGTCTCTGGATCAGGACGTTGCAATAGCGTAGCATCACAGCTGGAACACTTGTCTTAGACCAGAAATGGAGGCTTTGATTCACAACTCCTATCAGTTCTAGCCTGCTTAACTAATGGTGAAGGATCACAGAAACTGAAGGCCAAAACATAGGAGTGTAATGCTGAGGAGGCACAAGCTATCTAACCATCTTAGCTGGAAGAGACATGAAAATTGAAGTCCCCCAGGTCAGCTGTAATTTCAGTGGGTGATTTGGGGACCATCTCTCTCTCTCTCTGCCTAACCTACCTTGCAGGGTTGATGTGAGATACAATAAGACGAGAAGAGATAACATAGGAAGGGAAATAAAGCAGAACATCTTTTTTTAAAAAAAAAAATAATAATACGAGGAATAAAATCCATAATCCATTCTTCTCACTGCTATCACCGGTTGGCATTTTGGACATCTGCTGTTATTTTGATAAGAGAACACAGCAAAGTTTATTACTTGCTTTTACGGATTTCAGCTTGCAAGCTGCTTTGTCTGCAGATAAGGAAAGTGTGCTGTAAAACGATTACATTTAACCGAGATAGAACATCAAGAACCACACATCCCCCAAATTACCATGCTCCCGTTCTCAATGAGCTACCCTTGCCATCTCCACAAAGCCCTGGGGCCTTGCTTGACCCCTAAGGCCCACCTTTCCCCGTGCCCCTCCAAATGCAGAAAAACACAAAACAGGTGAGGGAAATTATTTTATTTTTTATTTGTTATTGCATTGACATCCTACTTTTTTTTACTCCAAGGAACCCAAGGTGGCATACATAATCCTCTTCCATTTTATCCTCACAACCACCACCCTGTGAAGTAGGCTGAGAGAGGCTGTGACTGGCCCAAAGTCACCCAGTGGGTTTCCATGGCCGAGTGGGGACTAGAACCCAGATCTCCCGACTCCCAGTCTGACACTCCAGCCGCTACACCACACTGGCTCATTGGGAATGGTGATGACATCAGCGGCTGTGGCCATTCAGAGACGGCTGGTGACAGAATTGGGTTTGCGGGTGGGAGCGACAGGCCAGAGCAAGGACCTAAAACCCCACTGCCCAAGTGGTTAGTTGCCTTGGCCCGGGTGGGGTGGAAAAGGGGTGCAAGGGGTGCCTGGGAGGAACAATTCAACCCACACCAAAAACCTGGCTGCCCACCCCTGATAGCTAGCTCATAAGACTGTGGCCATCCTGCGGCCACCAGACTGCCAGATTGATGGAAGCAAGAGACTGACTAGCTGCAAGCAGCCCGTCCCCCCAGCAATCTTTCCATGGGGAGCAATCTTGAGAGAAAGGGGGTTCACATCTCCATCAGCCTTCCGCTCCTGCTGCTTTTGAAGAGAGAGCAGCATAAGAACACCAGAAGAGCCCTGATGCCGGATCAGACCACCGTGGGCCCATCTAGTCCAGCGCTCTGTTCACACAGGGGCCAAACAGCTGTTGACTCAGGACCCACAAAGCGGGACGTGGTGCAACAGCACCCTCCCGCCCATGTTCCCCAGCAACTGGTGCACACAGGCTTACTGCATCAGATACTGGAGGTAGCACATAGCTATCAGGGCTAGTAGCCGTGGATGGCCTTCTCCTCCAGCAGCTTGGCAGCAAAGTGGCCCAAGGGCGATGAGCAGATGCAAAGGCAATGGAAGAGAGAGAGCGGTGCGCCCCCAATGCAGTCCCTTGCAACCACGGATGACCCACACACAAGGAAAAATGACCCAAGCTACACCAGTTACACCAACAGTTCTTTTATTAGATCAAGTGATCACCCGTTCGTTTGACAGATTTACAAGAGGGTACAGGTGTGGCTGGGCGCGGGGAGAAGGGGTGGAAGGAAGAGGAACTTTACAGGCAGTATAGGAGGGGCAACAGAATTGGGTTTGCGGGGTGGGGGAGGACAGGCCAGGGCCAGGAGCTAACAGCCCGCTGCCCAAGCGGCTAGTGGCCTTGGCCAGAGAGCAGGGAGGAAAACAGGGGTGCAATGAGCAGCAGGTGAAAGGGAGCCGAGCTCAGCGTTCCTCAACCTGGTGCCCTCCAGATGTAGCTGGCTGGGAATTCTGAGGGTCACCTTTCGATATCTCTGGAGGGTACCAGCTTGGGGAAAGCTGGGCCTCGCCCTTACCGAGGTGGAAAATCCGTGTCAGACTCGAGGGGTGTGCGTGTGTGTGTGTTTGGGGGGGGTCAGATTCTTGAAGACGCCCCATAGAAAGAATCCCGCGCACATGGAAGGCGATCGTGTCAAGAGAGGAAGAATTTCACCTGAACTTTTCATCATGCTAATTTCCTCTAATGCGGTGGGACGTTTCCCCTTGTACGGGGGAGCATTGAGACATTGTCTCCCCACACTCCAGGCTGCAGCGGTATCGCCTCGTCACAGGTTGAGAACTAGACCCAGGTCCGACGGCTGTAGCAGCTGAGAGCAGGCAGAAATTCTGTCCAGCGGCTGCTCAAATTATCCGTGAAGGGGCAGCTGATTAAGAAGAACAGGGCGCCAAGTGCATACTCTGACAGGGCTCCTGCGCTTTTTACAAGCTGCACAGAAGGAGACGTCTGCTGGGTACAGCTTCTGGCATCATGGCTGTGTGATGGGGAAAAAAGGTGCAAAATTCTCCCGTCTGATGGCAGCCTTCTCAGGCCAGGCCTTGCTGTGAAATCATGATGGCCGGAAGCTTGATTTTTAAAAGTGTCTGATTTTGGGGAGGAAAAAAAATCTGATGGGGCGCGCCGGATCTGGAGTACAGAAAGCCAGTTTCCAACAGCTGCCTGCCAGGAAACCAGCACTCTTGCTCAGAACTAATAAAGATAATCGCCACCAACCATGACGAGGTACCAAAGACGAGCCCGTGGAACTGACTGCAGCTCGAGACGGGCGGCTCACGAGATGTTAACGGATATTTTTTATATATAAAAAAGAAAGGATGGAAGGGGGAGGATTCTTACAAATCAACCGTGAAAAGGAGTTAACGGCGCATAAGCCTGTAAGCCCCAAATATCTTGCGTGCCCTCGTTAAGTGGAGGGGGGACGGGAGCCCGACCTGCAAAGAAGGAGCCCCTGCTCTGAATGAGTGGTGGACCCCCAGGTTGCCCCCTGGCTCCTCCCTCTCGTGCATTTCACACCAAAGAAGAAGCAGCGTGAACGGAACAGGGCTTCTTCCCACCTGCCCTGCCTTGGGGACTCAGGTACGTCCCATGCCCGTGCGGACGACCATCATGAGTGCGCCCGGACAAGCGTGGAACTTCGCTTCTCGGCCTTGTTCCCCTGGTCAAATTGGAAGACAGTGGGGGGGACAGCTCCAAACGCCCCTCCCGGCTCAAACGCCGGGGCAACGAAAGACGCATTCCCACGGTTCACAAGGGAGGCCGAACCACTGGAGTAGCCCAAGATGAGTTCAAGAGCAGCTGGGTGAGCAGGGGAATTTGTGAGGAGAGGTATGGGGGCAGGTAAAAGGGAGGGGAGAAGATAGGCACAGGGGACAGAATACATCTTGAGGACTATCTGCATAGGAGGGCAGTAGTACGGTGGCCCAGAAGGGTCAGGAGGTTTGCTCATGACGTCCGGGAAAATGGCTGGCCTCCATTTAATAATGAGAAACAGAAGTGCCCCCCCCTTCCTTCCCCTGCAAAATAAAAAATAAAAAATCCCCAAGAGGTCCAAGACCCAAGTCCGAAGGAAGCCACGTCACCCAAAAGGCAGATGTAGTCGAGTCACTAGCCACGTCCCCCGCCCGCAAAGCCAGCAGGCCCCCGCAGCTCCGTTCAAGGCTTCAGCTTCAGCCACGGGTGGACGATGGCGAGGATCGACAGGACGGAAGACGTCAAGCCGCAGAGCCCCACAAAGCCCGAGCTGGTCTTGTACAGGCCCAGCTTGTCCAAGGGGATGAAAAGGTCGCAGGCGTTCTTCACCACGTCCAGGAGCAGCGGGGGGTTGTTCCGCAGCACGTGGCCCAGGAGCCGGAGCTGCAGCTTCAGCCTGACCGCCAGATGCTGGAGCCGGCCGTCCTCCCTCGCCACGGAGCCCTCATCGCCTCTGCCCCCACTTTGGGGGTGCTTCCCGTCCGCCTCACGCTCCATCAGCAGCCGGATTTCATAGGCATCCCGGCTCAGGTTCATGATCAGTGCAAAGAGATAATACCTGGGAGGGGAGAGAAAAGAACCATAGAATAGCAGAGTGGGAAGGGGCCTCTAAGGCCATCGAGTCCAACCCCCTGCTCAATGCAGGAATCCACCCTAAAGCATCCCTGACAGATGCTTGTCCAGCTGCCTCTTGAAGGCCTCTAGTGTGGGAGAGCCCACCACCTCCCTAGGTCACTGGTTCCATTGTCGTACTGCTCTAACAGTCAGGAAGTTTTTCCTGATGTCCAGCCGGAATCTGGCTTCCTTTAACTTGAGCACGTTTCTCCGTGCCCTGCAATCTGGGAGGATCGAGCAGAGATCCTGGCCCTCCTCTGTGTGACAACCTTTCAAGTATTTGAAGAGGGCTATTATGTCTTCCCTCAATCTTCTCTTACGCAGAGTAAGAGTCCTTCCCTTACACGGAGTAAGAGGGAAGTCGGTGGGACAGCAAAATGGAGCCTCCATGAGCAGGCACAATATGCTGCTGAGTACCTGATGCCAAGGACGAACAGTCGGAGAGTTGGCCCTGTTCCCACCCTGCTTCGAAGCACCTGGAACAGGACACTGGGCGACCTATGCCCTCGCTGGTCTGGCCTAGCATGGCAGCTCTCATGTCACAGGCTGTGGCCTGCCAGATGCTGATGGACGTCAACCAGCCCCAGCCAGCATGGCCAAAGGTCAGGGGCGATGGGAGTTGGAGTCCGAGAGAGCCTCGGATCTCCCACCCATCTTATGTTCTCGACGGGTGCTGGTAGGTGTGGAACGCCTCCCCAGCCATTCCCACGTTTCAAGAAGCCCATCAGCGTCACCGTTTTGACGGGCCCCTGAAGGCGCCCCTCCAGCCCGACTGCTTGGGAGGGCTACGCAATGCCTGGCTGGCCTTTGGGAAACAGTGCTGGGCGTGATGCCCAGCAAGCCCAGCTCCGCCCTGCCGGCCCTTCTGCTTTGCTAATGCCCATCACGCCCCCATTTAGGGTTTCGCCCGCCGAGTCCGAGGGGGCTCGTGGGGGAACCAAAACAGTACTGGAGCTCCAGAAGCCCCCTGTGCATCGCGAAGGACTCTAGGCCACGCTTGAGGGCGCGTGCTCCAGTGGCCCAGAGCCCCGGGACGGCCTCTGGGGCTGCAGGGCCATCAGGCGCAACCGGAAACATCGCTCAAACAAGCCCAGTGTCCCCCCTCACCCTGCTCGGCACACCACAGAGGGAGGACAGGCAGAGGTGAGGGGGGACACGGGGCCTGTTTGAGCGATGTTTCTGGTTGGCCCTGCAGCCCCAGAGGCCGTCCCAGGGCTCTGGGCCACTTGAGCACGTGCCCTCAGGAAAGCTCTTCCAACATCGCCCTGTGCAGAGAGGCCTTTACCATGGAGAACCCGCTGGGGAGTTCCCAGGCCTTTCTGTTGGACGCTGTTCCCCCTTGAGGGAGAGGACGGAGGGCAAAGCTCAATTGGCAGGGGCAGCTTTCTGCAACCATGTGCCCTCCTCCAGACGTGTTCAGACAGCAGCTCTTAGAGATATTTTTAAAAGTGGTAAGTAGTATATACAACCACTAAATAAATACATTTTAAAACAACAACTCCTCCCATCGTGCCCAGCCAGCAATTGTCGTGCTGACTGGGGAGAATGGGAGTTGTAGTCCAACACATCTAGTGGGCACCAGGTTGGGGAAGGACGCCATAGGGTGACCTGGGATCAATGGCCGTTTGGCTCCTTCTTGATTGCCATTCCAGCCGGTCACTGACTCTAACGGAAGGTCAGCATTCTCCGAAGCACGGTTTGAGAAACGCCAAGGCAGAGGAACTGCTCTGATATATACCTTCCAAGGACAGATATATACCGTAGTTCTTCGATTCTAAGACGCACTTTCCCCTCCATATAAACATCTCTAAAAACAGGGTGCGTCTTAAGAATCGCGGGTGCGATTCTTTTCTGTTGGTGGCACTGAAATTAGGGTGCGTCTTACAATCGATGGCGTCTTACAATCGAAGAAATACCCCCATGCAGGACTCCCTCTCTACCCAGGGCTCCAGCTGAACAGACCTTTCACTTTCACTCACAGCACCTAGGTCAGCCTTCCTCAACCTGGGGCGCTCCAGATGTGTTGGACTGCATCTCCCAGAATGCCCCAGCCAGCTGGCTGGGGCATTCTGGGAGTTGTAGTCCAACACATCTGGAGCGCCCCAGGTTGAGGAAGGCTGACCTAGACCATAGGTGGGGATCTGGATGGGTCCTGGGAGGCAGGCTGCCTCCAGGACCAACCCGGCAGGCTGCGTGACGTCGGGGCAGGCCTCTTCCCCCGAAGCCCTGCCCCTGACACCTTCCTGCCTCCTTCCCTGTGCAAAAGCAAATCACAGAGCAGCCGTTCCAGCAGGGCTTGCGTCCAGGGTGGGCACGGCCGGGCACAAGCCCAGGGCCCACTGGCAAGAGCCCCCTGGACCTGCTCCTCCTCTTCCTCATGGCCAACGGCTTGTTCACAGCCCAGGCAATGGAGGTGGCGAGAAGGAGACAGGGAGAAGCAGAAGCCCCGGCCTGCTGTGCAAGTGATGAGACAGGGGAGCGACAGAAACAATGGCGGTGAGAAGGCAGACTCCCCTGAAGGACGGGCCCCGCCTCTCCTGGGCCAAGAATGGAGGAGTGAAGCAGACTGAGCCTCGGGGCTGGGGTGTAGTTGCTCCGGCCCCTCTGCCTCCCTGGAGGGGGCAAGCCCTGACCTGAGGCCTTGCGGGATGGAGGGGGCAGCTCAGCAGCAAGGATCAGGCCCGCGGGCCAGAGGCACCCCCATCCCGGAGCTAGGCAATCCACAGCTGACTCTGCCCACCATCAAACACCGGCAGTCGTGCCTGAAACCCATTTCTGTGCGGGACTGGCCTCACAGATCTGCCTGGGCCCTGAATTTCCCACTGCTGGGACCCCCACAACACACAGCCATCCCCTGGCACATTTTCCCTTGTTTTGGCCAAGCAGAGTGGGGAAGGAAGACAAGGCTGGCCAGAGGGGGGGGAGGAGGAGGAGGAGGAGAGCTCCTTCTCACCTGAACGACCGCTGGCTCCATTTCTCCTGGTCCATGTGTGGGACGAGGCCCGACTTCCCTGCCCACAGGATATTGTCGCAGGCAAAGTACATGGCTCTGTTGAGATGGCTCACGGTGACGCAGAAGCGGAGGACCATGTCCGACAGGTGGATGGCCCGCTTGGCGGCCTCCAGGGCATCTGCAGAGTTCCCCAACCGGAACACTGGGAGACAAGGGAAGAAGTGAGGCGTCTGCAGCTCTCCATAAGAGAAACCCTGAACCACCACGCAGCCTGCTGCTGTCTGGTGACTTCATTTTCTCCTCCTCCTCCTCCTCCTCCCTTTTTTGACTTGTGTATCATGTCTTTTTAGATGCTTCTTTTCTGGCTGAGGAACAGGATAAAAAAATACCGTATTTCTTCGATTCTAAGACACACTCCCCCGCCCCCAAATAAACATCTCTAAAAACGGGGTGCGTCTTAGAATCGCGGGTGCGTTTATTATTTCTTAGAATCAAAGCTTTCTTTTCTGTTGGCAGCACTGAAATTAGCATGCGTCTTACAATCGATGGCGTCTTAGAATCGAAGAAATACGGTGCTGTAAATAAACAACAGCTAGATTTAGTGCCAATTGACTGTCTGGTACATGGGACAGTATCCAATGTTAGTCCTACACAGAGCAGACCCATCAAAACGAATAGGACTTCAGTTAGTCATGATTAACAAGTCATTCTTTTCAATGGGACTACTCTATGTAGGACTAACGTTGGATACTTCCCATGCCTACGACAGGAAAAGTTAGCCTTAACAGCTGCTCTGACAGCCTCTTCCATCTCTAGATTTTGGTGGTGCATTGTCTGCAGAACGGGGCAGGGGCGGTCACAAGAGAACATGGCCAAATATTTCTTCCTCTCATATAAATACGAGAACTCAGGGTCACTTGCAGGCCCACCCAGCTGAAGTTTAAACTTAAGAATTTTAAGATGTTCTGACTGTTATTTTAATATTGTATTGGGTTTATATGCTCTTTTAATCAGTATTATGCATTTGATTTATAGTGTATTATTGTATTTAATGTTGTTCCCTGACTCAGTCCATAGGGAGAAGCAGGTAAGAAATAAATATTTAATTACTATTATGGTTTTGCTAATATTGTATTGGTTTTATATGCTCTTTTAATCAGTTTTACGCATTTGATTTATATTGTGTTTAATGTTGCTCCCCGCCTCGATCCAGAGGGAGACAGGTAATAAATATATTATTATTAAATATATATATTTTATACATTTCTTTTCCTAGGTTTATTTTCTTTTTCTTTTTCTCAATATTTTAACACCTATTAACTTAAATTTAAACTTTGCTGTTTTAATTCCGTATTTTAACCTATATCAATTTTTTTGCTGTGTGGTTTTATCCTGGTTGTGCTTTTTATATTGTATTCTGTATTTGTGTTTTTAGATGGTTGGTTGTTTTTAATGCTCTTCGTGATTTTAATTTTTGTGAACCGCCCAGAGAGCTTCGGCTATTGGGCGGTATAAAAATGTAACAAATAAATAAATAAATAAATAAATAAATAGGTTTTAAAATGTATATGTTTTAAATTTTGTAAGGCCGCCTTGAGGTCGAGCATTGGGCAAAATATGCCCAACTAGTTCAAAATATGACAGCCAGGTTGGTCTAGGGGTGAGCATATTACCCCAACATTAAAATCACTCCACTGGCTGCCAATTAGTTTCCGGGCAAAGTACAAAGTGTTGGTCATCACCTTTAAAGCCCTAAATGGTTTGGGTCCAGGTTACCTGTGGGATCGCCTTCTCCCATATAGTCTGCCCCGCACACTCAGGTCCTCTGGGGAGAACTTATTTCAGTCAACTAAAACTAGGCTGACATCAGTATCCCAGAGGACCTTTTCTTCTGTCGCCCCTGGATTATGGAACGGCCTGCCGGAGGAGATTCGTAAAATTAACTCTGTGTGATTTTAAGGCAGCTTTAAAGACTAGCCTTTTCCGGCAGACCTATCCAGATCAATGTAAAATCAAGAATTTTTAAGATGTATTGATTCCTGTTCTAATGTTGTTCCCCGCCTCGATCCAAAGGGAGAGGCGGATAAGAAATAAATATATTATTATTATTAAAAGGCGGGATACAAATAAATATATTATTATTGTTGTTGTTGTTGATTTGCATTGCATACAGAGCAGAAAACACACAATTCACAATTTATGACGTTTGCGGTCAACAAAATGAGAGAGGCCACTAGCTTAGATCATTTATAAAAGGGAGTAGAGAAATTTATGTAGAATAAGGGCGCAATCTTCATGTTTAGACAGAAGAAAAGGCCTACACTGCACAGCTGGCTGGGGCATGCTGGGGTTGTAGGCCTTTTTTCCATCTAGCCATGCATAGGTTTGCACCTTAAGTCCCTCAACGGCTAGATGCAGCCTCCAGAAGGACAAGAGGGGTGGTGCTAGGAAGGAACGCGAGAGAGAGCCCCAGCGCCTTTCGGCTTTGCTTCTGGCCTTCATGGAGGCATCTGGCCACCCGCTCTGGGAAACAGTAGGCTCAAGTCGGTGTCCCTTATTTATTATTTATTTATTTATTGCATTTCTATACTGTAAACAACAGTATAAAACCATCATATAAAATACAATATAAAAGCTCAACCAGATAAAAACAGCAGCAATGCAAAATTACAAATTTAAAACACCGAGTTAAAATTTATTTATAGACTGTTAAAATGTTGGGAGAATAAAAAGGCATCTAAAAGCATATAATGTAGGTGCCAAGCAAACCTCCTCAGGGAGCTCATTCCACAGCCAGGGTGCCACAGCAGAGAAGGCCCTGCTCCTCCTGGTAGCCACCTGCCTCACTTCCTTTGGCAGGGGCTCGCGGAGAAGGACCCCTGAGGATGACCTTAGGGTCCGGGCAGGTACATATGGGAGGAGGCGTTCCTTCAGATAACCTGGCCCCAAGCCGTTTAGGGCTTTAAATGTTAATACCAGCACTTTGAATCGGGCCTGGACCTGGACTGGCAGCCAATGAAGCTGGAAAAGGGCTGGCATAATGTGGTCTCATCGTCCCTTCAATCCAGGTGAGCAGGGCCGCTCCTCGTTTATTATGAAACGCTTTGCAAATCCAAAAGGCGAAACAGGTGCCAGAATAACGTAGCATGACGGATGGGAGCCTGCATTTCTTGAACACCACCAAGCCCCACCGCCCGCCAGTCAGTTCCCCGGGGGCACTTACATTTGCGCCCCAAACTCATGTGAGCCTCCAGCTGCTTGATCCGAGCGAGGAAAGCGGGGCTGGCCCCATTCTTCTGCAGCGTGTAGCCTAGGAGAGTGCAGGCGTACTGGGCAGCCCTGGGGAGAAAAGCAGGGAGGAAGGACAACACGAACGAGGGGTTAGCCGGCTAGAGAAGAAACACAGGACCAAACTGAATCCTCGTCCACCTCAACGAGGCCCGCCTAGTGCCAACATTGCTCTCTTTTAGGTGCCAGGTTAAAACTTCCCCACCCACCCCAGGCGTTTAGCAATACGTGATGAGCTTCATCAATTCTGGATCTGTTTTTATAGTTGTTGATAATTGTTTTTAGATATATGTTTCTGTGTAGGTTGCACGTTTTTGTGGTTTTAAATTTCATGTATTGTTTTTAATTGCTTTAATCTTACGGAAACCGCCCAGAGAGCTTCGGCTATGGGGCGGTAAAGAAATGTAATAAATAAAATATCATCATCATCATCATATCTGGCACTGCAAGGGGGAAAAAAGGCAAAAGGAGAAGAGAGGGGAGGGGATTATATACTCTGACAATCTAAGGGGTGCAAGAAACAGTAGTTATGGCAGGGAACCACTTTCAGACTGAGAGCCAAATTCAATTTCAGACAGCGGAGCTGAAACCACCCAAAATCCCAGCCTAGTGTAGTTTAAAGTTCTTCCTGCCATCCACCTTGGTCCTTTGGATTGAAGAAATTGTAATTGGCATTTTGAAGGACGTTGTAGGTGTTCCAATAGTTAAATAGTGTGCGTCTAAACAGCTAGATTGCATTTTGCAGTTGCTTCTAATGAAGAAGAATTTCCAGAAAACACAGGAGGCGGAACAGAACATTTACAGGGGTGTTTCAGAAATAAATCACACCTACAGCACACCTTTGGGATCACCTCTTCATTGCTAGCAGTTCTAGACAACATGAGCCTGGCCTGGCATACAGAAGATGCTTTGTAATGTACGACAATGGAACCAGTGACCTAGGGAGGTGGTGGGCTCTCCCACCCTAGAGGCCTTCAAGAGGCAGCTGGACAACCCTCTGTCAGGGATGCTTTAAGGTGGATTCCTGCACTGAGCGGGGTGGGTGGGGGTGGACTCAATGGCCTTAGAGGCCCCTTCCAACTCTGCTATTCTATGATTCTGTGGTCTAGCCCACTGCAGTGATCTTGTGCAAAGCATGCTCTCAGTACCACTGACTTATAGGCCCCTCTAGAAAGAGCCAATAAAAGATTCATCTCTAGAATGAAACCAGGAATTGCTTATCAACCTGTTGATGGCTTACAACAGAAGGTGTCCCAACTTATCTGTAAGGATCCGGTTGAACCAGCTTGCATTGAAGAAAACATTGGAAGTAAACACCTGCACTGGCTTAACCTTGAAGGGCCAACTGCCTAACCAAATAGAAAGGTCTCCAAGAGAGCAACTGACATATTCTCAAGAAAGAAAATAAAGTTCCAACTCTGCTATTCTATGATTCTGTGATACTGATGTGGACCCCTTGGCCAGTCTTACAGAATGCCATCATAAGATGCGAGAAGAACGGAGAAGTTATATCATCCTATGTTTCTGCCATCACTATATTAAAAGGAGAAGCAAAACCATATTGTGGATCGCTCCTCTTTGAAAAGGCAGTATCTTGTAAACCACTTGGTCCTGTTATTTATAATATTATTATTATTATTATTATTATTATTATTATTATTATTATATTTATTTGTATCCCGCCTTTTGCCCAATGCTGGGCCTCAAGGTGGCCTTACAAAGTTTAAAATATTCAGGGGGGGAGGGAAACAAAACCATAAACTATTAAAAAACACACAACAAAATTATAAGACATTAACATAGATGGAGGGCCGGATTATTCTCCAAAGGCCTGCTTGAACAAAAAAGTTTTAGCCTGCTTCCGAAAGCCCATCAAGGAGGGAGCCAGCCTAGCTTCCCTGGGAAGAGAGTTCCAGAGCACTGGAGCAGCCACCGAGAAGGCCCTCTCCCATGTTCCCACCAAGTGTGCCTGTGAAGAAGGTGGGACTGAAAGAAGGGCTTCTCCAGAAGATCTCAAAGCATGGGCAGGCTCATAAGGGAGAATACGTTCTTTCAAATAACCTGGACCCGAACCATATAGAGCTTTATAGGTCATAACCAGCACTTTGAATTGTGCCCGGAAACAGACTGGAAGCCAGTGGAGCTGTTTTAACAGGGGAGTTGTCTGCTCCCTGTAACCAGCCCCGGTCAACAATCTGGCCAAATTATTTACAAAGGGTACCTTCAGAAATTAACTGTTATTCTGAAGTTTTGGGAAGTTTCCTTTCTTTGCTTTTGGATCATAACAACCTTGACAGTCACGGGCTTGGACATCTGGGAAAACTAAGAGCTGCATGAGAAAACTTAAGTGCAAGGAGCCTTCACCACTCACTTTCATAGAATTATAGAGTTGGAAGGGTCCTCTAAGGCCATCAAGTCCAACCCCTTGCTCAATGCAGGAATCTACCTTTAAAGCATCCCCGACAGGTGGTTGTCCAGCTGCCTCTTGAAGGCCTCTAGTGTGGGAGAGCCCACAACCTCCCTAGGGAATTAGTTCCATTGTCATACTGCTCTACCAGTCAGGACGTTTTTCCTGATGTCCAGCCGGAATCTGGCTTCTTGTAATTTGAGCTCACAACAGAGGCAAGGAATTTTCCCAGACCCCACAGTGAGATCGTAGATCACAGCTGTTGTCCCTCTTTCAGCCCAAGCGCCAATTTTCATTTCAGCGAAGCTCTTGGGGGCTGCATTGCAAGGGTGGGGCCAAACCCCCCTCCCACCCAAAGCTCCAACATATTGTAGCTTAAAGCTCTTACAGTCAGTTTCTAAACCTTAGGAGAGGCATTGCAACCTTACTGAATGGGGGTGGGGGGTGGGCTGAACAAAAGCTGCAAAACAACCAAAGTTCAGGGAAAGGGGTTGCGGCCGGAGGATGAGGGCCAGCTTGAGAACTGCACAGGGCCAGATTAGGTTCACAAATGGGCTGGATTTGGCCCATGACGCTGACATTCTGCACCCCTGAACAAGGGAGAGTTAGCTCAAAAGTAAAGGAAAAAGAACAGCCATCTTGCTGGTGTGTTTTCCTTTTCTTACTTGGCTGTAGGAAGCGGCACTTGTAAGTTTTGGGACAGGGAAAAACACTGCACAAAAGCAAGGAAACCATCACATGATGGGGGAAAAGCTCTTTTGTATCTGGTCACTCTAGTATAGCTCCTGCAGCTTTAACAGTTCTGTAGCCTAGCTACAGTGATCCATGCTCTGATAACCTCTCGTTTGGATCACTGCAATGCGTTTATACGTGGGGCTGCCTTTGAAAAGGGTCCGGAAACTTCAACTGGTACAAAACAGGGCAGCACGGTTACTAACAGGGACTGGCCGGCGAGATCACATTATGCCAGTCCTTTAACAACTTCATTGGCTGCCAGTCCAGGTCCGGGCCTGATCCAAAGTGCTGGTATTAACATTTAAAGCCCTAAACGGCTTGGGGACAGGCTATCTGAAGGAACGCCTCCTCCCATATGGACCTGCCCTGATCCTAAGGTCATCCTCAGGGGTCCTTCTCCGCGAGCCCCTGCCAAAGGAAGTGAGGCAGGTGGCTCCCAGGAGCAGGGCCTTCTCTGCTGTGGCACCCCTAAGGAGGTTCGCTTGGCACCTACATTACATGCCTTTAGACGCAAGGTGAAGACCTATTTATTCTCCCAGCGTTTTAACAGTCTATAAACAAATTTTAACTTGTTGTTTTAAATTTTGCATTGCTGCTGATTTTATCCTGGTTGTGCTTTTATATTGTATTTTAGATTATGGTTTTATACTGTTGTTTTATACTTTGAATGTTTTTAATTTTTGCGAACCGCCCAGAGAGCTCCGGCTATTGGGCGGTATAGAAATGCAATAAATAAACAAATAAATAAATAAATAAAAGGACGCCTGCTGAAATCTCCTTTTCTACACAGCTGTTAAAAGCCACAGGTGCCCTGTCCTCCTTTCCACAGGGTCACCCTAGGTGAACCACAGTTAAGACTTCGCTGCCAAGGCGAAACTGCCTCGCCCAACAGCAACAGAACCAGAAACTTAAGAGGGGCCTTAGAGGTCATCTAGTCCAACCCCCAAATCCCCAGCTCAGCGCAGGGATCTCCTGCCCGCCCCAGCTTCCTCCCAAATAGTGGGGGCAGCTTTGAAGAGGCCCCAGCCCCAGCCCGTCCCCGCGCAGCAGCAAACCTGAAGACCCGCTCCTTGGCTTGGCTTTGGGCGCTGAACCGCACCCAGGAATCCATGGCGCCGGCCAGCCAGCCTCCCCCGGCCTTCCTGGTGCCGCTCCGCCCGAGCCCAGGCCCTGTCAGCCTGCTGCCGCTGCGGGCCGAAAGACGCACTCTACGACGGGTCGGGTCGGCCCGTCCCCTGGGCCGCGGCACCAAGGAAACCGCCGTCGCCGCCGCCACTTCCGGGGTCAGTACAGAAGCGCCCGAGGGACAAAATCAACCGAACAGAGAGCTGCGAATGGGCGGGGGAGCTAAAAAGCCGCGTGGATTGGCTGGCGGCGGAGCGCTTGGTCCAGCCTCCCGCGTCCGCGCCGGCGATTGGGTAACAGCCCCGGAGCGCCCGCCCCCCGCTCCCCCCGGCTTTCGCGCGGCCCCCATTGGCCGGCGGCACGCGGCGGCGGCCCCGCCCCGCTCTGCCATTGGCCCGCCCCGCGCTGAGTGACGCGCGGGCCTGAGGCGAGGGCGACGGGGCCGCCTCAGCCGCCTGCTTGTGGACCGCCATGGAGTCGCTGCGCGTCCAGCGGCTGCAGCCGGGCGTCGGGGGCGCGCTGCGCTCGCTGCGGCCCGGCGTGACGGCGGGCGCCGCCCTGGCCGCCTCGGCCCCGCCGCCGCCGCTGCCGCCGCCCCCGCCGCCGCTCGGGCTGACGCTGACCCTGGGGCCGCCGCCGCCCCCGCCGCCCCTGCCGCCCCTGCTCCTGCCCGGCGTCACGGCCGCCGCCGCCGCCGCCGCCGCCGTGGCCTCGGGAGCCGGCGCGGCCGGGCCGCCCGCCGTGCTGAGGGAGGCCGTCGAGGCCGTGGTCCGCAGCTTCGCCAAGCACACGCAGGGATACGGCCGCGGTGAGTCCCGGGGGGCGCTGCCCGGCGCCTCTGAGCACGTGCAGAGCGCCGAGCCTCCCTCGCGAGGAGGAGCAGGAGGAGGAGGAGGGACGGGCGTCGGGGGAGGGCAGGCACACGGAGCCAGAGTGCCCCTGAGCACGTGCAGAAGGCCCGTTTCTTCCGATAGCCGAGTCTAGAGGTAAGGGTAGCGATCCTGAGCACGTGCAGAGCGCCCTTCTGTTCCGATAACCGAGTCTAGAGGTAAGGGTAGTGATCCTGAGCACGTGCAGAGCGCCCTTCTGTTCCGATAGCCAGTTGATCAGTCGTAAGGGTAGTGGTCTTGAACATGTGCAGAAGGCCTGAATCTTCCAATAACCGAGTCTAGATAGTGGTCCTGAGCATGTGCAGAACGCCGTTTCCTTCTGATAACTGAGTCTAGAGGTAAGGGTAGTGATCCTGAGCATGTGCAGAGCGCCCTTCTGTTCCGATAGCCAGTTGATCAGACGTAAGGGTAGTGTTCTTGAACATGTGCAGAAGGCCTGAATCTTCCAATAACCGAGTCTAGATAGTGGTCCTGAGCATGTGCAGAACGCCGTTTCCTTCTGATAACTGAGTCTAGAGGTAAGGGTAGTGATCCTGAGCATGTGCAGAACGCCCTTCTGTTCCGATAGCCAGTTGATCAGACGTAAGGGTAAAGGTGCTGAGCATGTGCAGAATGCCGTTTCCTTCTGATAACCGAGTCTAGAGGTAAGGGTAGTGATCCTGAGCATGTGCAGAACACCCATCTCTTCCGATAACCGAGTCTAGGGGTAAGGGTAGTGATCCTGAGGACGTGCAGAGCGCCCTTCTGTTCTGATAGCCAGTTGAACAGAAGTAAGGATAGTGGTCCTGAGCATGTGCAGAACGCCATTTCCTTCTGATAACCAAGTCTAGAGGTAAGGGTAGTGATCCTGAGCACGTGCAGAAGGCCTGAATCTTCCGATAGCCAGTTGATCAGACGTAAGGGTAGTGGTCTTGAGCATGTGCAGAAGGCCTGAATCTTCCGATAACCAGTTGATCAGACGTAAGGGTAGTGGTCTTGAACACGTGCAGAAGGCCGTTTCCTTCTGATAACCGAGTGTAAGCATGTGCAGAACACCATTTCCTTCTGATAATAAGTCTAGAGGTAAGGGTAGTGATCCTGAGCATGTGCAGAAGGCCCTTCTCTTCCAGTAACCATTTGGTTGAGACGGAAGGGTAATGATCCTGAGCACGTGCAAACCAGTCTAGAGGTAAAGGTAGTGATCCTGAGCATATAGAGCAGGCCTATTTCTACTGATAACCATTTGGTTAGACGTAAGGGTCACGATCCCAAGCATGTGCAAAACACCTTTTTCTTCTGATAACCAGAATTCTGAGCATATGCCGAATGCCCTTCACTTTTGATAACCAGTCAGTGAAACGTAAGGGGAGTGCCTCTGAGCATATGCAGAATGCCTTCTCAGAAAGAAAGAAAGCGTAAGGGCAAAGAGCCTCTACTGATGCGCAAAGAGTTTTTTCCTTCCAGACCAAAACAAAGTTGGATGCAAAGGCAAAATCTCTTTGAACTTATGAAGAGTGCCTTTCCCTCCTGGCATGTAAGGACAGAGTGCTGGTCTCTGGCAGGAAACAGCATTGGTTTTTAGCCCTTGCGTAGTCAAAATACAGTACAAGCAATAAAAAGCACATTCATCTACATAGTGCTTTCACGTGCTCAAAGTATTTCATGTGCATTATCTGGTTGCAATCCTTACAACAACCCTGTAAGGTGTCAGTATTATTATCCTCTTTATTGCAGATGAAGGAGGCTGAGGCTGAAAGGGAGTGTCTGTGTTTGGCCTAACTAAGGCCATGTAGTAAATTCAAGGCAAAACGTGAGATTGGAAACCAGGATATATATTTTTTTGGTTTGGTTTGTAGCTCTTAGCTACGATGCCACAATGTCTCCGTTTTCCACCTGCAACTGGGGGAGGAAATAACAAATGTTGACTGTACACCTCCACCCACCCCATTCCCCCAATCTCTACATCCTCCTGTTTTGACAACTGGCCAGGAAGAGAGAATTCTGCCCAGACCAGTAAGAATCTGGTTGCCTAGAGAAAGGCACATGCAAGGCAGAAATAATAGTAGGAATGGACACACACATGGGCTCTGGGTGTTCCACCTTGGACCCTGAAATGCATTTAGCCAGTCCTGGGAGACCAAATTTCCTTTAAAACACAGGGATCTTTGAGAGAACTGGTGAAAGAACCCTATGGTTTCCCCCAATGTACTGGGGTTAAAAACTGATGTGGGGGCTTTTGTATGTGTGTGTGAGGAGTGACTGGCAGGGCTGTCCACTTCTGGAGGGGAAATTGTTGTTTTGGAAAAGGAGCATGAATGGGAGAGTCCCAGCGGTGTGGGTTCCGGGTATCTTGGAGAGAGGAGAAACTTGAGTTGGTGTGGTTTACCTCCAATTCCTGCTTGCTGTTTCTCTTACATCCCTCCGTTGTTTGCTCTGCTAAGCAAAGCCTCCACACTGATAATGGGCCTGTTCAGAAGACACCTTAAACCATGGCTTTAACCACGGTGGTTAAGCCAGAAAGCCGGGCTGTGTTCAGAAGACATCTTAAACCATGGCTTTAACCATGGTGAATAAGGCTTTTTGCTTTATTCAACACAGTTAAAGCCGTGGTTTAAGGTGTCTTCTGAACACAGCCCGGCTTTCTGGCTTAACCCCCGTGGTTAAAGCCATGGTTTAAGATGTCTTCTGAACAGGGCCATTGAGTGGAAGCGACTTACAACCCCGTGAACCTTGCTATTTGTTCATTCATTCATTTATCTTTCATTGGTGTTCTTTGGCATCCAACTTTAAAAACTCACGCAGCGTATATATTAATAATGCTATTTAGGCCCATTGCTTCTTTGGCAGTTTGAAGTTCTTTATACTTTGGTTTAAGCTCAGCTCTAGGGGTGCGCGTCTGAACTCTTGATGCTTTTAGCTAGCATGGAAAAAGGGGGACTTTCTTCCTGCCCAAAGATTTGCATCAATAAGTCCTTCCCAGCCCTATTCTCAGAATACAGGTATCTTCTGTCCCTGTTCATCCTTGGATGCGAGAAGAGACCAGTCTGTTCAGACTGTCTGCGTTGGGATGGGACGTGTTTGTTGAGGTACAGCCTGCTGCACATGTTTTGTTCTAGGATTGCCTAGAGGGACCCAAGCTGTGTGTCCGGGGTGGCCTTAAACTTGGTTCGTCATCAAGAGCTGTTTGGCTGTCTTGGGGGCAAGGGTGGAGAAGGGACAATTAAAATAGGAAATTTTATGAACTTCTAAGTGGAAAAATAGTCCGTCTTTTCCAAAGGTGCGTGTGCTGGGGGAGAGAACGGCTTTTTGGAGAGTCAGGCAACAACAGCAGCAGGTCCAGTAGACGCTGCACATTTTAAGCGGTAAAGACTTGGAAGGCAATTTGTGGCTTAAACACAACACTCCTTTTCTGGCTTTGGAAGGCTCTGGGGGCCATGTGGAATCATTTACTCTTTCCTATTTAATATGCAAGTCAGATTGTGCTGTCATACACAAGGCAGGGACCAGAGTTTGTGATCCAAGGCCATAAACAATGGATATAAATAACAGCAAAGTGCTCCCTGACTGTAAATGCCTGCCGTTTTGCTAGGAAGCGCAAACGTGGGCTAGCGTTTCGTACTCGCCAGGGGTTTTGAGAGATGATTTCTCTTTCCCTGCTTCATGCAAACAAAAGCATTCATGTTTTCACATAGGCGTGTTTGTCTACGGACGTGCTGCAGTTTCCATCTTCGGACTGGCACGGCTTCTGCTGCTGAGATCCAGCTGCTGTCTTTGCCAGCCCTTCTTCTGAAAAATATGGAGGGTTGCGTCTTCACAATCACTGCTGCTGAAAGACCTCTAGGGTGGTGTTGGGTGTTTGTATTGGGGTGGAGAGCGGGGAGAGGATCTGTGGGACGGGCGGTTATGCCATCTCTACTATAGAGGAGAATCCAGCAGAACCCTGAGATCTTTAAATGGGAGAAGTCCATGAAGGTCGTCTTGATAGAGCAACATTAAAGAAGTTCTTTGGAGGCCCTTACAATCAGAGCTGGGGGAACGTTATCAACAAGAGCTTTCTAATAATGGAGGGGTGAACGAGGGATGAATTTGGTGAAGGCCACCATTTTTCCTTTCTCATCTCCCCCCATGTGAGAGGAGTTAGCAAACTATTTGGGCTTTTTCAGTATTTAGTCCTAAAAACAATGTCCTCATTGCTCCATTATGTGGGCTTCCCAGGGGAATCTGGTCTACCGCTCTAAGAAGAAACAGGCTGTTGCACTAGATAAGTCTTTGGTCTAATCCAGGAGGTCTCTTGGGATTCTTGTTTCAGTTTCTATCGACTTGGGTCCGTTTGCTATCCGCATCTGTGTGGGTTTAAAAAACAGCTACACTTAACATTGATGAATGTTGGTGCTGATTGGGAACAGCCGTAAGAGACTCATGGTTAGCGTTCCGGTGGACCCAAAGATCTGTGAACACCAATATTAGAATGTCCGGTATTTCTTCTGATCCAGAATTGAAGGAGTTCATTGGAAGTGTGCTAGTTTTACATAGTATATCACCTCAAGCTTTTCTTCAACTCACTAGCAATCCTTCTGCTTGAAGGGTTCCCCCCCCCCCTGTATTCTGAAGGGTTATTTCTTTTTTAAAGATACAAATGTGTTTATAGAAGTTGGGAGGACATCTTAGCATAACAGCTCCTATGTTTATATGTGTTCCAGTCATAAGATGTGCAGCGTTCCTTAACTGAGGCAGACACTTCTGCCTGAGGACCAGGGTCATAGAATGGTAGAGTTAGAAGGGACCTATAAGGCCATCGAGTCCAACCCCAGCTCAATGCAGGAATCTACCCTAAAGCAGCCCTGGCAGATGGCTGTCCAGCTGCCTCTTGAATGCCTGTGGTGTGAGACAGCCCACCACCTCCCTAGGTAACTGGTTCCATTGTTGTACTGTTCTAACAGTCAGGAAGTTTTTCCTGATGGGCAGCTGGAATCTGGCTTCCTGTAACTTGAGCCCATTAGTCCGTGTCCTGCACTCTGGGAGGATCGAGAAGAGATCCTGGCCCTTCTCCGTGTGACAACCTTTCAAGTATTTGAAGAGTGCTATCGTGTCTCCCCTCCATCTTCTCTTCTCCAGGCTAAACAGGCCCAGTTCTTTCAGTCTCTCTTCATAGGGCTTTGTTTCCAGACCCCTGATCATCCTGGTTGCCCTCCTCTGAACACGCTCCAGCTTGTCTGCGTCCTTCTTGAATTGTGGAGCCCAGAACTGGATGCAATACTCTAGATGAGGCCTAACCAGGGCCAAATAGAGAGGAACCAGTACCTCACACGAATTGGAAGCTATAGTTCTATTAATGCAGCCCAAAATAGCAGTTTTCTGATGCCAATGGAAGTGGCCTCTTTCTCTAACCTTCAAGCGCCGTGTGACCCTAGTGTAAGCCAACTTCAGACATTGTAGTGCTTTCGACATTACTTTTCCATAGTATTGTAGGGGCCAGGAAAGAGCCTCGGGAAAGCTGTTCTTCGTTAGGCTTTTTATCTTGTATGCCGTGTTTGCATACTTTGAGGCAAGACTCAGCCAGCTCTTCATGGAAACCTGGACTTCTCTGTTCGCTTGTTCAAATGTTTCTAGCCAAAATAATCGTTTTATTTTTACTTTGGCCACAGATGCTGTGTTTTCCATCTCTCCTTTTAAGTGAGAACCTCTAGATTTTGTCTGCGTGCTGCCCTGAGATCCCAGTGATATAAGGCAGGATAAAAACATTTTAATAGATAAATAGATTGTTTAAAACGCAAGACAGCAAGTTTGTGTACGAAAGGAGCAGTGCAGGCCGTGTGCAACCTTTTTTTGTCATTTCTTTTAAGGTGTCATTAGAATAGGGTTATTAAGAATGCCAGTGAAGAGGAAAGTACTGACTCTTAACAAGTACAGGATGAATTTTGTCTTCCTACATGAAGCAGTGGGTTCATGGACTGACAGCTTGAAAAATAATCATTTTTACGGCATACCTGTTACTGTAAATACTGATGCTCTGACTAGCATCAGCCCTGTGTAGCTCTGGTCCTTAGCTAGACGGGGCTTCATCACGGGGCGAACCCTGGTATCGTCCCTGTGCGTCCACATCCCTCCCTTGCCCCGGGATATAGCCCTCCCCTTTGGCCCCAGTTTTCCCACGGTCCCGGGCTGAGCAGCGGGTTGACCCGGCTCCGTGTGATTCCTCACGAGGAGGAGTGTTGCTGGGGGAGCGGGGAAACTAATTTAAATTTTAAAAAGGACTTGCCTTTAGCGCACAAGAGTTCGTGCACTTCTGATCTTTTAAAAAATAAAACAAAATGGCGGACGCGACGCCTCTCCTGCTGAGGTCATCGCGTGTCACGTGTAGACAGAGGAGGGATCTCGCGTTAAACACAACGCGAGATCTTCCCTCCGTTGCGGGATAGCAAGTAGGTCTAGCTAAGGCCTCCCTCTCTGTATGGTATTTTGAATATTATGTTACTATATACTATTCTGTGATTCCAAGCTTTAGCTATGAAGTGCCACTATGGCTGCTTCAAGAATCCCCAAACCAACTCCACTTGGCTACTTTCTAGACAAATGATGAATTGATCTTGTAACTTCTGGCAAGGCTTTCTCAGTGGTGGCCCCACACCCGTGGTTTATCCTTAGGTTAACTGTGGGTTGTTTAAGCCATGAATAACCCAAAGCGACCAGATTCAGACATCCTAACAACCTACAAATGGGATGTTTGTAGGTTGCTGCTACGAACTAGAAGCAGCTTACAAGTAATGCACAGCCCTGCAAATCGTGGGTTAATTAACTCACGGTTTGCCACCAAATGCCCCAGTTATGTGCAAACAGCCCAAACAATTACTTGCAGAGAACCCTTGGAAGCAATGTGGGAAGGAATATGGGGGGATGTTCATCTTGTCTTGTTGTTTTTCGTTATTTTTACTAATGATTTAGATTTGGCATTTTAATGAAAACTGTTATAGTTATTTTATATTTCGTATGTCTTTAAAGTTTGTAAGTTGACTTGGTGTTTTTTTAAAGAGAAAGGTGACTAATAAATTAAGATGATGGTGGTGATAATAATAGTCTGGCTGTAGCCGAGTCATACTTTGATGTGCTGCAACTGTCACATGTGGTGTGTGCATATATGTAGGAGCCTGCTTTTTCACACTGACTCCGTTCACGTGGAATGACCAGTGTGGGAGTGAACAACCTGCCTCCCACCCACTTTCCACTTCTGCTTTAGAAAACAAACCAGAAACAGACCACAGGTGAAAAGTCTGGATTGTTTCCCCTTCAACCCAGAATTCCAGGTTCACATGTCATGCTGGATGCAAAGCAGAACAGGTGAGCATCTGCAGCGTGTCCTAGTTTCACGTAACATGCCCAGGATTGGGGCCTTGCATGCCTCTTTCCTCCCCTGAGTAGCTTGTGAATTGAGGGCACTGAATTATTCAGTTCTCGCTTTGAAGCATCCCAGCAGATGCCCGAGATGTATATTTAGCACAGACATAGTTAATTGGGTTGGCTAGGGCTGCTTTTACATACGGCTTCATCCGCCCAAACTTGAGACCTTTCTAATCCAACTTTTGATGCATAAACTCAAGTTTCCCTTTGAAATGGACAGTTGGGTTTTCGCAGGTGTGCTCTGAAAGAATTGAAATGTGCGTATCTTACATTTGCCATACAGGCTAGGTTCTCTTTTAGGCTAGTTACTTTAAATTTAAAGCCAGCTCCACCCCGAAGTCTTGGGGCCAGAAAGCGGAGTAAAATTTAATCCAAGCAGTTTTTCAGCTTTGCAAACTGCATTATTTGTTGTTTCACTGTATATGTCTGTCTCCTCTCTTTAGAGCAGTGGTTCTCAACCTGGGGCGCTCCAGATGTGTTGGACTGCATCTCCCAGAATGCCCCAGCCAGCTGGCTGGGGCATTCTGGGAGTTGCAGTCCAACACATCTGGAGCGCCCCAGGTTGAGAACCACTGCTTTAGAGTGACTAGATACAAAGGAGCAGAAACTCTCGTTTTCATGCAGTGGTTAAAATTCTCCTTTGTGGTCATCCTGCCTTTCTCTGTGTGTTTTCCCTTTTCTTTTTTCTTGTTCTTAAAACCTAAATGATAAGTACAAAAGAAAAAAATGTGGTGTTTGGCATTATTCATCTGACCCAGATGTGGCACCTAGCATGGTGATCCCAACTTAATTCTGAGCCCTTAAAGTAGGGTGACCATATGAAAAGGAGGACAGGGCTCCTGTATCTTTAACAGTTGCATAGAAAAGGGAATTTCAACAGATGTCCTTTGTATGCATGCAGCACCTGGTGAATTTCCCTCTTCCTCACAGCAGTTAAAGTGCAGGAGCTATGCTAGAGTGTCCAGATACAAAAGAGGGCAGGGCTCCTGCAGCTTTAACTGTTGTGATGAAGAGGGAATTTCACCAGGTGCTGCATGCATACAAATGACACCCGCTGAAATTCCCTTTTCTATACATCATAAATTTATTTGTTACCCGCCTCCCTCTGGATCGAGGCAGAGTACAACACCAATGCAAGCATCATATAACTAATTAAAACATTTGAAACTAATACATTATTAAAAGGCAAATTTAAAATTCAACTGGGTAGGTTTTTCAGTCTTTCTCACACCCCTTGAGGCTTTCAAGTTCTCCAATTCACATCATGTTTTAGTCTTAAATACATTTACAGAGTACATTGAGCCTAAAGACCCGTATCTTGTTAAAGATACAGGAGCCCTGTCCTTCTTTCCCTATGGTCACTCTTCTTAAAGGGCAGACCAGTCTTACAGCATTGCCAAAAGATACTCAGGCTTGGACTTTGGTGAATCTCCAGTAGCCGCCACCTTTCTTTAAAAGGTGTATGAAAGCACCATTTATACCTGCTGCAGTCTCGTCTGGTTCACTTTCTCAGTAATGTGACTGAGTTCTATCTTTTAATTTGGTTTTTACTGTGATTTAATACTGTTTTAAGTTTTGTCTTGTGAACTGTCCAGAGAGCTTATTCTCATGGGCGGAATAGAAATGCAGTCATCAAATAAATAAATAAATAAATAAAATCCTCTGCATGGTGACTAGAAAAGTAAGCCCTCTCACCCACCCCGGGTTCAATGGGTCCTGCTCTGTGGTAAATGTATATAGAGAAGTGCAGCCTCAAATTAGCTAACAGGAAACTTTTGATTGAATTTCATGGGTGAGCAGTTAAAGGGCATATTCGTTGCAATTAGTGTGCTACTATATCTGATGGAATGTGATGGGTTCAGATGCTTCTCTGTGTCTTCTCCCTCTTTGGATCAACGTGAATGTTTAACATTCATACAAGAGAACTCTACTTATTCATATCTGAATTTCATGCATTCATTGGTGTGCCTTCAAAGTGGACAAAAATCAGTGTTTTCTTAAATTAAAATGGAAAGTTTAAAATTTAGATTAGATTGTTTAAAAAAATTCAATTGAGTTTTGATTAAAAAAGACACATAAACAAAACACTAAATTTCTTTCGTTTAAACATAACATACTTACAATTGCATCTCATTATGCTAAACCTACACTTAAAGTCTCATAAAAATGAAGTTTGCCTTCCAATCAAATATGGGCATTGATTCCAATTTTCCGTCTTATGGAAATGGCTCTGGTCTAAGCATAATTACCAGCTTGGAAGTTTGGGTCTTGCAGCGTCTCTGACTAAATGCACTGTGCAAAAAACACAGGCTAGATAGAATTGTTCTTATGCTTATGTGGTGGTGGAGCTGGGCCAAGCAAGCCAGAGGAGTTATTTAAGACAGAAAGACAATATAACAAGGCAGTTAAAAAAAGATGCTTTAAAAATCCCCCAAGCCCCAGATTTGTGTGTTTTTTTAAATTTCCCCCATGTTAAAATGTACACCTAATGTCTCTTCTTCATGTAGCCAGTAAAACTGAACTCCTTAATTAATGTGACGGTACTTTTTCTTTGTTGAAAATGTGCATGGCGAAGAGTACCGTTAGTAGTTTTAGTCAGGGTGGATTTGATTTAAATCATGATTTAAATCACTACTCAGAAAGACTCGATTTAATCATGTGACTTCCTTTCCCCCCCCCCCAAAAAAAGTGCACTCTATTCATTGAATTTTTTGAAACTTCGCACTTAAGAGGTATGGGGTTGATTCTGCGTACATAGATGTCGTGTACTGTAGCTGCTCCAGCTTTTTCTGGGAGACGAAAGTGCTAGGCAATTTACAAAGCTTTATTGCAAGCAATAAACACTTCTGTAACACAAACTAGGCACCTTCTGTGAAACTCCCCCTTAGGCAAAAACTATGCAAACTAAGCAAGACAATTGTCCGTTCAAAGAAAAGAAAAGGCTTTTCAAATGTCCATCACTTCAAGGCGGTTTCTCATGCAATATGTCCGACTGTCTCTTTGCCGCTAACCTCGCTGAACGTTTTAGTTTCCTGCGATTCCTAGCATTGAGTAAGATTTCTGAATGCTCACCCCCCAGAAGTTGACTCCCTGTCCACTGAAAGCATAGGATTTGACTTTGAAGAGATAGTCTATGGAGGGGGCAGATTCGCAGCTGAAACCTCTCCCGTGTGAACCTCCTCCCTTACTGGCTCTAACTGCCTGGTGTCTGTCTTGGTGTCTTCTGAGTCTGAATCTGTTTCTGATTGATTACCTGCATCACCTGCTCCCAATACAGGAGCAGTAGGGCTATACATGACAATAGATTTGCAAAGGCACAATGGGATTGTGACCTCTGCAGACATCAATTCACAGTTTTGAGAACTGTAAAACCAAGCACCTGTGATCATATCTTCTAGATAGAAAAGTTGCCCAATAACCTTACAGAAACCTCTGGAAGAGCATGACATGGTGAACGGATTAATGGAATTCATTTACCCAAAAATGTAAACATTGCATGAATATACAGCCTCATGCTACATAATTAAAAACTAATTCTTACTTCATGATGAATAACCTTTGCACTATAATGTATCTTAAATAGAAAACTATCTTTAGGCAGATTTTTCCTCAAAAAGCATTTTATTTAAAAAAATCCCATTTAAATTTAAAAAATCAGGGTTTTTTTTTAAAAAAAATTAAATAATTGATTTTTATCCACCCTGGCTTTAGTATTCTTTTCTCTAGAAGGGATGTACATGATATATCCCTTCCTTAATTATGTTCTGCCCCCTGTACTTCTGCACGAACAATCCAGCTTCAAGTATTCCTGGATGATGTAGATTATCTTGAACCTTTTCACTCTGGTTTCCGGCTTGGCTTTTGGTTGCCCTGATGGATGACCCTATGCCTGTTGCGACCTGGACAGGGCGACTGCATCACACTTGCTGGATATCTCTGTGGTTTTGGGTATTTGCCAACCATGGTACCAATCTGGGTTGGATGAATCAGCCTTCTGTTTTCTTTTGCATGACTGTGCATTTGACATTTAACCACAAAATATTCTTGTACCTCCATCTCAAATTAGAGGCATTCCAAGAATATTGTGATTCGTGCCAGGTGTGTTAATGCCAGGCCCTTACTAGATGCTCTTACACCTTCCAAACACTCCGTAACCATTTTTCACTTGCATCGGAATGGTGCACCAAGGCATGGTAACATCTTGTTCTTTAATTGTCAAGAGGGTGACTATTTTTAGGGGAATATTAGCACTGTTTACATGCTCCGAACTTTCTGCCTCAAAACAAGCCCTCTGAGAACGTTTTGCTCATTCTTCACAGTCCCCCCAAATCTTGCACACTTTGTAATAAGTGGCATCCAGTAATTCGTTTTTCCTCTAGCTTTGAACCTTTGTCATGAGGGTGTTGATCATCCAAGGCTTTGTCTCCTAGAGTTGGCTGCTGTTCGGCGTTGAGTCTGTGGAAGCACCTTTTGTATCTCTTTAGAGGGGGAACATGGCAAAGAGACAGCAGTGATCATATTGTCCTTGCTGAGAAGAATAATTTATTCCAGCCCCAATATTCTGACACATCCCTCCATTTTTCTGTTTTCAGTCAACGTTGTGGAAGCTCTTCAGGAATTCTGGCAAATGAAGCAATCCCGTGGCGCTGATCTGAAAAACGGTGCTCTGGTGGTCTACGAGATGGTCCCGTCCAACAGCCCTCCTTACGTCTGCTATGTCACGTTGCCAGGGGGGAGCTGTTTTGGCAGTTTCCAGGTTAGATTGTCTCAGCTGTATGTTTGGGTTAACTTTTTGTCTTAATCTTCTTACTGATCTTTCCGTCTGGAAGGACTGATGATAAGCTACTCGAGTGGTGTACAGATGGCTTCAGTGGAACAATAGCAGCAAACTTCCCTCCGTACTGCAGCTAGCCCTGATCCAGGACTGGTAGCAAGATAACTGTACAAAATTGTACAAACCTATCAGGCTGATGAGAGAGGTCCTCCAGGCACATCAGGGCATAGGCGTGCGCAAGGGGTGTGCTGGGTGTGCCTAGGCACATCCTAATGTCTCAAGCAATAAGCGCCAAATTGAGGGAGCATTGAGTAGGGAGCCAGAGGAGGATCCAGATGCAGCGGGAACAGTCCTCCAGCTGCTCCATTGCTGCCACCCCCTACAGCGTGGTGTTGCTCCCTGCAGCAGGAGCAAAAAAATAATCACTCTGTTGGGAGCCTCTCTGCCGTGAGCCACGCTTCAAAGAGGCCAGGACGAAGCGCCCCGGAAGCTAATATCGCCTTGTAAGCTCCGGCCAGTGTCACTACAAAGCCCAACCAATGCTGGGGCTTGAGGAGCGTCTCCTCATTCTGCCCCCCACCTGCAACGGCCCTCCCGCGGTCAGGGAAGCCGGACGCAGAGTAGGGCATCAGCGTCTACAGTGTTTAATAAATAAATGAATAAAATTAACGTCCATTATGATAATAAATGATCGCCTTTTTTAAAAAAAATCCCTGGCTGCACACCCTAATGAAATGTTCTGCGCACGCCTATGCATCAGGGTTACAATCCAGTAAGCACTCACCTATTGCAGTACTGCTGCTTACGTTTCTCTGGGCTAGTTTGGCCCCCAGATAGGTGGCTCTAGGTTTCCTGTTTTATTTTTAGGCTCAGGCGTGAAGCGATCGAGTCAGAATGCTTTGCTTGATAGCTGCCGCGCCTTTCGTCAAAATACTAACAGCCAGTTCTGGTAGTGAGCTATAAATGTTTAAAGTCCCTCGATCCTACAAGACTAGTGTGTGATGCGCAAGGTGGCATAGATGCTGCTGTGCCAGAGACTTCAACGTGCGTCCCCTGCTACTCTAAATCCCATAGGTTTAGAGCGGTCTCCAACCTTTTAGGGCTGGTGGGGCACTTCGAAGGAGCGTCGTGAGCAGTCTCACAAAATAGCTGCTATTGGGAGGGATATGCAAGAAGGAAAAAATGCACCAAATAGCGTAGATGCAAAGAGACAAGCTCAGGGGATTGTATATATTTTTTAATTTTTATCCAGAAGTGCTCAACGTTTTGGACTAGACGTCCTTCCTCAGGAGCTGGGAAGGGATAACGAGCTGCCAGTGGGCTGCTGTAATTCAAAGTATATTGAATTGCGGTTTGTATCGGTGTTCTTGCAATCTTCAGGGTTCTGTGCTAGAGCTGCATTCATAGTTTTTGAAGGACCTTGGCTTGCCAACACCTCTATTCAAAAACTACGATCTCTTCTCAATCCTCCCAGAGTGCAGGACACAGAATAATGGGCTCAAGTTAAAGGAAGCCAGATTCCGGCTGGACATCAGGAAAAACTTCCTGACTGTTAGAGCAGTGCGACGGTGGAATCAGTTACCTAGGGAGGTTGTGGTCTCTCCCACACTAGAGGCCTTCAAGAGGCAGCTGGACAACCATCTGTCAGGGATGCTTTAGGGTGGATTCCTGCATTGAGCAGGGGGTTGGACTGGATGGCCTTGTAGGCCCCTTTCAGCTCTACTATTCTATGATTCTATGAATCCAGTTGGGGAAGGCTGCTGTAGTCTTTGGGGTTGAGGCAGGCATCCAAAACAAGCAATCCTAGTTTTGAATTGCCTGCCCACATGGAGAGCAGCTCCGAATGTTTAGAATAGGGTGGTTACAGCTTGGTTTTAAGCTAATTAATTTTGTTGACAGACCCAGCTGTGGTATTTCCTTCTGCAAGTAATATGTGCTGACTTCAGCTGCCTCTGTAGTTCTTTCACGCAACATGTCTGGAGTTGCTGGTTTTTAAAAACCCGCTCCTAATGACTTCAGGATGTTGGGAGTGTAGCCATTTAGCAGTGCCCGGTTGCAACATAATAAAAAATTGGGGTGGGGACGGGTTTTTGGAGTATGTGGGATCTAATTGATCTTGGCCATATGATTACGGTCCTTGTGCCCATCTTATGCCTCTTTCTCCCTCCCTCCCCTCCCAGTTTTGTCCGACAAAAGCAGAAGCCAGAAGGAGCGCAGCGAAAATTGCGCTGATGAATTCTGTGTTCAATGAGCATCCATCCCGCAGGATCACAGACGAGTTTATTGAAAAGAGCGTCTCGGAGGCGTTGGCATCTTTCAACGTAAGTGATTCTGAAAGCCCTGCGGGATGCAATTGTCAGGGAGAGAAGAAGCTGCTAATGCTCTTTGGTCCCTTTAGTACCCAGATCTAGGAAATAGAAACCAAATGCACAGTTACAAGATAGGGGATCCTTGGCTCAGCAATACTACAAACGAGAAGGATCTTGGAATTGTTGTAGATCGCAAGCTGAATATGAGCCAACAATGCAATATGGCTGCAAGAAAGGCAAATGCTATTTTGGGCTGCATTAATAGAAGTATCGCTTCCAATTCATGTGAAGTACTGGTTCCTCTATTCGGCCCTGGTTAGGCCTCATCTAGAGTATTGCGTCCAGTTCTGGGCTCCACAATTCAAGAAGGACGCAGACAAGCTGGAGCGTGTTCAGAGAAGGGCAACCAGGGTGATCAGGGGTCTGGAAACAAAGCCCTAGGAAGAGAGACTGAAAGAACTGGGCATGTTTAGCCTGGAGAAGAGAAGATGGAGGGGAGACATGATAGCACTCTTCAAATCCTTGAAAGGTTGTCACACAGAGGAGGGCCAGGATCTCTTCTCGATCCTCCCAGAGTGCAGGACATGGAATAATGGGCTCAAGTTACAGGAAGCCAGATTCCAGCTGGACATCAGGAAAAACTTCCTGACTGTTAGAGTAGTACGACAATGGAATCAGTGACCTAGGGAGGTGGTGGGCTCTCCCACACTAGAGGCCTTCAAGAGGCAGCTGGACAACCATCTGTCAGGGATGCTTTAGGGTGGATTCCTGCATTGAGCAGGGGGTTGGACTCGATGGCCTTGTAGGCCCCTTCCAACTCTGCTATTCTATGATTTTCCCCCAGGTCCACATCTATTAATTTGGACTTGGTGCTTTCAGTACACCCTTACTGAGTCTTACACCAGACTTTTTTTCCAACTCGGTCCAGCGTCGTATGCAGCGTGTGGCCCTCCAGATGTTCTTGGACAGCAGCTACCATCAGCTTCAGCCAGCAGAGCCAGTGGTGAGGGATCATGCGAGTTGCAGTCCAGCAACATCTGGAAGGCCACAACTGTCCAGCTCTGGTCATTTGAAACATTAAAAAAAAAACCATGAAAAAGATCAGAGGGCTGGAGCAAGTCCCCTATGAGGGAAGGTTAAAACAACTGGGATTGTTTAGATTGGAGAAAAGGAGGCTAAGGGGAGACGTGATAGAGGCGTACAAAATAATGCCTGGTGTGGAGAAAATGGACAGGGAGACATTTTTCTCCCTTTCTCATAATACTAGAACCCAGTGGGGTCATCCCCCGAAGCTGGGATGATTGAAATCCCACGAAGCTGGGACGATTGAAATCTTGCAGGATTCTTAAGTGATGAAACCTTGAAATCGCACTGATGGAAAAGTTCTTGCGTGTCGTTAAGAGGAAATCTCTGGTGGTCACTCAATGCTGGCAGCACACTGAATGGAGCGGAATTGGGTCAAGGTGGGGGATTCAGGACAGATAAACAGAAGTTCACACAGGGCATAGTTAAATTATGGAACTCACTACCACCTATTTGGATGGCTTTAAGAGAGGGTTGGATCAATTCCTGCAGGAGAAGGCTATCCATGGCTACTAGCCCTGATGGTTGTGTGCTTGATGTCTTTTGCATTCATGCTTAACTAGCCTGAGTCAAAGCAATAAGAGAAGATGTTATTCTTTTTTTCTTCAGCAAAAGACTAGGCGGGAAAAACTTTCTGAAGCTCAGAATACATCTACACTGTAAGCTTTTATTCTGGCTGTATAGAGATTTAATTGCCATGGCTACCCCCAAAGAATCCTGGGAATTGTACTTTGGGGCCTGGTGAGAGTTCTCTTAGATTGTTAGCTCAACCCACACAGCTACAGTTCCTAGGAATGAATAGCTATTAAACCAGATTAAGTCTGCAGTGAAGCTGTGCCCTTAGTGGTTTCTGTGTACCTCTGTTGCTCAAAGAGCTGGGCTGTCAGATTGAGATTTAAGAGTCATTCCTAAGTAATTATCGTGCCTGCAACATGGCTGTGTTCTCACGTAACGCTAAACCATAGTTCAGCACTCAGTGCATGATTTGGAATGAACGCAAGGGATTTGGCCTCACAGACTCGCCCCAACCTTCTCTCACGTGGCTCAGCGAAGAAGTTTGCCAGCGTGTTGTTTGTTCCCCCCCCCCCCCAATCTCAGCATGTTGTGTGTGAACCAGGGAGTGTGGTCTATCACAAACACTGGTTTGTTAAACACATCGGTTTCGAAACCCATGAAATCTCTGCAATGTGAAAGTTTCCTGAGGGTTTCCCCATCCTAACCACCTCCTCCTTCCAGCAGCCATTTCCAGACAACTGGAGATGAGATTGGGAAGCAAGGCCATTCGACTGTAGTTTTTTCCTCTTCCCTCCCTATTCTCTTTCCTCATGCGTTGTGTCTTTTTAGATTGTAAGCTTGTGGGCAGGGACTGAGTGGTTTTACGGATTGAATGTAAGCTGTTGTGGGAGGCCTTTTGGCTGAGGAGCAGGATAAGAACACTTCATTATTCATAATATTAATATGATGATGATGATTTCTAACCTATCTTTCAGGGAGCACTACCCTCACATATAACAAAAATACGAACATGCATTGCAGTTAACACATGCACACAAAGCTGCATCCAATGATTTTTAAGCACCAAATGCAGACTGGAATAAATGAGTCTTCAATGTTTTTGTTTTTTAAATTCAGTAGTGATGAAGCTATATGTCTCTCTAGGCAAAGAGTTCCAAGGCTGTGGGGCCACCACTGAGAAACCCCTGTCTCTGGTACCCAGCAACCTAAGGGCTCCAGCTGGCGCCATATATCTTAATGCTTGGGCAGACCTGTACAGGTGTTGGCGATCCTTCAGATAATGTGGTTCCAAACATTTAGGGCTTTAAAGGCCAAAACCAGCACCATGAATTGGACCTGGAAATTAACAGGCGGCCAGTGCAAATGATACAGAAAAGGAGTCATATGATCTGAGTGCCTAGCTTCTAAAGTGTTCTAGTTGCCACATTTTGTACCAGTTACAGTTTTGAATAGTTTCTGTTATGCCAATAGCATAGTAATCCCAAGTTTCAGATGTATAAGTGATGGATTTTATTCAAGTTAGCAAAATTCCAAAGAGAGGCTAGTATTAGTGGCGTGCTATTTTAGACCCAGTGGGAATTACGTGTAAGGCCAAATACTCCCTGAAACTTGAGGAATATTGATAATCAGCACACAAATTCAATTTTGCAGCTTTCTGTTTTGTGCTTAAATGCTATAACTCCTTTGCTATCCTAATTCCTTTTAAGTGCTTTAAGACAGAGCTACGTACATCAAAAGCAGAGGGGGGGGGTAAATTGGAGCTGTGGGTTGTGTAGTAAGAGACCCACTGCACTTTGTGAAAAGAGGCTGCCCTATGTGAAAAAGAGGGATACCCCATTTCACATCTTCAACTGCTAAAGTCCACCATTCTTACTTGCATTCTAGCCCTGTGGAAACGCCTCTTGGGATTAGAAGTCTGCCAGGGGCATAAGGGCTGATTTTGCTTACTCTGAATTCCTTAAATGATTGTCTTTCCTGCAGGGCAACAGAGAAGAAGCAGATAATCCAAGCACAGGCATCGGTGCTTTCCGCTTCATGTTGGAGTCCAACAAAGGGAAGTCCATGTTAGAGTTCCAGGTACTCTTCATAATTAAGCAATTCAGCCTCAGGCTCTTAGAACTTGCTGTGTACATAATTAGGGTCTTCGTTTTGCGTGATTATTTAAAAACAACAGCAACATGCCTGCTAAGACTAAATGCAAAGTAGAGGGGAAAACCAAATTGTTTAGAAATGCAGGGAGGGTTTGGCTTTTCATAATTAAGAAATATGGGCAGTCCCTACGATTGAAATCTTGCAGGATTCTTAAGCGATGAAACCTTGAAATCGCGCTGATGGAAAAGTGAGGGCTGTTTCTTGCGTGTCGCTAGAGGAAATCTCTGGTGGTCACTCAATGCTGGCAGCACACTGAATGGAGAGGAATTGGGTCAAGGGGGATGCAGGCCCCAGGGTCCTACTGTTAGGGCCTGGAACGGGGCCAGACTGTTTCTTGAAGGCAGGCAGGCGTCTTGGGCTGACACTTTGTTTGGGGATTTGCTGTAAACCGGCTCCCCTAGTACTGACGTCTCCTTTGGTTTGTCTCCCATGAATAGTAACAGTCCAGCAGCTCAGCAGAGCGAGGTTTACATTAATGGGGCTGTTTATACAGAGCGACTCCTTTGCTTGTGTATTCCCTCCCAGTTCTCGGCGTATGTATGGGGCTGTCTTGTTTGCCTGAGAGATACTTGCGGGGTTGTTTTGGGCATCAGCTTCAGCTTGGCTTCACCGTTGCTTGCCTTTGTGCACTGTGTAGAGGTTCTAGGTTTGTAAGTGGCACAGAAGCACGTAAGAGACACAACCCAGGAGACATCCTGGTTATCCATACCATCCATCTGCAGATGTCAGGGTATTTCCCGAGACAGCTGGTGCTGTTTTTTTATTTTTCTTTTCTATCCAGCTATGCAACAGACATACATTGTCTTGAGCACTTAGAATAACACTGTATTTTTACAAGCCTTCATAAAAGCTGGGATTTTCATCAGTGGCCCTGTGATCCCTCTACCATATTGCATTGTATCCGAGAAAGACAGCTGGGGAGCAGTAATCCCCACACTTCACCCCTTTTCTCCTTCGAAATACCAAAACATGTGAGAGATCTGTGTTGGATCACAGCAGATGGTAGTTAGATATAGGGGTCTGGTCTCCAGATAGAAATGCGAGGTCCTGAGTCAGTTTATTTTAGTTATTTATACCTCAGCCTTCACAAACGTTGGCAGGGTTTGCAATTGCACTGACCCATGGTGGGTGGCCAACTACGCTGGGTAGGTGGTTATGCAAAGAACCCACTTACACTCTTGTGACTTGTTAACCTCCAAGAACAAGCCGTGGGTTCTCAAGGTGGCTTATTCGGGGGGGAAATAAACCACACTGTATGGTTAACAAACCACCCTGCAGAAAATGCGCCGTATTCAGACAACACGATAGCCCATGGTGGGTTACTATGTTGTGTGAACCCATTTAAAACTGTGTGAGTGGATTCCATAGACCGAAGATTCAGGTTTTTCTTTAAAGAAACGTAAGTGGGATAACCCACATTCCATCGCAGTGGTAAGAAAGCCTGAAGTGTTTCTCTCACATATGGGTTTTAGAACTACACTCATTGGCTGCTACAACATCTAACCAGAACAATCCCATCAACACAGGACTCTATAGAATGAATCAAAGAAACTGTCAAGTATTTATTTTATTTGTGGCATTTATATACTGCTGAATGTAATAAAATCTCTCAGCGGTTCACAGTATTAAAACACAGCATTTTGAACTTACTGAAGTTTCTGAATTGTGTTCAAAGACACTCTCGTGTATACACTGCTTTACGGTAGTGTAATGTGAAGGTTATACTACGGCTATACTACTGCCAGGCTATCTACAAGTGGTTGCAGCTGGTGCGCAAACTCCATGCCATTGCTTGTGTCCCCAGTAATAAATCTTGTTCCAGGAATACTCTCAAATTGTGATCCTGCAATTTAAATGGAGTGAACTCCTTTCAAAAGTGGTTTAAACACCACTGCCTCAGGCAGATGAGCCATGTACTACCAGTAGCACATCCATCTTGGCTGGACTGAACTTGGTTATTGGTCTTTGCAGAGCCCAGACGCTAATTCAACACTACCTCACTTGAATCAGATGGAAAAAAGAGAGTTTGATGCCATTGATCTTGTCTCATTAAACACTTTAGTTTAGATGTTCAAGAGCACAGAGGTCAAGGTGGAGCCCTGTGGGATGTCATAGTAGTAGACCAGTAGTAGGAGCTGGGGGCAACTTTTGCTCTTAGAACATCTGGTTACACTTTCCTTAAAAGCGTTTGACCTGTCAGTGGGCATCTGTTGAATTTCCTTTCCTTGGTTTCATTCGTGTTGAAACAGCACTCAAAACGGGATTGCTTTCCTTTGGCAGGAGCTGATGACCGTATTCCAGCTGCTGCATTGGAACGGCAGCCTCAAAGCCATGCGAGAGAGGCAGTGCTCTCGACAGGTAAGCAGAGCCTGTGGGGAAGGATCCCTGAATCTTCAAACTGACGATCCAGTCCTTCGTGTGATGCACATGTATGTAGCTGGCCATGGATTCTCCCAAAGCAGCACGGGAGGGTGAACCTGGACATGGACTTCTGTGTGTCCGTTAAGGGGGATTTCTTTTAAGTCAGCACTTACAGATGTTGGGGGTTCTTCCTCACCCTGTGTACTTGTGGGGCTAGTGGCTTCTGGTATGAGGAGAGACTGAAAGAACTGGGCATGTATGAGGAGAAGAGAAGACTGGGGGGAGACATGATAGCACTCTTCAAGTCCTTGAAAGGTTGTCACCCAGAGGAGGGCCAGGATCTCTTCTTGATCAACCCAGAGTGCAGGACATGGAATCATGGGCTCACATTACAGGAAGCCAGATTCCGGCTGTACATCAGGAAAAACTTCCTGACGGTTAGAGCAGTACGACAGTGGAACCCATGACCTAGGGAGGCAGTGGGCTCTCCCACACTAGAGGCCTTCAAGATGCAGCTGGACAGCCATGTGTCAGGGGTGCTTTAATTCCTTCACTGAGCAGGGGGTTGGACTAGATGGCCTTAGAGGCCCCTTCCCATTCTATGATTCTATGGATCCAAACAGACACTCCAGCAATTGCTTCCCTTTTCTCAGCTTTGCATGACTTGTTGCTCCATCCCTTAACTCCTGTACCCTAGCTGTGTCCCTCACTGTTCTCCCAACTTCATGCGGCTTCTTTGAAGTGCCTCTTAAGCCATGCGGCAACGTCTCCGGAGCCCGGCCCATTTGCCACCAGAGCCTCCTATGTGATTGGTCCCAGTCAACTCCGTCCCGCTGCCCTGGTGTTTGGGCGTCGCAAGTCTGACAAGTTTAGAAACTCATCTGCAGACCTCTCTCCCTTCCAGGAGGTGCTGGCTCACTACTCCCACCGGGCTCTGGATGACGACATTAGGAACCAGATGGCGATGGACTGGGTGAATCGGGAGCAAAACATCCCAGGGGCCCTTTCCAGGGAGCTGGCCTTGACGGAGCGAGAACTGGATGAGGCCCGGCTGGCTGGGAAGGAGCTCAGGTTCCACAAGGAGAAGAAAGACATCCTGATGTTGGCAGCCGGCCAGCTAGGGAACCTGCACTCTTCCAACTGTTAGGAGCTGCAAACAAGTGGCTCTATTTCTCGTTCCATTCCTTGCTCTTTCTCCCCACCCCCCCTCTTCACAACTTACCTGCTAAAGGGATCTGACCTAGTGCTGTTACAAATTTGACGGGGAGGGGGCAAAATATTCAACCAAATCCTCCTAATTTCCTTCCAGTTTTTTCTTGCCTTCTCAGCGGTGGGACATTTTTGGATTGTGGAGGTTTTCGTCTGATCGGTTTGTAAAGTGGCAAAAGAACAACCTTCCTCACCTCGCCTCCTCCCCCAGCCCCCCTCCCCTCCCCAGCACTTTTGAGATTTACGTATCTTTCGATCAGAGAGCAAAACAAACATTTCAGATTCTGAATTTTGACATTTTGCAAGATGTCGAGTTCAGAATTCGGCTTCAGTGCTAATCTGAACCACGTCACTTAAGAGTGTGCACAGATGCTTCCTTTTCCAGAATAGGGGGCCCATTTGCACATTTTAAAAACGTCTTTGTTAAACATTTCTGTATAGACTTTTATACTTGGATCTCCTCGGTTATCTTTTTCCTCTCTGCCGGAGGGTTTTTTTGTAGAGCACATTTTAAATGTAGCCTTTTCAGTGTTAAATAGACTAACACGTACTCACTTAGATCTCAATTTTACCCAGGTACTGTACAGTCAGCAGTATTAAGCGGAAATGTCGCATTGCCAGGAAAATCCCAGCGTTTGTCACGGATAATAATGCACAGCTCTGTGTTCGGTCAGGTGTGTAGAACCTCAGGCCTTCCTGGAATCACAATTTGGTTTCCCCGCTTTTCCTCCCCCATTCTAAGAGGTCGAAATGCCTTTCATGAGGCCCAGTAACTTGCAATAAGAGCTTTAAGCTACAATCTGCTGGTATTTTGGCCCCTTTGCCTTTGACTCTGCCCGATCCTGGAATGCGGACCCTGGGAGCTTCTCTGGTATGGAATTTGGCTCTCCGGCTGGAAGAGGTTCTGCACGCCTGCGTTAGGCAAACGTATCTCCGCTGTTTACATTCTTTGATATACTCTGCCTCCCATCACCCCCGAAAAAGCACAGCGCTTAAATCACTGCTTTCCGCTATTCTCCAAGGGTTTAACCGAGTTAGGTCGTGCTTCCGCATTCAGGGCATCCTGGGGTGTTATTGCCAAATCCCACTCAGCGGAACCAACAAAAGGACCTCGCCGGGTTTGGACGTCACGATAAACCACAGACGTTCAAAATGGCCACCAGCACACACTGCAGCCCACCGTGGCTTAAATACGCTGGGGCAGTCGTGCGAACCGGCCCAGTGTATCTGCTTCTTCCTAACCTCTTTATTTGCACCACCCAGTTGCTTCCCTGGTGGTGAGGTGCTTAGAGGAATTATCCTGGCTCTAGAGAAGATGGAGTTCATCTTATGATTAAGCTTAACGGGGAGCCTCTTGCACAGGATGGAGAAGTTGTTAGACTTATTATTTCTAAAGGGCTCAGCTTCTTTGGGTGCCTTTCCACCTGAATTGTCCCCGTTTCCATACCAGCCCCATCTGGCATGGCTTGTGGAAGCCATAGGCAAGGAATCCACCACCCCTCGCTACTGATCTGGTTTGTCTATCATGGCAGCAAATTGTGGGTAATTTAACTCATGAATTGCCGGGGATGCACACTGGCTGTGAACCACTTCCATCTTCTGCAAACAACCTCCCATTGGAGGTTTGTAGTTCGGTTTACGTTCTAAACAGCACATTGGTCCATGTTTGCACATTATGCTGACAACCTCCGATCAGAGGCTGTTTACAGAAACCGGGCATCGTGCGCGATGCACTTCCCTGCAAATTTGCGGGGCTATTAACCCATACTATGCCGCCATGATGTGCAAACTGCCCCACTGAATCAGAGGGAAGCCAAGAAAAGGCCAGCTTAAATGACTTCATTACTAGGATTGTGTTTATCTTCAAACCAGGACCCTGGATTCAACTGGTACCTTAGGTTCTGCTTATATAGCTTGCATTAGCCAGTGTGTAAAGCTGCTGTGCGCTGTGGTGTGCCGTCCTCGCAGCCTGCTGTTCCGGCTTGCTGCCCATACAGCAGCCTCATGTTTCTGCATTAGCACAGTGATTTACGAGTTAGCCTGTCACACAATAAGCAGAGGTACTTGTTGGCGAAATGCATAAATTCAGAAGTCTGTTTATAATTCTGGACTGACTGCAAGGCGGGGGGGAAATAGCCTCTTTGGGCATTCCAAAACCTTTCTAGAATACAAACTTTATATATGCACTTTTTATAAAGAGACTGAAACTAGGAGCAGGACTCTTAAATAGCAATACTGACTATGTATATATATAGAAAGTTGCCTGAAGCAAGCTTCAGAGGCAGAGGTGCTCTGCAAATCACGTGTGCAGCGAAGGGGGAATCATGTTAGTCATAACCCCCATTCACTCATCAGCACTAAGGAGCCCCTTGTGTGCATGTCATGCTTGACTCTGCCCCGTCTTCTTGTGCATAGGTGTAAAGAGCTACCTTCCGGACTGTAAGATAGTATCATGAACCAGCAAAATGTGATGTTTAAGGAATAGCTATCTATGAGTAGCTGGAAAAGGGAGCATTAAACACTAAAGGGAAGAAAAGTTCAGGTTACCGGAGAAGCCAGTTACTCAGTTGTAACATATTTGCGTAGCCTTCCTGATTAACAGTCCAGGCATGTACATGTCTACTCAGTAGTAAGTCCTATTGCTTTAGTAGGGCTTGCTACCAGGTAAGATTGCAGCCTTAATTTAGCTTGCTTAGAATCCATTTCTAGGGTCCTTAAGGTAATATTGTTACAGCATAACACTTCCGTATCTTATTAGATTGGTACGATAGTGGTGTGTTCCCAGTTTTCAATGCAGAATTCCAGGTGCAATGGGCATTCTAATTTGTTTATTTTGATTGTGGTAGTTAATCCAGATTAACTAACACTGATTACAGGGTGTAATCTTATTTACTAGATTATTAAAATGGCATAAGGAAAATAGCAGCGATCGTTAAGACTTTGAACCTTATGTCATTTACTCTTGGGGGTAACAAGACGTATCAGAAAGCACAACTGTAGGACTGTGTTTTTGTCTCATTTTTGGATGGTGGTGGGAAACTATTTTTTTTACCGTTTGAGTGTTACCTGCCTTAGATTTTGGGGTCTGACTTCTCATCAGTCCTGTTGCAGGCAGCTGATTAATTCCCATGGTTACACTCTGAAGATGCTTCATTTACAGGGTAAAATGAGAGGTATTTTTTGAGCCTGGCCATCCCTGACTCAGCCTTTCTGAGCTTGGCATTGCACATAGAATAATTCTTGGCAGCTGGAGAGGAATTAGAAGACATAGAGGGTAGTATCTCCCACCTTCCCCCCCCCCCCCCCAAATGCAGGGCTTTTAGATCCCTGTGGTTATTCCTTCCGAGAGGAAAAATAGCCTGGCTTCGTATTGCCAGTTTCAAGTCATTTTTGCAGTATAACTTGTTAACAGCAATAATTCTTCTTTTGACATCTCGGAAGGCAACTCCAGATATGTGTCGCAGGGCGTGATGGAGCTAGGCGCTCTCCATCCTAGGACTAGATTTTAAGTAGAATATGCTCTTGGGTTGATATTGCCTTGATCGGCTTAGAATTTTGCTTTGCGTTTAGTTAAAATGCAGCAGCAAGGCTAACAGCTGTATATAGTAATGTGTAGCATATAGCAATGTGTGTGGTTGCGTCTTCCTTTTTTAAATTGAAATTGACATGCAAGCATGCATGTCCTTGTGTCGTAGACTCACGGTATCGCCCTGCTTTATACGGCAAGGAGCTGGCCATGAGTGACAGCAGCTACTGGAGGTCTTCTGGAGAGTCAGCAACGTTGACTGGGAAGCCACGGCCTATCCCAGAAGTCAGCCTGCTATGCTGGGTCAGCTAGCAAGGTGCCATCATTTAAACCCCAGCTGGAGCCGATTGAGGGGTGGGGAGGAAGGAAGTGGAAGAAAGGTGGACGACAGATCAAGACCACAGGAAAAGAGTCAGGGGATGAGCCAAAGAAGCCAGGAAGGAGACAGAATAGAGGATGAGCCAGCAAGGACAGAGGTGGGAGGGAGAGAGGAAGAAGCATGAAAAGAAACTCTGGCAAGGGGAAAGGAGACCCAGCAGGGCTGGATGTTTGGAGAAAGCCCTAACACGTGAAGGGTGAGGCCGAGACCCAGGAGGTGGCCATGACGGTGAATGAGTCGGCCGGCTTACCTTGGGAGGGAGAGGAGGTTGTAGTAAGGCAGAACAGGTACATAAAGAGGACTGAACAAGTGCGCAAAGAGGATTCTGGAACATTGGGCAGTATCCAATGGTATTCCTCCAGTGAATGGGCCTAGTTGACATAGGCCTACCATTGGATCCTGCCCGTTATTTCCCAGCCAGTCCTTGGCCTTGCTGATTCATCCGGAAAGGTCTCTCGAGAGCCACTGGGACTTTCTCCATTGTCATCAGGGGTGAAAGGCCGAAGAAGAGTCGTCCTTACCTGACAGCGTCTTTCTGCCTTCCTCAACCTCGATGTCAGGTGTTGCATTGGCTATTGACAAAGTTAATATCACCGGCATCCCACATTACCATCATACTGTTGAATTGCTTACTTGACATTGTTTTCCATCATGAGCCACTGTATGCCTCAAGTTGAAAAGCTGAAGTCAGGCGTATTTATTTTGTTGATTCCTGAGATGGGAACTTTGGGAGCCCATGGAAGCAGAGGGATTTGAGATGCCCGCAGGGATATTGGTGGAGAATGCAGGCTGCAGACCAGTAGTGGTGGTGGCGGTGTTTCCCCACCCCGCCCTTCAGAAGCTTGTCTGTTTAACCAAAAGATTTGATCCCAGGAGCAACAACAGGTGCTGCATCTGTTAGCTGCCCAACAGATACAACTTTCATGTCAAAATGTTTATGGGACAACAACAGTCACAAGCATTGCTCTTCAACCAGATGTTGAGCACATGCAGCCTGCTCAGATGTCAGCTGAGCTAGTAGATGAAATGATTTTCAAGGCCTGTACTTATTTCAAAGATGACTGCAGAGGAAGACCCCGAGGCCTCATTGAATACTTCTGAATGTGTAGCAGGATGGCCAGAGGCACAGTGGGCCCCAATTCTGACACTTTGTCTCAGTGGAGCGGCATAAGAGGCAGTCAACGCTCTTCCAGCAGAAGAGGCAGTGCAATACTCAGAGAGGAAGGAAGTCATATTGGGGATACTCCGGCTCATCTTGGACATTTTCTCAATGGTGGTTTTAAAACTCCACAGTGGAGTTTTTACACCACCGTTGAGAAATGTGTTGTCTGGCGGGAAAACTCCATGGTGGAGTGATTTTTTTTTGGAAAACACTACATAGAATATCCATGCTGTGCAGAGGACAGTTCCTGCACAACCAGTGTGTGGTGTGGCGAGCTTCATGGAGTTCTCGGTTGCGTTGAGTTGACTTTTCCCACTGGCTACAGAGTTCCCTGGCAAGAGTGGCGAAAGGAGCGAGTGCCACTCTAGGAGAGCTGCTGGGATTGTTCTCCCCCCCCCCCCCCCAGCAATAAACGATGGAATACCATTGGGAGGACGGGGGGAAGAGAGGGTGGAGGATCTGTCAATCAAATGTCGCAATGGAGTTTACACAACTCCACGATAGCCCAGTCACGCAACGGTGGAGTTAGAACATGTTGTGTGGGGAGTACCTCCGAAAAAGCTCAACCATTGAGTGGAGTTTTCACACTGCATTGACTAACATGTCTGAACTGAGCCTCCGTTGAAGTGACGAGATGTATAGATGACATTTACGAGAGATTTGTTACGCCTCCTCAGTACATCCCAGGACTTTAGGGCATATGATTAAGGCTGTGTATGCTGGCTTAAGCCTGCCGTTAGGGCCTCTGAACAAGTTGCTGAGCTAATAATGTTAAAATAACATCCAGCTGTTCTCTACCTGGAATCTGATAGTTTAATGGCCCTGAGACACTGGATATGGCTACCCAGTTGATGGAGGCATTTTCCACGGCTGGGGATACTAATTACTGTACTAATTACATTTGTAGTCTGGGCCGTTAGAGGGGGGAAATTGTCAAACAAACGAAGTGTGATCCTGAGCTCCTTGATAGGTGAGTATTGGAAGAGGATAAAGACAAACTACGGATCCACCCCTGGCTGGACTTCCAAGTGAGGAAGCAGTCCATCTCTGGGGAAGTGGGTGATGCCCCTTAGTGTGGGCATGAGGTCCACATATGCCGGGATTGCCCTATTATGGGTTGCTGATTAGGTGATGGGGCTCCGGGGGAATGTGTGGGTAGTTCTGGCCCAGCTGGATGGAATGGCAGCTCAAGCTGTGGTAGATACTGGGCATGGGAGAACATTAGTCAGGAAGCCTTGCAGTTGGAGGACTCCTCCTAAGAAGGTGGGTAGACCTGACAGGTGGAGCCGGTGGGGGAGGCAGCAGCTGTTGCTGACGCACTTCTGTGATCTTTGTGTACTGTTCATGAGCACTAGAATACAGTTCTATCAAGGAAGAGCAGCTCCAGGAAATGTATTTGCAATACTCTGAATTAGCAGCAGCTGGAAGCAAGGTTGGTATTGAGCTTGGAGGTTTTGGTAAGAGGCTCAATCTGAGGAATCGAGTGCTGTGGTCGTTCTGGACTACCCCCTGCACCCTTGTCAACATCACATTGTTGAGCATGATTTTGCATTCTTTTTGATAGTTGCAGCATACTAGGGATGATTTTTTTTATTTTATTTTTTGAGACCTTGGAAGCACATTTCTGAAGCTGGGAGCTTTGAGCCTTGTGTCTGCCAGCTCACCGTTCTAAACAGGCTTCCAGTCCTTGAGCACAGCTTTGAAGTCTGAGTTTCAGAGACCTCTTAACCATGGGAGCACCCAGTCCTCTTTAAGTCGAAAAGGAGAATACTTAAGGCTGCCGAAAAGGTGCGCTGATTGTAGCTATTCAAGGCAGACCTCAAAGGACGGCAATTCTTTTGGCCTGAGCCCTTTGTCATTTGTATACCTGAAATAATAAAGCAGTCTTGTCTTTTTATATAAATATATATATATATCTATTTTTATACAGCCTTGTTTGCACAATAGTATTAACGTGTAAAAGCATTTATAAAGCTGGCGTATAAATTATCCTTCCAAGGGTTTGTATATGAATGTCTCAAACTTTCCCCTCGCTCGTCTGACCCACTGCTGTTGCTAGAAATAGATCACAGGGTTTCACTTCTGTCTGTACAAGCCAACGGCACCTCAATTTCTCTTGAGGAGACCTGCCCACCGACCCTTATTTCTGGGCACACCCCAGTTGTGTCCCTTAGGACCTAACCATGAACACGCCGTTCTCTTGGTGCCGGTTTTCTGAACATGCTGCCTCTTTTCAGTCAATATTTATACTCTCCTAGTTTTCAGTGCTGTTTTTTTTCTAGCTCAGAAATTACCTAAAAAATAGTTTCACATGTTGTCTGCCTTTTCTTCCAGTATATGCTATAAAGCCCAGTACTTATTTTGTAATGCATAATTTTATACAATAAAATAGCTTTTTTGGGGTAGCTGTTTCCCTTTTCTTTCACAGTGAGAAATCCGGCAGTTTTTATTCTTAAAGGCAGAGTTGTCTCGCAGGCTTGTTCCATCAACGTATTGGAGGTTAATCTGCTGTCCTGTCCCTTGTCCTGTTCTTAATGATAAGACTGTGTCATTTGGCTGCAAGACCTTAAATGCTCCAGACCTCTTCCTGTCTGCAAAATTGCTTTATGGACTTACCTAGGAGTTTTGCATCCGACCACACAAATGGACCAGTAACCCTATCTAAACTACTGCTATGTTATCTTCCCTATGACAAGATAATTGTATTGAGGTATTTAGGTCAAATAAAGCCTCCCACACACACACACACACACACACAAATGCTGTGGAGGTAAAATGTAATTAACCAGCATGTTTGAAGTAAATCTCAATTTCCAGTGTCTTGTTAGTACTGCAACTCTGGGTTGCTCCAGGTGGTTATGTTCAGAGGAGGGCAACCAGGATGATCAGGGTCTGGAAACAAAGCCCTATGAAGAGAGACTGAAAGAACTGGGCAGGTTTAGCCTGGAGAAAAGACAGAGGGGAGACATGATAGTACTCTTCAAATACTTGCAAGGTTGTCACACAGAGGAGGGCCAGGATCTCTTCTCGATCCTCCCAGAGCGCAGGACACGGAATAACGGGCTCAAGTTAGAGGAAGCCAGATTCCAGCTGGACATCAGGAAAAACGTCCTGACTGTTAGAGCAGTACGACAATGGAATCAGTTACCTAGGGAGGTTGTGGTCTCTCCCACACTAGAGGCCTTCAAGAGGCAGCTGGACAACCATCTGTCAGGGATGCTTTAGGGTGGATTCCTGCATTGAGCAGGGGGTTGGACTCGATGGCCTTGGAGGCCCCTTCGAACTCTGCTATTCTATGATTCTATGAAACAACCCCAAACACACTTGTTTGGGAGTAAGCTTCACTGTAGGACCTGCCAATAGATTGCCATATTCCACAAATTTGTAGTCTTATATGGCAGCCTTTTGTTTTTGCAGATTTCACTCTGAGTTTGTGGGAAATGTGTGTGTGATTTGTAAAAAATTTCAAAATGCAATACCTCTGCACACAAGTCAATATAAATTGAGGTGTCTACAGGCAGTGAAGTGCTGGATTTGGGCCAGGAGTCCATGGGGACGATTAGATGAACAGTTGCTGTTTTCTGAAGTGTATGAGATCTGGGGGATTTTGGGCTGGAATTCCATACCAGCCGTTTACAAAGTGGCTTAGTAGGGCAGGCAATAAAGCCTACTGCATTTTTAAAAGAAAACAAAACCACTGACCCCGTTCAGAAGACAGGCTAAGCCATGGTGGTTAAGCATCTTGAGCTAAACATGGCTTAGCATGTCCTGTGAACTATTCCTAACCATGGTGGCTACATAACCTTGATTCAAACACACTCGCATGGTTCAAACACACATTTGCCGCAAAAGGGTTAGTGGCCTAACCTTGGCTTGACGTGTTGTCTGAACAGGCCCACTGTTAAAGAATCTCATGCCTCAAACATACACATGTCTGTTTTCAGAGGGGTTTTTTTCCCGAATAGGAAAATACAGTGGAGTTGATTTGTAGCAGTCTCCCCATTTTGTCCTTTGTTGGGAAAGCGAATAATCTCTCACACGCATGTATGTGCACGCACGCACACATGTTGCCACCACCTGGTCAAGCCCTACTGTCATCCACTTCTTGGCCCACTGATTGCATTTCCCTTAAATCATAACACCACCCAAGTGTCAGGATAGGGTTTAACACTGACTACACTGCAGGGTGTTTGTGCGTGCTGCTCTCTCAGATGCAACCCTTGCGAATTGTGTGAATGGCTTTTTAAGGGTAAATTGCAAGTACAGGGCTGTGGTCCGGATCAGGTCTCTGGCTGTACAGGGCTTTAACCCTTTGCACACAACCCCACTGAAATCCCAGGCTAGATTGGGGCCTTATACTTGCTGTTTGCACTCTACATGTTGTAGTGGAGCAGTGGATGGTGCGCAAGAGAGGCGGCTTGCCTGTTTTCTATGCGCAATCCTGGGAAATATTATTATTATTATTATTATTATTATTATTATTATTATTATTATTATTTATTACATTTATATACTGCCCCATAGCTGAAGCTCTCTGGGCGGTTTACAAAAGTTAAAAACAGTAAACATTAAAAATATATTAAAAATTAACCCAAAAACAACAGTAGAAAAACAACAGTATCCATTTAAACAACAGTTCTGGGGTCTGTTAAAAAAAAAACTTAACGTTGTTAAATGCTATTAAATGCCTGGGAGAAGAGAAAAGTCTTGACCTGGCGCCTGAAAGATAACAGTGTTGGTGCCAGGTGAGCCTCATCGGGGAGATCATTCCACAGTTGGGGGGCCACCACCGAAAAGGCCGTCTCTCTTGTTGCCATCCTCCAAGCATCCCTCGGAGTAGGCACTCGGAGGAGGACCTTAGATGTTGAGCGCAGTGTACGGGGAGGTTCATGCCGGGAGAGGCGTTCCATCAGGTATTGCGGTCCCAAGCCATGTAGGGCTTTATAGGTCAAAACCAGTACCTTGAATTGGGCTCAGGAACGTATAGGCAGCCAATGCAAGCGGGAGAGCTGCAGCCAATTAGTGCAGAGACCATCTTGGCTGGGGATGATGGGAGTTGGACTATAGCCAGAGTGCACCAGGTTGGGGAAGGCTCGGTGCAAGGCAGCTTTCTACACCAGGAGTAGTTGCTTGGCATGCAGAAAGCCTTACGCTCAAACCCTGGCCTCCTTCAAAGGAATGGGGGTAGCTGGGGAAGGGATTTCTCTGTAGGAAACCCTGGGCAGGTGCAAGAGAGGACAGGGTTGCCCCTTCATTAACAGCCCAGGCCAGCTCCAGCACTTGGACAAGACACCCCCATTGATGCCAGCTGCTTGATTGCTGCTCCTGCCTCTCTCTTCGTTGCTACCAAGTGCTGGATTGCCAGGCAGAGAGAACCAGTGAGTAAGGAGGCCGGGGCTTCTGCTGGTTCTCTTCGCCACCTCTGTTGTCTGGGCCAGATCGAGAGGCAGGTAAACAAGTAGGTTGCAATGGGGGAAAAGGAGGAGCAGGTCTAGGGGGTTCTTGTTAGTGGGCCCTTGCTGCAATGTGGGCCCTTGGCAGGTGCCTGACCAGGCCGACCCAGGATGCTGGAGAATGTGTATATGCGCGGAGGCACCTGCCTGCCTTCTTCACCTCCTCCAGTGTTTGGGCCAGAGCGAGAGGCAGGTAAACAAGCAGGTGGCCGTGCAGAAGAGGAGGCAGAGCAGCTCCAAGGGGCTCTTCTCAAGGCAAAGGCTATAAAACAAGTCAATAAATGCACATACAAGACGGGGAGAGGGGGGAGCTCTGTGCGCCAGGCTGAGCTGCCTGCAATGAGCAGGCGATGAAAACGTAACCATAGGGGGGAAAGGGGAGTCAAGCTGCTCGGAAGGCAAAGTCCGGAGAAAGGAGGGAGGCTGCAGGGAGAAGGGCTGAAGTCCAATGTAAGTCCTACACAGAGTAGACCCATTGAAATGAATGGGGCTTAAGTGAATCATGTGTAGACCCGTTGAAATGAATGGGGCTTAAGTGAATCATGTGTAGAGTAGACCCGTTGAAATGAATGAGGCTTAAGTGAGTCATGCGTAGACCCGTTGAAATGAATGGGGCTTAAGTGAATCATGTGTAGACCCGTTGAAATGAATGGGGCTTAAGTGAATCATGTGTAGACCCATTGAAATGAATGGGGCTTAAGTGAATCATGTGTAGACCCGTTGAAATGAATGGGGCTTAAGTGAATCATGTGTAGACCCGTTGAAATGAATGGGGCTTAAGTGAATCATGTGTAGAGTAGACCCGTTGAAATGAATGAGGCTTAAGTGAGTCATGCGTAGACCCGTTGAAATGAATGAGGCTTAAGTGAATCATGTGTAGACCCGTTGAAATGAATGGGGCTTAAGTGAATCATGTGTAGACCCATTGAAATGAATGGGGCTTAAGTGAATCATGTGTAGACCCGTTGAAATGAATGGGGCTTAAGTGAATCATGTGTAGACCCGTTGAAATGAATGGGGCTTAAGTGAGTCATGCGTAGACCCGTTGAAATGAATGGGGCTTAAGTGAGTCATGCGTAGACCCGTTGAAATGAATGAGGCTTAAGTGAATCATGTGTAGACCCGTTGAAATGAATGGGGCTTAAGTGAGTCATGCGTAGACCCGTTGAAATGAATGGGGCTTAAGTGAATCATGTGTAGAGTAGACCCGTTGAAATGAATGAGGCTTAAGTGAGTCATGCGTAGAGTAGACCCGTTGAAATGAATGGGGCTTAAGTTATGATTAACTCAAGCCCCATTCATTCCAGTGGATGTACTCTAAGTAGGACTTCCTTTGAATTCTGCTCAAGGAGCCCTCATCTGATGCCTCTCCCAAGATGGCGCCCGCCAAGGCCCAGATCAGGCTCCCTCAGTCCCTCTTCCCAGAAGCCCTCCTTTCCTCCATCGTACTCACTAAAGTATCCCTTCACAGAGACCTCTTCAACATGGCGCCCGCCCCGCCCTCTTTTCCCTTCTTCCCGAGAGCCGTTCTCTCCTCCCCAGCCCGATGAGCTCGGCTGCGCAGGCGCACTCCTCACCCCGTCGCCGGAGAGACCTTCTCAAGATGGCGCCGGGGCCCTTTTCCCTCCTTCCCAGCATCCGTTCCTTCCCCGCCTGACCTCCGTTGCTGACGCGCGTCCGGCGGGCCTTCCCGTCGTGCCTTGCGCTTCCCCTTCTCCTCAGGCAGCAGAGCGAGACGCTTGGTGGACCGAGATGGCGGACGTGCTGGACCTCCATGAGGCGGGCGGCGAGGACTTCGCCATGGACGAGGACGGCGACGGTACGACCTCTTGGCTCATATCGCAGCTCTCAGTAGGCCTCACAACAGCCCTGCGAGGCAGGCCAGAGCGGGAGGCCGCAGCCCCGCCGCCCATCCGGAGTCATGTGCCCCGCTCTCCGGCTGGGAAAGCCTCCTCTGGAGCACCGGCCTTCTCCAACCTGGCGCCCGCCAGATGTGTTGGGCCAGTCCATCACATCTGGCGGGCGCCACGTTGGGGGAAGGCTGGGGGCTTGACCGCCTCGCTATCAATATTACACCCCCTAGCAGGCCTCACGACAGCCCTGTGAGGTAGGCCAGGGGGCCTGTCGTGTCCCAGGAGGCGGGTGGGAGCACGCCAGACGACAGCTCCGCAGTGTTGGCCTTTATGTATTTATATTCCCCTCGGCTCCAACTTATTTAAGCCTTAAACCACCGTTCCCCTCAAAATGGCGCCCTCCAGCTCTGTTGGGCTACAACTCCCAGCATGCATCTATGTTGGGTGTTGGAGCCCAACACATCTGGAAGATGCCAGGTTGGAGAAGGCGGGCTGATGCAGATTAATGATAACAATTAATATTAAGACGGCCTCTGCCCTCCAGTTTACAATCTAAAAGACACAGCATGAAAGGAAAAGGGGATTGGGAGGGATGAGGAAGAGCGGGGGGGGGGCGGGAAGCAAAACTCAGTTCTTCTAGCTGTGTGTCCCCATGGCGGAGGAGGGGGGAGGCTTTCCTGAGAGCACGTGACGCCAGGCATGTGAGGGTTTCAGGCCTGCAGCCTCTCCTTTGGTTTTTTTTTGTTAGTCTCCCCCACCCCACCCCACCCCCAAGCAGAGCCCAGGCACAACACAGTGGCTCAGGCAAGAGGACGTGCACTAAAACAACCTCCCTCCATCCAGCTGACCTCCCAGATGTGTTGGACTACAGCGCTGGCTGGAGGATGCTTGGCGTTGTAGTCCAACACATCTGGGAAGCGTCAGGTTGGGGGAGGCTGCCCTGAGAATTCTGGAACGGGGCTGCCTCTGAGCACATGTTCAGCCCAGGGGGCTATGACTGGTACAAGCCCATTCGCACTAAATCTACCCCCTGCAGCCCAATTTTTTATTTATTTATTTATTTATTTTATTACATTTATATACCCCCCCCCCCAGCCAAAGCTCTCTGGGCGGTTTACAACAATTAAAAATGGTAAACATTAAAAGTATACAAAATTTTAAAGCCATCAAAAACATAAAAAAACAGTATAAAAACAACAGTATCCATTTAAAAACAACAATTCTGGGGTCCATTAAAAACAAACTTAACGTTGTTAAATGCTGTTAAAATGGCAGAGTCTTGCTATTTACTGTTTTACTCTGTACAGCACCATGTACATTGATGGTGCTATATAAATAAATAAATAAATAATAATAATAATAATAATAATAATGTTAAAATGCCTGGGAGAAGAGAAAAATCTTGACCTGGCGCCAAAAAGATAACAATGTTGGCACCAGGCGAGCCTCATCGGGGAGATCATTCCACAATCCGGGGGGGGGGGGGAACCACTGAAAAGCCCCTCTCCCTTGTTGCCATCCTCCGAGCTTCCGTCGGAGTGGGCACTCGGAGGAGGACCTTAGATGTTGAGCGCAGTGTACGGGTAGGTTCATGTCGGGAGAGGCGTTCCATCAGGTATTGCGGTCCCAAGCCTATTTTTGGGGCAGCAGGAAGTGGGGCTTTTACAATGGTTGCTGATGGTAGCCAGAAGCCGCAGCTAATTGCTGCAGATTATCAGGAGGTCTATCAGTAGATCCTGACTTGCTTTCTAGTTGGAATCCATCCCACAGATCTTCGTATTGTATCGGGACATGCGGAGGCATGTCCCGATTTATAGCTCCATCTCATACCTAAGGTTTTCAGCTTTTATTTCAGTTCCACCCCAACCACCCCTTTGTGTGTCAGCTGGCAACAGAGAAACGTATAATGCTTTAGCGTGTATATCGCTGTCTGTGAGATCCAAACCATGTTATTACATACAATCCCAGGAGGCAGAAGACCTTTATTATCTCCATGTTGGACAGGAGAGAGAAACGGGCTGAGGCTATCGAGTGACATAATGGCGCAGCTAAGAGATCCAAACCTGGGATCCCCAGATTTGTAGCTCATCTCATTTTTGTTCCCCCCTTCTCTGACTTCTTAGTGATAGTTGAACCCTCTTTGGGAGTGCTCAAAGCCCTTCATGTACACTTATCTAGTAATCCTTACACTTGACCTACCTGTGAGGTAGGTCAAGTAGTAGTTATTGCAGATACAGGGGAGGGGCTGAGATTCCTCTCAATTAAGGCCACCTCCTGAGGGAATTCCTGGCAGAGGTGAATGCGGGACCAGGAATGTCCTCATTCAATAGCTCAGCCTACCTGCTCCCCTCTCTCGGCAGGTTTTCTTGAATTCAGTCATCCCGAAAGTGGGTGCTGGGTCACTAAGACACCACGCAGAACAGAGTTGGAGGCAGCCCACTCTGCCTCTGTATGAGCTGCTGCTCTGGTCCAACCTATCAGCTTCTGCCAGGCGATGGGTAATCTTGCAACTTTGGTGTAGTTGGATCATTAAAGTCTCCTGATGCAGAGATGCTGTTGAATTTGCCTAACCTCTTTGGTGGTGGCAACGTCCCGTTAGTTCTCTGCATCAGCTCTTGCTCTCACGATTGCTCATTGCAAGGCCTTATCTAAGAATGGGGAAATCTTACTGCTTCACAGTCCCAAAGGAAACCTTTTCAGGCACGCTCTTATTGGATGCTTGGGAAACACTTGCCTGATTTGTGGATTTTGTCTATCTGTGGTCTGGGGAGTTACGAACTGAAATCTCTCACTCAGCACAGGTCCCCACAGCACAGACCGGGACAAAATCATCCATCTTCTCACAATGAATTCTATATCATTGAATCTAGCCTATTTTGCGGTGAATGTGGCAAAAATTAGGAAAGCCGTTTTGAATAAGGATGTACTTTAAGAACTATGATCATTCAAATGGCGTCCTATCGGAAGCCATATGTAGAATAATACTATGTAATATATGTATTGATGTATGTTGTATTTGATTTTATATATGACTTGTAATTGGCTAAAACCCATTCAGGGTTGCCATAATAAATGAAATAATATTAAGTGGTGAGGTCAAATATTCTGGCTCAACCTAACACCTACCTACCTTGCAGGGTTGTTGTGAGAATAATAAGATGGGGAGGAACCCACAAATGTTGGCTTGAGCCCCTGCAGGAAGGGTGGGATGCAAATGTGCTAAATAGATCTTCAGAGCCCAGGCTTTGCAAAAATCCTAGAGAACCGTAAAGGTGAACACGTGTAGAATAAATCTTCCAAGACTGGAATCCATTTTGTCAGATTCCTGAAAATCTATTTTCCATTCCCCTGCCTCCACCCTGATATTTGCCTTTATTGTCTCCTCCCCATCCCCCCCCCCCCGCCCCACAAATAAGCCTCCCTGCTCTTCTACTGAATTAAGCTCCTCTGCTTCCCCCCTGGATTGATTCTGGCACCTTCTCCCCTTCCACAATTTATCTGTCATTTCCTGCCTCTGTGGTTAAGGTGTCCCTCACTCCATTTTCCTCCTGTTCTCTCCCACCAAGGAACATGTCCTTGGTGGGACCCAGTTTTTGTGATGGGGCTTGAGTGTGTGTGTGTGTGTGTGTTACAGAGTGGGTTTTCAGAGAAAATGGCATCATTTAACTTGCACAAGGGAGTCCAGCCCCACAACCATCTTATGCATTTGTGTTGGATGGCCATTTGACCCAGCCATGTTTGATCTCTCTGCAGAAAGCATCCACAAGCTGAAGGAGAAAGCAAAGAAGCGGAAAGGCAGAGGCTTTGGATCAGGTAAGGCTGTCTTGTGTACATGGCTCAGGTGCATGTTAATCTCAAGGGACTTTCATTCTGCTCCCTTGGCTTACCTGCAGTTGTTGAAAGATCCCGTTCACACCTGCTCTGATCTTTGGCAGGTTGCCTTCCCAGTCTGCTTCTCCGCTTGTTCAGTGGGAACACTGGGCAATGAATTTTGGCTGGGTTGGGGTTGGGGTGGGGGTGCCCAAAATTATGCCTGTCACCAACCTGTCGGGGAGGGGAGGGGTTTTGTTTCTGACATCACCTTGAGATTTAGAAATGTTCAGAGGTCCTCCAGAGCCCAGCACCACTCCGGGGCTGAACCCTGATGCTGCCTTCAGCCCCGGAGTAGTACTGGGCTCTGGAGGGGGCTTGTGCCTCTCAACGCGCAGCTTCACTCTTGCCAGAGAAGGGAGGGACACCTCTCGTGACAACCGTGTCCTGCTTGTGGGTTGTCGACAGCTGGTTGGCCACTGTGTGAACAGAATGCTGGTCTAATGGACCCTTGGTCTGATCCAGCATCAGGGCTCTTCTGATGGTCAATGGTGGTAAGCAAGCATGTGGACTCCTGCATGGGAACAATATAAGGTTGGAGTATCCCTGGAAGAAAGGCCCAGGGGGAGCCATAAGTCCTGCTTGTGTAGAGTTTCTCATGATTCACCTAAAAGAAGGGGAATGTTGTTAGTGCTTTCTGTCCATCTAACTGGTACTCTCTGTGTTTTTCGTGTGTGTGTGTCTGTCTCTCTCTCTGTACGTCATACACATGATCAGAGGAGGGTTCCAGGGCCCGAGTCCGTGAGGACTACGACAGCGTAGAGCAAGATGGAGATGAGCCGGGTCCTCAGAGATGTGAGTATGTGTGTCCAGAGAACACGTTGTCCTCTTTCCCCCGGCCCCAAGTCTTGGCAAATAACTTTCCCGTGTGGATCGACTGTGTGGGATGGGCCCTCATTTTGTCTGAACACAACTGAGGGCTCTTTGTGTCTTGGGCTCCTTTGCTACAGCGGTAGAAGGCTGGATTCTCTTTGTCACGGGGGTCCACGAGGAGGCCACAGAAGAGGACATTCACGACAAGTTCGCAGAGTTTGGTGAAATCAAGAACCTCCACTTGAACCTTGATCGGCGGACCGGCTACCTCAAGGTAGGGGAACGGTTGCTTTTGTATTATTATTTTTTCTAGGCTCCCTTGTGGAGGTGGTAGGAGCGAGCGACACCTCTGTAATACAGCCCTGAAACTCCCTAAAGCCTGAGATCTGCTCTGCATCGGCCCAGGCAGCAGCACTGAGGGGTTCCAGGTGCCAGGGAGATTGCCGTTGGCCTTATTTGTCGTACATTGGCAGTCTGGACAGAAAGCAAAACAGCGACTAACCCTTTCCACAGGTTTCTCCCAAGAGAGCAGATGCACGAGGGAAGGGCAGTGGAATGAACGTGTAAGAGGAGGGAGGTTGGTTTTGACAAGGCAAGATTGAACTGCTGGGAATGTTAATTGGCATGTAAACCCGTTTGGGGCCAGGCTGATCCTCCCTCGACGGGCCTCTCTGCAGCCCTTAGTCCTCTGGCTGTTGGCTGAGGCTGGGTTCCCTCTGCTTCACCCAAGCTAATGCCCTCCAGGTGTGTTGGACTGCAGCTCCCAATATCCGCAGCCAGCATGACCTATGGCTGCTGTTTTATTATTATTATTTATTATTATACTTATTTGTATCCCGCCTTTTGCCCAATACTGGGTCTCAAGGCGGTCTTACAAAGTTTAAAATGTGCATTGTAAAACCTAGGAAAAGAAATGTAAAAACAAAACAAAAAAAACCCGCTTAAAATACACAACAAAATTACAAGTCATTAATATAGATGGAGGACCAAATTACTCTCCAAAGGCCTGGTGGAACAAAAACGTTTTAGCCTGCTTCTGAAAGCCCATCAAGGAGGGAGCCAGTCTAGCTTCCCTGGGAAGAGAGTTCCAAAGCACTGGAGCAGCCACCAAGAAGGTCCTCTCCCATGTTCCCACCAGGCGCACATGTGATGATGGTGGGACTGAGAGAAGGGCTTCTCCAGAAGATCTCAAAGCACGGGCAGGCTCATAAGGGAGAAGACAGTCTTTCAAATAACCTGGACCTGAGCCATATAGGGCTATTGTCTTCCACGAGGGCAAAGATGACACCTTCAGA